>NC_133378.1:29970644-30077751 GCF_049309525.1 Garra rufa | reverse complement strand
AATATTTTTATTTTAAATAAATATAAATAAGTATATTTTAATTAATCAAAGAATCCAAAAAATTCAAAGGCAGCACAACTGTTTTCAACTCTGATAATAAATATTAATAGCATATTAATCAGCATTTGTGACCCTGGACCACAAAACCAGTCTTAAGTAGCACGGGTATAAATAGCTCAAAATTAGTGGTGGGCATAGATTAATTTTTTTTTTCTAGTTTAATCTCACTGTAATATTGGAATTAATCTAGATTAATCTAGATTAAAATGGCTAATTTGAATTCTGCCGAAGGCATTCTGAATATGTGTGCTACCCAAATAATGACTAAAAGTAAGTCTTTTACTTTTACTTTGACTGGTTTTGTGGTCCAGGGTCATATATACCTGAAAAAAAAAAAACTGGAGTAATGGCTATTGAAAATTTGCTTTGCCATCACAGGAATAAATTACATTTTAAAATATATTATGGAAAACCATTTTTATTGTTTTTTATTATAATAATCTTTCACAATATTACTTTTTAAACTATATATTTGATCAAATGCTAGTGAGTGTATGTGTATATGTCTCAGTCATACCTTGGACTGGGTGTGATAAGAGCAGCGGGCCAATCAGAAAGCAGGGGCTCAGTACTGGTGAGAGGCATGGGCAGAAGAGACAGTGGCATGAGTTCATGATTCCAGTCCATCTGGGGCAGAGAATCCACCAAGCAGGGCAATGCTAACTCTGTCTCCCTGGAGTAACTGTTAAAGGACACCTCTGGGGCGCTGGACCACAGGTGCACACAGCCACCAGAGTCCCCAAAGGAGAGCGCCTGTTTGCTGGAGGACACATCAAAGCTCATCAGCAGCTGCCCCACAGTGTTGACGTGGAAGATATCAGCCAGATTGGCCAGGCCGGTGGGCTCGCAGAACTGACACTGACCTTCAAACACAAAGACACAGGCTTACTTACCAGGATTTTTCTAAAAGGGTTTTTTTTGTTTGGTGTTGAACAGGATTTGTAATTTCTTTTTAAAGAAGTCTCTTCTGCTCATCAAGTCTGCATTTATTTGATACAAAATACAATTTAAAATAACTAAATATATGAATATATTTTAAAATGTAATTTATTTCTGTGACCAAAGCTACATTTTCAACATTATTACTCCAGTCTTTAGTATCAGATGATCTTTCAGAAATCATTCTAATATGCTGATTTGCTGTTCAAGAAACATTCTTATCATTATTATTATCAAGAATGCTTTAAATCAAAAATGATGATAAAGACATTTATAATGTTACAAAATATTTATATTCAGTTAAATGCTGTTCTTCTGAAAGTTCTAATTATCAAAGAAACCTGAAAAAAAAAAATTATGCTCAGCTGTTTTCAACATAATAGTAATAAAAATAATAATAATAAATGTTTTTTGAGCTGCAAATCAGAATATTAGAATGATTTCTAAAGGATAATGTGACTGAAGTAATGATGCTAAAAATTCAGCTTTGAAAGCACAGGAAAAAAATTATTTTAAAATATATTCAAATAGAAAACAGTTATTTTAAATAGTACAAATATTTTAAAATTGTACTGTTTTTGCTGTACTTTGGATCAAATAAATGCAGGCTTGGTGAGCAGAAGAGACTTCTTTTAACAACATTAAAAATCTTAATGTTCAAAAACTTTTGACTGGTAGTGTATGTATTAAATGTAATAGAATATTCTTATAAGTCTTATTAAAAATGATCTTAAGACTTTTTATTTTTATGCAATCTGTTATTTTATATTTACAATATAATTAATTTTGCTTTAAAACAGAGTATGTTTGATTGCATAAAAACACTTTAATTCATGCAAAAAAACTCTAATGATTAGGCTATATCTGATAAAACCACAAAAGGTTTCACATAAATTTTAAATGATGGTTTCATATATTGTTTTTTCACATTTGTGACCATTTTAGTTATAATATGGAGCCCTTTAAAGTTGTTCAATTCTGTAACAATTTCTGAAATCACATATTGTTGTATGTTTAACCTAAAATCAGCATTTGTAGTGGCTTTTGTTTTCCTTTTTTTTTTAATAAACTCAAAACCTTTAGTTCATTTTGTTTAGAAACACTACACATTACAGATGGTAAATGCATTGAAAATGCTGAGTCAGAATGTCTTTAAGCCAAGTACTTTGTAAAGCTGTTTAGCACCTTCAGCATGATTAGTTCATGTGACCCACAGACTGAAAATCTATGTGGACAACATGACAACCACCAAAAGGGAAATGAAAGTAAGGTGGGACTTTTGAAAGCAAAAAATCTGCAATAACATTAGTAAGTTTCAGAAGAAAAGAACTAGATTAAACGTGAGGCTGGGAACAACAACGGTAATCCAAAGAAGACCACTACAGGATGATTAAAATACTTTGCAAGTTGCAAACAAAAATCCCCCAGCAGTTCTTCAACACATCAGGGACAGTTGGCAGCCGACTGGGGTGTGGCAATGACACCAATATCATCCTGTGTATTTTTCATAGTATTTTATTCTGCGTATTACCATTAAAGTTCTCCTTTTAGTGACAACAGTTAGGTGAATACCACCTTCGTACATGCATCATACCTGTTTGTGAAATGATAGCCAGACGGGAGGTGTATGTTGGGATGAAGCGGAGGAAAAGGGGATCCACGTGGACCTGCAGTGGGGTGATGGCCCTCATCATGCGCAGGTCGTATACCATGAGGAATCTGTCACATGACAGTCCATTCAAGCCCCGGCTCGAGAAGCCACACGCCGCCAACAGGTTACCGTGTACGTCGAAATCAGACAGGCTGCCAGAGAAGGCATCAAACTCGTGCTCCATTTTAAAAGTGCGTACATCACGCAGAGACATCTATGACAAATGATTGACACAAATAAAAAGATTAAATTAATGTTCATCACACTCCAGTGATTAAATAAGGTTATGCATGTTGATGAATGCATTTAAAAAAATAATAGTGTCATCTTTTAGCTTTATTGCAGTTTATTTCAATTTTACATTTTAACTTTTACATTTAAACTTTACAAAAACTATACTACCAGTCAAAGGTTTTTGAACAGTAAGATTTTTAATGTTTTTAAAAGAAGTCTTCACTGCTCACCAAGCCTGCATTTATTTGATCCTAAGTACAGCAAAAACAGTAAACTTTTGAAATATTTTTACTACAAAAAATAACTTGTTTCTTTTTGAATATATTTTAAATTGAATTTTTTCCATCGTTACTTCAGTCACATGATCCTTCAGAAATCATTCTAATATTCTGATTTGCTGCTCAAAAAACATTTATTATTACTATTGGTATATTGAAAACAGCTGAGTAGAATTTTTCAGGTTTCTTTAATGGATAGAAAGTTCAGAAGGACAGCATTTATCTGAAATAGACATTTTTTGTAACATTATAAATGTCTTTATCATCACCTTTAATCAATTTAAATCATCCTTGCTAAATAAAAGTCTTAATTTCTATAATTTCTTTAAAAAATTATACTGACTCCAAGCTTTTGAATGGTATAGTGTACACTGTTACACAAGCTTTTTTTTTTTCAGATGAATGCAGATTTTTGGGTATTTTAATGTGACACTGATCCTTCAAAAATCTAATATGCTGATTTGCTGAAAATGTAGCTTTGATCACAGGAATAAATTACATTTAAAAATATATTTGAATAAAAAGCAGTTCTTTTAAATAGCAAAATATTTCACAATATTACTGCTTTTGTTGTATTTTAGAGCAAATAAATGCAGGCTTGGTAAGTAGGACAATTATAAAAAATAAAAAAAACATGAAAAATTTTACTGTTCAAAAACTTTCGACTGCTGGTGTATATATTTAAAGGGATAGTTCACCCAAAAATGAAAATTCTGTCATTAACTTCTCACACTCAGTCGTTTCTAAACCCGTGAGACCTTTGTGCATCTTCTCAACACAAATTAAGATATTTTAGAAAGAAATCTGAGAGCTTTCTGACCCTGCACAGACAGCAACGCAACTGACACGTTCAAGACCCAGAAAGGTAGTAAGAACATGGTTAAAATAGTCCATGTGCCATCAGTGATTCAAACTTAATTTTATGAAGCTATGAGAATACTTTTTTTGTGGTCAAAGAAAACAAAAATAATGGCTTTTCTTCCATGTCAGTGTTCTCGTAGCTTAATTACATTACAGAGGAAACATTAATGTCACATCGACTATTTTAACAATGTCCTTACTACCTTCCTGGGCCTTGAACGCATCAGTTGCATTGCTGTCTCAGAAAGCTCTCAGATTTCATCAAAAATATCTTAATTTGTGTTCCGAAGGCAAACAAACTTTTTACATGTTTGGAGCCATATGAGAGTGAGTAAATAAGGACAGGATTTTCATTTTTGGGTGAACTATCCATTTAAATAATGATCAACAACATGCTTGAAAATGACTTTAACTGCAGTTACTAATGAAATACCAAATTCTTTTTCTCTGTTTTTTTTTTTTTAATGAAGTTGTGGTCAGACAGATGGATCCATGCACATTAAGCTCTTCCACCTAATTTTGTGGACCATCTGAAAATTCCAATCAGCAAAGAGTCTGAGCTGATCAGCCTGTGAGAAAATCAGGAATGTGTGAAAGCACAAAAAGAAAAAGCCCTATGTATTCTACCCGTGTTTACAGCTAACGTGTAGGCAGCGTGTTACCACATTAGCTCAGACCAAAACTTTTCACACACAACATCCTTCTATTCTGCGGGAAAAGCGAAAGAAGGAAACTATTTGTTCCACATCCATTTTCGCTTTACTCCTTCACTTACCTTGCCAGATGTGTGACCACAAAAGAAAAAGCGGTTGGACTGTCTTATGATGGCGACTCCGGGAACCTCAACAGTAAACTAGAGTGAATGAAATGAAATGTCAGGAAAAGATCTCTGGGTATTTAAATACTAAAACATCTTCTTATGTATTATATATAATAACAAAATATATATGTGACCCTGGACCACAAAACCAGTCGTAAGTAGCATGGGTATATTTGTAGCAATAGCCAAAAATACATTGTATGGGTCAAAATTATAGTTTTTTCTTTTATGCCAAAAATCATTAGGATATTAAGTAAAGATCACGTTCCATGAATATATTTTGTAAATTTGATATTTGATGTCAAAACCTAATTTTTGATTAGTAATATGTATTGCTAAGAGCTTCATCTGTACAACCTTAAAGGCGATTTTCTCAATATTTAGATTTCTTTTGCACCCTCAGATTTTCAAATAATCTCGGCCAAATATTGTCCTATTCTAACAAACCATACATCAATGATGGAAAGCTTATTTATTTAGCTTTCAGGGGATTTATAAATCTCAATATCAATACTATGACTGGTTTTGTGGTCCATGTATAATAAAACCATATAAAAACAGGTCCAGTTTTATTTTAAAGTATTACTGCAGTGTCGTCTTACTTTTTGTGTTTCCTGTACTGTTGTGAGGTCCAATTCAGCCACATAGTTCTGCAGACCCCCCATTAGCAATGTGTTATTATCGGTTAGAATCAAACTGTGCATGTCGGCACCCTCCTCCATTCTGAGAAAAAAAATAAAAAATGAATGAATTAACACCCACACATAGGCACAGACAAGCAAATAAAACCTTTTATTACAGTATTCGCAGAATATGCCTGTGTTCTGTGTGATATTAGGCTTTGAGGGCTTCCAACTCACACCAGTGCCGGTCTGGACATGACCTGCATTTATCTGCAAATGATAAATGTAACATGTAGGTGTGCAACTCACGGATAATCAAACATAACTAAACCTCCCCGCGTGTGGCATTTAAGATTGTTTTTGGTCAGAAACAGCACTCCTGTCTCCATACTCTGGATGTGGCGAATGTCATCAGTCATGTGCACCTGGAAAGAGGAGTAGCGGCCCATTGTTGGACCAAAGAAGGAACTTGCATGCCCCTGTTATAAAACAGAGAAAAGAACAAACACACACACACCAAAGTTTGTTATGCGGCTCACGCTTGTGAATAAAGTGACATCACTTTTTCAATGTGGAAGTACTCCGGAGATAATGTAATTTGATGGCCAAAACCACAGCTGAATTTTTGGAGCGAGATTAAACTTTAGCCTTAAATCTCCCAAGTTCAACAGAAACATTTATTCATTCATGCAGAATTTTTGGTGAAAATACTTGCTAGGTGTATTCATTCATTTTATAGCTCTGAGTATTATTTGAATATGACATACACTGCTGGTCAAAGGTTTGGAATTATTATACATTTTTAAAGAAGTTACAATTTAGGGTGCATTTATTTAATAAAAATACAGTAAAACCATCATATTGTGAAATTCTATTACAATTTTAAAAAGTGTTTTCTATTTGAATGTGTTTTCAAATGCTATTTATTCCTTTCATGGCAAAGAATTATATTCAATTACTCCAGTCTTCAGTGTCATGTGTTATGCTGATTTGCTTCAGAAAAATATGTGATTACTCATATTTTTGTAAGAACTGTCATAATGTATGATAGTTTAAGTATTTTAAGGGAAAAAAAGAACAAGAATGCATTAAATTGATCAAAAGTGAAAAAGATTTATATTTTAAATAAATTCTGTTCTATTGAAAAATCCTGAAAAAATGTATCACAGTTTCCACAAAAATACTGAACAGCAACAGCTGTTGTCAATATTGATAAAAATAAGAACCATTATTATTAAGTGGGCACAAACTCGGCATATTAGGATAATTTCTGAATGATCATGTGAGACTACAGACTGGAGCAATAGGTGCTGAAAATTTAGCTTTCCTATCTTGAAATATATTAAAACAGAAAAGTGTTTAATTATTACCATTTAAAATTGTAAGAATATTTCACAATATTAATGTTTTACAGTGTTTTTGATTAAATAAATGCAGACTTGGAAAGCATAACTGGCTTCTTTAAAAATCATAATTACCCGGTGGTTCCCCATCCATAGCAGCTCCTCTTGCATGTCGAAGTGTGTTGCTGTCACAGGGATCCCAACTTCGGCAGCCACGCTGTGCAGCTCCGAGTACATGCCCTCCACTATGTGCATGGATTCAGACACGGGAACAGCCAGCGCGTCGGGGTCAAGCTCCACGCCCTGCAGCAGCGCTGGGTCGAGCCGTGGGTCCATTGAGGAGTCCAGACCGGGCTCCAGGCCACCATGCAGGCCGGGCGTGTACTCGCCCAAACCCGGGTCCAGACCCTCAAAGTTCATCATGAGGATGGTGGTGCTGCAGTAGAGGGATAGGAAAATTGGGTCAATGGTGACTTTTGTGTCCTTTATAAATGTATAGGTCTTTAACAAAGAAAACTTTCCATGTGCATACAGTGAGGTCAATAAGTATTTGATCACCCTGTGATTTTGCAAGTTCTTTTACTTAGAAATCATGGAGGGGTCTACAATTTTCAGCATAGGTGCATTTCCACTGTGAGAGACAGAATCTAAAAATAAAAATCCGGAAATCACATTGTATGATTTTTTAACAATTTATTTGTGAATTATTGTGTCAAATAAGTATTTGATCACTTGAGTCAAAAAATAATAATATTTGGTACAGAAGCCTTTGTTAACAATTACAGAAGTCAAATGGTTCCTGTAGTTCTTCACCAGGTTTGCACACACTGCAGGAGGGATTTTGGCCCACTCCTCCATACAGATCTTCTCTAGATCTCTCAGGTTTCGGGGCTGTCGCTGAGCAACATGGAGTTTCAGCTCCCTCCAAAGATTTTCTATTAGATTTAGGTGTGGAGACTGGCTAGGCCACTCCAGAACCTTGATATGCTTGTTATGGAGCCACTCCTTGGTTTTCCTGGCTGTGTGCTTTGGGTCATTGTCATGTTGGAAGACCCAGCCACAACCCATCTTTAATGCTCTGACTGAGGGAAGGAGGTTGTTGCCCAATATATATGTCACAATACATGGCCCTGTTCATCCTCTCCTTAATACAGTGCAGTCGTCCTGTCCCCTGTGCAGAAAAACACCCCCAGAGCATGATGCTTCCAGCCCCATGCTTCACTGTAGGTGTGGTATTATTGGGATGATACTCATCATTCTTCTTCCTCCAAACACGGCGAATGAAGTTAAGACCAACAAGTTCTACTTTGGTCTCATCTGACCACAGGACTTTCTCCCATGACTCCTCTGGATCATCCAGATGGTCCCTGGCAAACTTCAGACGGGCCTGGACATGGGCTGACTTAAGCAGGGGAACCTTCCGTGCGATTGCAAGATTTTAAACCATGACGTCTTAGTGTATTACTGATAGTAGCCTTGGAAACGATAGTCCCAGCTCTCTCCACGGCATTGACCAGCTCCTCCCGTGTAGTTCTGGGCTGATTATTCACCATTCTTAGCATCATTGATACCCCACGAGGAGAGATCTTCCGTGGGGCCCCAATCCGAGGGACATTGACAGTCATCATTAGCCTCTTCCATTTTCTGACAATTGCTCCAACAGCTGTTCTTTTTTCACCAATTGGCAATTGCCCCGTAGCCCTTTCCAGCTTTGTGAAGGTCTACAATTTTGTCTCTTGTATCTTTTGACAGCTCTTTGGTTTTGCCCATGTTGCTACTTAGACTTTGGCTTATTGTGGGGTGCACAGGTGTCTTTATGACAGCTAAAGACCTCAAACTAATGCTACTAATTTAGAATCATGAGCAGAGTGTAGTTGGACTATTTAGCAAAATAACAGGTCTTTGAGGGTCAGAAATCTGGCTGATAAGCAAGTGATCAAATACTTATTTGATACAGTAATTCACAAATAAATTGTTAAAAAAAACCATACAATGTGTTTTCTGGATTTTTATTTTTAGATTATGTCTCTCACAGTGGAAATGCATGCTGAAAACTGTAGACCCCTCCATGATTTCCAAGTAAGAGAACTTGCAAAATCATAGGGTGATCAAATAATTATTGACCTCACTTTACAGTCGTGGCCAAAAGTTGAGAATTACATAAATATTGGAAATTGGAAAAGTTGCTGCTAAAGTTTTTATAATAGCAATTTGCATATACTCCAGAATGTTATGAAGAGTGATCAGATGAATTGCATAGTCCTTCTTTGCCATGAAAATTAACTCCCGAAAAATCCCGAAATCCCGAAAAAAAACTTTCCACTGCATTTCATTGCTGTCATTATAGGACCTGCTGAGATCATTTCAGTAATCATCTTGTTAACTCAGGTGAGAATGTTGACGAGCACAAGGCTGGAGATCATTATGTCAGGCTGATTGGGTTAGAATGGCAGACTTGACATGTTAAAAGGAGGGTGATGCTTGAAATCATTGTTCTTCCATTGTTAACCATGGTGACCTGCAAAGAAACGCGTCCAGCCATCATTGCGTTGCATAAAAATGGCTTCGCAGGCATGGATATTGCGGCTACTAAGATTGCACCTAAATCAACAATTTATAGGATCATCAAGAACTTCAAGGAAAGAGGTTCAATTCTTGTTAAGAAGGCTTTAGGGTGTCCAAGAAAGTCCAGCAAACGCCAGGATCGTCTCGTAAAGAGGATTCAGCTGCGGGATCGGAGTGCCACCAGTGCAGAGCTTGCTCAGGAATGGCAGCAGGCAGGTGTGAGCGCATCTGCACGCACAGTGAGGCCAAGACTTTTGGAAGATGGCCTGGTGTCAAGAAGGGCAGCAAAGAAGCCACTTCTGTCCAAAAAAAAACATCAGGGACAGATGGATCTTCTGCAAAAATATGGCGAATGGACTGGTGAGGACTGGGGCAAAGTCATATTCTCCGATGACGCCTCTTTCCGATTGTTTGGGGCATCTGGAAAAAGGCTTGTCCGGAGAAGAAAAGGTGAGCGCTACCATCAGTCCTGTGTCATGCCAACAGTAAAGCATCCTGAGACCATTCATGTGTGGGGTTGCTTCTCATCCAAAGGAGTGGGCTCACACACAGTTTTGCCCAAAAACACAGCCATGAATAAAGAATGGTACCAAAACACCCTCCAACAGCAACTTCTTCCAACAATCCAACAACAGTTTGGTGAAGAACAATGCATTTTCCAGCACGATGGAGCACCGTGCCATAAGGCAAAAGTGATAAATAAGTGGCTCGGGGACCAAAACGTTGAAATTTTGGGTCCATGGCCTGGAAACTCCCCAGATCTTAATCCCATTGAGAACTTGTGGTCAATCCTCAAGAGGCGGGTGGACAAACAAAAACCCACTAATTCTGACAAACTCCAAGAAGTGATTATGAAAGAATTGGTTGCTATCAGTCAGGATTTGGCCCAGAAGTTGATTGAGAGCATGCCCAGTCGAACTGCAGAGGTCCTGAAAAAGAAGGGCCAACACTGCAAATACCCTTTGCATAAATGTCATGTAATTGTCGATAAAAGCCTTTGAAACGTATGAAGTGCTTGTAATTCTATTTCAGTACATCACAGAAACAACTGAAACAAAGATCTAAAAGCAGTTGAGCAGCAAACTTTGTGAAAACTAATATTTGTGTCATTCTCAAAACTTTTGGCCACGACTGTATATATATATATATATATATATATATATACATACACACTGCCATTTAAAAGATTGGGATCTGTAAAATCAGCGAGACGTTTCTTATGATCATGAAGGGTTTTGATCAAAAATACAGAAAACAATGTAATATTGTGAAATATTATTAAAATGTTAAATAATGTTTAATGCATTAAACGAATTTATTCCTTCTGAATTTTCAGCATCATTACTCCAGTATTCAGCATCACATGATCCTTCAGAAAGATGTTTATTCTTTCTTTTTTTAATCAATACTTTTATTCAGCAAGAATGTGTTAAATTGATAAAAAGCAAAGACGTATATTGTTAAAGAAGATTTATATTTTGTATACATGCTGTTCTTTTTTTACTTTTTTATTCATCAAAGAATCCTGAAAAAAGAATGATTTCTGAAGGATTATTTGACAATTAAGACAGGAGTAATGACTGATGAAAATTAAGTGTTGCATCACAGAAATAACTTCTATTTTAAAATATATTAAAACAGAAACCATTATTTTATATTGTAATAATATTTTGCAATTCTACTGTTTTTTTTCTGCATTTTTATCAAATAAATGCAGCCTTGATGAGTATAAAATACTCATCTTTCTGATCCCAAACGTTTGAACGGCAGGGTATATTTACATCTTCCTTCTTAATGTAATGACTTTTTTGCATCTTACCATCCCAATTTCTCCTTAAAATATTAAATATGAAAATAAAAGCTAACATTCTGCATGTATTCTCTCCCTCCCATTTTTATTCACTTATTTTTATTTTATTTTACTGACATGACATTGTATTGACTTGAAGATGCATCATATAAAGTATCATATAAACTATGATAAGTCCATCAATGCTAGATTTTTAAAAAAATGTTATTTAATTTAAAGTTATTAATATTTCTTTTTCCAGTTTAGCTCATATAGTGCTAGGTTTGTCAGTAAATTGTTTATTGAAATTATACAAGATGTTTGCAGAAATATTAGTAATCAATACAATTTTAGTAAACAGAGTTATAAAGTAAGCAAATCTTAAAATAAACTATAAAACTATCAACCTTGTGACATTTCAAAGGCACGGCAGTTTATGAACATAATGCATTCACCAATACATTCATAAGAAATAATAAATGCACCCATTTAGACAATTAAAGCTAGTCATGGAGACTTTCTGTATGTGCTGCTTTTACAAAGCTAGTGAGCTGCCTAGAAGGCATGTTTAAGCATGATGAGTTCAATGAGCATATTCCAATTCTGAATGAACCCAAAAGAGCGGTCTATGTAACGTTAGGCAGTTCGGGTTTTAAAAACAGCAATACTGCTGCATACTACGTGAATAAACGTGATGGTATCACATCGAGGTGTCCGACAGTTTTTCGGTATTCAACCGCAGTGAATACAAAGAATGATTATAGCGTAAACTTTGAAAAAGAACGTGCAAAAATAACGTTACGTCTGAGTAAAAGAGCAAAGTTAACGTAACGTTGTTCATTTTCTGTGCATGGCACTTATGACATTTTACACTTAGGATTTTAATCCGTTTCTAAAGTTCTTCAAGCAAACTAGCAGGGAGGGACTTAAAATGTGTACTGTGAACATTTAACAGGATAAATCATACCTCTAAAATAAAGTTATCCTCGGGTCCATATGCTCATACTCCTCGCTTCATTCAAAACAAAAACAAACACGCACTTCCGGGTTAGACAGAACTGCATCCGGAATCATCATAAGCGCTTTTGGACTGACATTTAAAAAAAATTTAATCTATCTATCTATCTATCTATCTATCTATCTATCTATCTATCTATCTATCTATCTATCTATCTATCTATCTATCTATCTATCTATCTATCTATCTATCTATCTATCTATCTATCTATCTATCTATCTATCTATCAAAATAGAAATTTTATATAACTTTGTAACTTGCATGATCTGTGACTGTTGGCTCCAAATTATGAAGGCCTTTGTTACAATTCAGACTCAAATTTGTTGCTTTTAAGCTGTTTGAGATTAAAATATTATTTAAGTTATCTATCTATCTATCTATCTATCTATCTATCTATCTATCTATCTATCTATCTATCTATCTATCTATCTATCTATCTATCAAAATAGAAATTATATAATTTTGTAACTTGCATGATCTGTTGGCTCCAAATTACGAAGGCCCTTGTTACAATTCAGACTCAAATTTGTCAAATAATAACACAAACTAAATATAAACCTTTAACATTTTCCTGACATGTCAAATGAATGTGTAGAAAAGTTTCTTAAGTCTAAATGTGGAAGGGTTATTTATTGTTGAGATGATCTAGGTAGGACAGCTTGGATACAAACATGACCAGAAGCTATAAAGTCAGCAGTAACTTAGATTTAGTCAAGACAGATGTTGATGTCACTACAGAAGCAGGCAGCTGTCTTTAGGAAAGAAGAAATTTTGTGCATGCTGTCGCCATGGTTTGTGGACATAGTCTCACTTCCTCTGATTATAAAAAAAACTTTCAGATGAGGGAACTATCTCATTCAGGTTTCTAAGAATGCTGTGTGGTTAGATTTACAGCATTGGAACTTCTATAATTTCAGTTGTAATAAAAGATGAATTGTTTTGCTTTGTAGTAACAGCAACGAACTGATGAAACATTTGTGAATGGGAAGACCTACAGGAGAGATTTACCAACCTAAATTTTCTCATGAATCTTTTATGTGCTTAGTCGAGGTGGAAGAAAATTCCTGTAACTATGTAATGCAGAGTTCTAAGTTAAAATATTGTGGCTCACAAGTCCGTGTGAAATTCAGATCTCTACTTTATTTCAATCACTTAATCAACCAATGAATAAAAAATAAATACATATATGAATAGCTGGTGCTTATGTAAAACTGTATACAAGTATTGTAATACTAGATTGGTTATGTTAGAATAGCATTGTTCAGTAGTAAGTCTATTAGTATAATTATTAGTTACTTATTATGTCATCAAACTTCCCATATCGCTTTTGTTGTGGCTTTTGTTGTCTTTTTAGTACATCACGTCAGTGGACAAGTTGATGGTCTTGTAAATTTCAAATTTAATAATTGATAGAATATTTATCAGAGGATGTATTTTCAAGAAAATTCCACTCATATCTGACCTCACACCACAATCAGCACAAGCGCCATAGAAAATAAAGTCTACACCAGTGTCAGAAATACAATAAACAAGTTAAATGTAAAAATGTAAATACATAATTTATGTAAAATGTAAAGACAATATATAAAATGCAGACACATTCACAAACTATTTCTATGTGTGTGTGTGCAAATTATTTAGTGATATTTGGAGTGGGACCTAAAATTCATCATTTATTTAAGAATTAATAAGATAATAAAACTTAAATAATACATTTTTTGTAATGTCCTTATGCCCTTGATAAGTAATGTCTAAATGTAATATCTGACATAAAAGCTAACATTACTCCAGCAGTTAACCTCCTCAGGTGCGACTTAACTTCATAAGCATTTATTTAGTGCACTTTGACTAACTTGTAATGTTACAGAGCCCCTAAAGCAGATTTGTCCAAAACAGGACCCATTTTTAATTTCCATTTATTATTATTATAATTATTATTTTTTATTTTTGCGCATTGAAGTGTAAAAATTGAATGAAGTGAATTTGATTAAATAATAATTTGATTTGAAAAAAAAAAGTTATTTAAATGTTTGTTTAAATATTTTAAAAATGATATATTTGAATATAATTCAACATTTACTTTTGGCCCAAAGGCATAACATACATATTTTAAAACATATATATTCTTATTTATAAAAAGGATATATACCTTTAAAGGGATACTTCTCCCAAAAATGAAAATCCTCCAATTATTATAAACAATCGCTTATTTATAACCATCAGGTGTCAACTTTTGAATATCAACCTGCTTTATATGGACACAGAGATGGATTGTTGGGTTTTTTTTTAAATCGTTATCAGAATAAAATGTCATATTGTCACGCCAGGCCAGCAGAGGGAGCCCTTACCCCCACTGACTGTTGCTGCTCCCTCTGCTGCCTCTATGGTTACTTCCTGTTTATCAGACATAAAAGCCAGCTCATCACACACACACATCGCGAAGTATTGTTTTGCTCCAGCGGACTCTACCAAGCGTTTTCCTTTGCTCTCAGGTTTCCTAGTCTCCTTGTTGTTCCCTAGCCATAGTTCTGTTTTTGTTTTCCCAGTCTTAGTCTTAGTTTTCTAGTTTCTTGTTTTCATTTCATTGTTTCATTTGGACTGCCCACTTGGATTTTGACCCACGCTTGTTTATTGGATTACGCTATTGGATTGTCTTCGCTGTTCATGTTTGCTGGTGTTTTCGACCCTGTCTGTCTGACTACGATCTGCTTAATAAAGCCTTGCATTTGGATCCTCACTCTTGGTCGTCCCGTTTGTGACAGAATACTTCGCCACACCCGGATCCAGCGGCTTTACTCACCACCAGCATCACAACATGGACCCAGTCGACCAACTTCTGCTCCTCAGACAAGGAGATCTCCCCATCAAGGAATATGTTCAACGTTTCAGTGAGTTGTTGCATAAAGTATCATTTTTTGATGAGGTATACTTTAAGGACTTATTCCGTATGGGGCTGAATGAACCAACAAGATCAATGTTGCCTGGGGGGAAATCCTTATGCTCACTGAAGGATTATATGAACTATGCACTGTCGTTATGCGGCTCTCCATGTACTGTGGGTATTCTAGTTGAGCCCCAGCACAAGATGTCTGCTAGCTTCAAGCCACAGCACAAGATGTCTGCTAGCTTCGAGCCACAGCACAAGATGTCTGCTAGCTTCGAGCCACAGCACAGGACGTCTGCTAGCTTCGAGCCACAGCACAAGATGTCTACTAGCCCAGAGCCAAAGCACAAGATGTCTGCTAGTTCAAAGCCTGTTCATAAGATGTCTGCCTTTCAGGAGCCCCTTCACAAGATGGCTACCTTCCCTAAACCTGTTCACAAAATGGCCGCCTTTCCCGAATCAGCTTTCGGAATGACCATCCTTCCTGAGTCCGCATTCAAGATGGTCACCCGATTGGACCCAGCTCACAAGAAATCTACCACGTCTGACTTCTCTCACAAGATGGCTGCCACCCCAAGGCCCGATCACAAGATGGCCGCCATCCCCAAGCCTGTTCACAAGATGGCTGCCACCCCCAAGCCAGTTCACAAGATGGCCGCCGTCCCAAAGCCTGCTTCCAAGATGGCTGTCCTTCCCGAGTCAGCTCATAAGATGGCCGCCTTTCCTGAGACTGCACCCAAGATGGCCGCCCTTCCTGATCCTGTTCGCAAAATGGCCGCTCTTCCAGACCCTGCTCACAAGATGGCCGCCGTTCCAAAGCACGTTCATAGGATGGCTTCCGTTCCTGAGTTCCCGGTCAGAATGGCCACCACGCCAGAGCCTGCTGCAAAGATGGCCGCCACGCCAGAGCCTGCTGCTAAGATGGTCGCCACGCCAGAGCCTGCTGCTAAGATGGCCGCCACGCCTGAGCCTGCTGCAAAGATGGCCGCCACGCCAGAGCCTGCTGCAAAGATGGCCGCCACGCCAGAGCCTGCTGCAAAGAGGGCCGCCACGCCAGAGCCTGCACCCAAGATGACCGCCACGCCCGTGCTGGCACACAAAATGGCCGCCATACCTGAGGCTGTTATTAACAGGGTGGCTACAGCGTCAGACTCTCACCCTTCCAGGACGTATCAGAGACTAATGTCTAGCTTGGAGGACCCACCACTGCTGTCAGCTCGTTCGGCTGGTCCCTTACTGTCAGCCGAGCCAACGTCTGCTCACCCCACATCAGCCAAGCCAGCGTCTGCTAGCGCCACATCAGCCAAGCCAGCGTCTGCTAGCGCCACGTCAACCAAGCCAGCGTCTGCTCACGCCACGTCAACCAAGCCATCGCCTGTGAACGTCATATCTGCTTCTCTCGAACCTGCACCAGCTGCCGTTCCTACCAAGTCAAGTTACAGCTGCTGTCCCTGCCGAGTCAAGTCACGTCACAGTCACTGTCCCTGCCAGGACAAGTCAAGATACAGCTGCTGTTCCTGTCAGGCCAAGTCAAGCAGCTGTTCCCTCCGAGCCAAGCCAAGCCACAGCTGTCCCTTTCACGCCAAATCAAGTCACTGCTGCTCTTGTCATGACGAGTCAGGTCATAGCTACTTCTTCACTGCCAAGTCACATCTCCCCTGAGCATCCAGAGCCTTCACTCCCAAGCCATGCAGAGCCAACGCTCCCAAGCCATGCAGAGCCAACGCTCCCAAGCCATGCAGAGCCAACGCTCCCAAGCCATGCAGAGCCAACGCTCCCAAGCCATGCAGAGCCAACGCTCCCAAGCCATGCAGAGCCAACGCTCCCAAGCCATGCAGAGCCAACGCTGCCAAGCCATGCAGAACCAACGCTCCCAAGTCACGCAGAGCCAACGCTCCCAAGCCCCACGCCCAATGACCCGGAGGGCATTCCTCTGCCAACTGTGTTACCTGTTATGGCTATCGCCATTTTGAGTGTGTGGGCTGCACACTGCGCCCCAGTTGCCTCTTCGGCCCATGAGTCTGCCCACAAGTTTGTTCTGGAGACCTCATCTACAGGCATGTCCGCTGCGCCTATACCTCTTTCGGAGGTGGCGTACATAGCGGAACTTCACGCTCTGCCCGCTCCGCCAAGGCTTCACGCCCTGCCCGCTCCGCCAAGGCTTCACGCTCTGCCCGCTCCGCCAAGGCTTCACGCTCTGCCCGCTCCGCCAAGGCTTCACGCTCTGCCCGCTCCGCCAAGGCTTCACGCTCTGCCCGCTCCGCCAAGGCTTCACGCTCTGCCCGCTCCGCCAAGGCTTCACGCTCTGCCCGCTCCGCCAAGGCTTCACGCTCTGCCCGCTCCGCCAAGGCTTCACGCTCTGCCCGCTCCGCCAAGGCTTCACGCTCTGCCCGCTCCGCCAAGGCTTCACGCTCTGCCCGCTCCGCCAAGGCTTCACGCTCTGCCCGCTCCGCCAAGGCTTCACGCTCTGCCCGCTCCGCCAAGGCTTCACGCTCTGCCCGCTCCGCCAAGGCTTCACGCTCTGCCCGCTCCGCCAAGGCTTCACGCTCTGCCCGCTCCGCCAAGGCTTCACGCTCTGCCCGCTCAGCCAAGGCTTCACGCTCTGCCCGCATCGCCTGTGCTCCCTGCTCTGCCAGCACCGCCAGTGCTCCCTGCTCTGCCAGCACCGCCAGGGTTCCCTGCTATATCTGCTCCGCCAGGACTCCTTGCTCTACCTGCTCCGCCAAGGTTCCTTGCTCTGCCTGTTCCGCCAAGACTCCTTGCTCTGTCTGCTCCGCCAAGGTCCCTTGCTCTGTCTGCTCCGCCAAAATTCCCTGCCCTGCCAGCTCCGCCAAAGTTCCTTGCTCTGTCTGCTCCGCCAAGGTCCCTTGCTCTGTCTGCCCCGCCAAGACTCCCTGCTCTGCCTGCACCGCCTAGGTTCCCTGTCATCTCTGTCTTGGCGTCTGGGGCCGTTCCAGAAGTCTCTGTCTGCCCAGGAACTGCCACGAAAGTCGTTCCTGAAGTTCTCGTCTGCCTGGTCACGGCTATGGAGGCCACGTTCTCCCATGAACTCTCTACTTCTCTCCTTGCTCTGTCTGCCTCCTCTATCTCTGTTCTCCCCAGGTCCCAGTCCATAATGCGGCCTCCTGTTCCGCCCTGGAGGGCTTCTACGCCTCCTGTTCCGCCCTGGAGGGCCCCTGCGCCTCCTGTTCTGCCCTGGAGGGCTCCTGCGCCTCCTGTTCCGCCCTGGAGGGCTCCTGCGCCTCCTGATTCGCCCTGGAGGGCTCCTGCGCCTCCTGCTCCGCCCTGGAGGGCTCCTGCGCCTCCTGTTCTGCCCTGGAGGGCTCCTGCGCCTCCTGTTCCGCCCTGGAGGGCTCCTGCGCCTCCTGATTCGCCCTGGAGGGCTCCTGCGCCTCCTGCTCCGCCCTGGAGGGCTCCTGCGCCTTCTGCTCCGCCCTGGAGGGTTCCTGCGCCTCCTGCTCCGCCCTGGAGGGCTCCTGCGCCTCCTGCTCTGCCCTGGAGGGCCGCTCCGCCTCCTGCTCCGCCCTGGAGGGTTCCTAAACCCCTTGCTCCGCCTTCGGCTCCGCCCTGGAGGGCTTCTACGCTTCCTGCTCTGCCCCGGAGGGTCGCTAAGCCTCCTGCTCCGCCCTGGAGGGCTCCTAAGACTCTTGCTCCACCTCAAAGGACTGCTCTGCCTCCAGCCCTGCCCTGGAGGGCTCCTGAATCTCCTGCCCTGCTCTGGAGGGCCTTTGCCCAACCTGTTCTGCCTCAGTCTCCTGGCCCCCCCACCGCTCCCCTGGACTGTTTCCTCCTGTTGTTTTTTGGAGCGTCTGGAAGCCGCTCCTTGGGGGGGGGCTATGTCACGCCAGGCCAGCAGAGGGAGCCCTTACCCCCACTGACTGTTGCTGCTCCCTCTGCTGCCTCTATGGTTACTTCCTGTTTATCAGACATAAAAGCCAGCTCATCACACACACACATCGCGAAGTATTGTTTTGCTCCAGCGGACTCTACCAAGCGTTTTCCTTTGCTCTCAGGTTTCCTAGTCTCCTTGTTGTTCCCTAGCCATAGTTCTGTTTTTGTTTTCCCAGTCTTAGTCTTAGTTTTCTAGTTTCTTGTTTTCATTTCATTGTTTCATTTGGACTGCCCACTTGGATTTTGACCCACGCTTGTTTATTGGATTACGCTATTGGATTGTCTTCGCTGTTCATGTTTGCTGGTGTTTTCGACCCTGTCTGTCTGACTACGATCTGCTTAATAAAGCCTTGCATTTGGATCCTCACTCTTGGTCGTCCCGTTTGTGACACATATACATCTGGCATGACAGTGATATAATAATATTATCATTTGATGATATAATAATAAGTAACAAATAATTATACTAATAGACCTAATACTAAACTACAGTCAAACCAAATACTATTCAGACACCAGATATCATTTTTGATATTTTTTTTCAAAAATATAGTGCAGGACACTATAGTTCATTTACAGTATGTAAGTGAGGATAGCAAAAGAAAGTAAACTGTGATATTATACCCAAAAATTCTTTATACATTGGACTACCAGTAAAACTTCTTTATACACTGGACTACTAGTAAAATTGATACAAATTTGGGACGAAAATTTTTATTTGACACTTTGACCTGACCATGTTTTGTTACATATACCTTTCTATCAGATCTTATCTGACATTTTCAAGATGAATTTGTTCTGACACAGCCTAACTCTCGAAGTTCTTGTCATATTTTATTACCATTTTACCAGTTCAAATTTTAAAGGTGTCCGAATAAATTTTGGCTTGACTGGATTATTTTTCTAAAAATCTTTATCAGAAGAAAGTAAGTCATATACCTCTGGCATGAAGTTTTATAAATAAAAAAAATCAAAAGATATTTTAAAGGTCCATCAAATTCATTTGGTGATGTAATAATGAGTAACTAATAATTATACTAATAGACCTAATACTAACCATGCTATTATAACACAACCAATTGTATTTATATGTGTATTTATTTTTTGGTGATTTGTTAATGAAGTGATTAAAATAAAGTAGAGATCTAAGTTTCACACGGATATACACCTTTAAAACACAGTTCTCCCAAAATTCTCTAAGCATAACAATATATGTAACAATCACCATAACTTATAACCATTAAGTGTCAACTTTTGAACATCCACCTGCATTATAGAGAGATGGACACAGAGATGGATTGTTTGTCTAAAAATCTTTATCAGATAAAAGTTAGTCATATGTGAAGGTGAATAAATGATGACAGACTTTAGTATCACTTTAAGACCCCTAAACCACAAATGCCCCCCATAATACAATAGGACCTAGCACCCACAATTCAAAAGATATTTAATGCATTTCACGTCTTTAAAGGTCCTTCATATTTAAACTTGATGGCACCAAGGAGCTACTTATGTTAAAAAAGTCTATAAAGTTATTATTTGAGCTCATCAAAGTTTGAAGTATTATGTTAAGCATCTTAAGTTTGAGGAACAATACGTATTTTTTAATGAAAGCGAAACTCAAAACTTAATTAGGCTAAGTCTATCTAGCCTACCTGTAGTGGGGAAATCCTGGTGACTCACCGCCCCAGCATAAAAGATGCGCTGCTTCCACTACAAGCAAATTGCCTTCCAAGCACTGCAGAAGAAAGGATAACTCTAACAGATTCTATCGGACTGTAGGACATCTTATTACAATGAATTCATCATTATTATTAATACTTTACGTGGCGTTATCGGCGCTGTCAAGCGCCAATGGAGCTCCGACGCGGGCAGATGATGAGGTGAATTTCACTGAGTGTAAAGCGCTGTCCATCAAACTCAACGAGATGGCAAGAGATTTATACAATACGGTACGTACATTAAGGATGGTATATTAATTTTAAATATTTGTTAATTAGTATTTTTTTTTTCAAACACATTATTGAGTTGTTGATAATAACGTATTTTTATGCTGTCTGCAGGTTGAGTCTCCAAACTTTACAAGCATCATTGATGACCCTCCAGTATCTATAAGACCGATTGACATATGCGACCCACTAAGCCTTCAAAACAACAGAGAGGTAAACACCTGAATAATTCAGATGCACACTTTTACATTAATGATTTTCTCATAGATCAACTACTGCTTATAGACCTTATTTAGTGTAACGCCATATTTAATTTTTGACAGGATTGAAAACATTCGTACTCCTGTTTAACAACATTCCATCTGTTCAGCTAACGTTTTTTAGGAAAAACAAAAGCAGATAAAAACTCCATAAAAAGTGTTGAGAGTTCTGAAAATGACAAACTTTGATACATTAGAAATGTTTACATCTATGTAAAATTCTAAATGGTGTCTATTTTGTCTAACGTTGTAATTTGTCCCTATCTTGCATTTCAGACTTGTCAATCAAGAATTATCCTCGCTCTGGAAAACTACACTACAATTTTCAACGAGGATGGTGTGTTTAAGAATCCTGCTTGCAGTAAGTGGAGAGAGAGCGCCAACAAGGTGGCTGATGTTACCAGAGACCTCCTGCGCAAGCTAAAGGTATATCAGTTTTTATTCAAAAATCTTTGCGATTGTTTCATGTATACTTCCTTTTGATATAATGTCTGGACACCTGCCACCAACAAGAGGCACAAGGTTGTTCCCACATCCTTATCAGTTATCCTCCTGGAAAGTTTTGTATGTAAATGATTGCTGCATCAGCTTCTCTAAACACTTTTAATTTCATTATTGTTCTAGTTTGATTATCAGAAACCAGCGGTGGTTGCTCCGTTGACTGCGGTGGACTGGTACGGCAATGCTCTGTGCTGGGACAGTGTGGAAAGGCTCTATTCCTTCTCCATTATATCTGCTCGCGTCTTCTCATTCCTGGCGTCCACAGAAGCTCCTGGAGTTGAGATGAAACAGTGTTAGATTAGAGAGAAAGTTGTGTCATTTGTGATCATGTTGGTCGAAATGTTCAAACAGCTTTTGCTGCTTCTACAAAGGTTCTCCTGTGTTATAATAACATGGATTTAATAACATCTTTATAACATTAAGAGTTCATGCTTGACATGAGGTGATATATTTATGCAACTATTTATTATGTTTGTATTTATTTCTATATTTATTGTATCACAATGTGTAACATTTTCTAATGTAACTTCCAAAGAAGTGCGTAATAAACACATCGACAAATCTTCTGTATATTGTCTTCGTTCATGTGTATTGTTTGCTGAGGGAACAAAGAAATTAACTGAAGAACTAGCATGTATGCAAATCACTTTTACTAGTATTAGTGCTCTAATCAACAAGGAAATGACTGAGCGAGTGTGGCCAAATTTCCCAGTCTGAAGTCAACAGCTCTCTGTAAAAGGAGAGGGAAGATGTGATTTCCATAAACATTCATGCTACGCTTTACGGCGGTATGCAGCTTCCTGCAAAATATGTCCCAAATTCGGAGTGGCTGTCACCACTCAGTTCTCTCAGGAACGTGTGTGTATTGTCCTGCCAAGAATGATGTCATAACTACAAAGAGGAACTTGGTTTACCAACAAACACACAAGACGAGCAAAGACAGAGTACACATTATTGACTTATTCCAGCTAATAACGTTTTTTTTCCTTTTGACAGGAGAAGATACATAGGCAAAAACAACAAATAACTAACATATTCAAAGAATAATTTAAACAAATAATCATCAGACATTTTATGACTGCACTGCGAAAATATTTAACTCTTATCATTCTTCTTATTATGACATGCATGTGTGAAAATTTTCCTGTGGTTACAGTATGTGAAAAGGAAGTAGGAATATTGCCACTACCAGTGAATCTAAAAACTCTAGATATCACCTCTGATAACTTCTCTTACTCATGAAATATTTTAATAGAGTCTATGTGTGTGTATATATGTGACTCTGGACCACAAAACCAGTCTTAAAGGAGTACTTTCAGAACAAAAATTTACAGATAATGTACTCACCCCCTTGTCATCCAAGATGTTCATGACTTTCTTTCTTCAGTCGGAGGAAAATTATGTTTTTTGAGCAAAACATTTCAGGATTTCTCTCCATATAATGGACTTAGAGATGGTGCCCCAGAGTTTGAACTTCCAAAATGCAGTTTAAATGCAGCTTCAAAGAGCTCTAAATGATCCCAACAGAGGAAGAAAGGTCTTATCCAGCGAAATGATCGGTTATTTTCTAAAAACATTTACAATTTATATACTTTTTAATCTCTACACAATGTACACAGCTAGACAAGACAAGACAAGCATTTGAGGTTAAAAAGTATATAAATTGCTAGATAAGACAATTCTTTCCTCGGCTGTGATGGTTTAGAGCCCTTTGAAGCTGCATTTTGGAAGTTCAAACTCGGGGGCACCATAGAAGTCCATTATATGGAGAGAAATCTTGAAATCTTGGATGACAAGGGGGTGAGCACATTATCTGTAAATTTTTGTTCTGAAAGTGAAATACTCCTTTAAGTAGCACAGCCATATTTGTAGCAACAGCCAAAAATACACTGTATGGGTCAAAATTATCGATTTTTCTTTTATGCCAAAAATCATTAGATATTTTGTAAAAACTACCACAAATATATCAAAACTTAATTTTTGATTAGTAATATGCTTTACTAAGAAACAACTTTAAAGTTTTTTTTTCTTACTATTATGATTTGTTTGCACCCTCAGATTCCAGATATTAAAATAGTTGTATCTCGGACAAATTTTGTCCACTCATAACAAACCATACATCAATGGAAAAAGTATTTATTCAGAATATCAATGGTCCAGGTATATAGATATTAAATGTTAAACGTTTAATTTATCAAATGTAAAACCTCAATATCAGTACTTGTGGAGATATAATAAAATGTACACGTATATAACTCTTACAGAAAAATACCCATATAATATAATTTCAAATAAAACAAAGAATAAAGTAAAATACATTTTAATTCCTCGTTGTAGCAATGGTCCAAGGGCGGAGCGAGTCTACGGCTGTGTTTCAAACCTAGTACGCTGCTTATCTAGACATCGACATAAGGCATGACATCGTCATTAGGATGCTGCCTACGTAGGTAGCTCGCTAGGTTTTCTAACACAGCCGCAGACTCTCTATTTCCTGGTTACTTCGCAAGGTGGGTGGCTGTCATATGACAACATTAGTTCTTTATTTACACTATTTAATGCATTTAAACTTGCATTTTGAGCTGTTTTCATTACTTGCTTTCTTTGCGCTTCAAACGTGACTCTTTTTCATGTCGCCTTATCTTCAGCTTTTATCAGCAGCGACTGAACTTGTCTTGAATCCACTAGCCGGATAGCTAACAGTGTTCGGATGATAAATTTTCAATGAATGTCGTACATACTACGCATAAACATCCCGCAAAGTACATATTAGACGTGGTCGGTCGTATACACACTTAAATAAACAACCAAAAACAAACAAGTTATCGTCGTCAGAGGTTAATGTTATGCAATTGTAAAAACGCACGTCTCATTGTAAAGAGTGTGGTCTCTGTTAAAGGGCAACCTTATTTGTTTTTTTAATGGCTTTGGATGTTTGCATTAAGCATATTACGGCTGTTGTTTTTGTGCAGGATGAATGTGGGCGTTGCTCACAGCGAGGTGAACCCAAACACGCGGGTGATGAACAGCCGGGGGATCTGGCTGGCCTATCTGCTGCTCACCACTGCCCTGCATGTAGTCCTACTCAGCATCCCTTTCTTAAGTGTGCCTGTGGTGTGGACGCTTACCAATGTCATACACAACCTGGTCAGTCCATGCAAGAAGTCTTTAAAGGAATAACTCACCTGAAAATGAAAATGTGTTTATGGTTTACTCACCCTCAGGTCGTCCAAGATGTAGATGAGTTTGTTTCTTTGTCTGAACAGATTTGGGAAAATGTATCAATTTATCAGCTGCTCACTACTAGTGGATCCTGAGCAATGAATGGGTGCCGTCAGAATAAGAGTCCAAACAGCTGATATAAACATCACATTTCATCAGTTCATTAGTTGAGGTCAAAAGTTTACATACATGTTGCAGACTCTGTTAAATGTTATTTTACCAAAATAAGAGGGATCATACAAAATGCATGTTGTTTTTTTTATTTAGTACTGACCTGAATAAGATATTTTACACACAGTCCGCAAGAGAAAATAATAGCTGAATTTATAAAGATGACCTATTACATACACTTCTTAATACTGTTTTGTTACCTTTTTTTTGTGATAGTTATTCAAGAGTCAATTGTTTGCCCTGAACAGCTAAACTGCCTGCTGTTCTTTAGAAAAATCCTTCAGATCCCACATATTATTTGGGTTTGCAGCATTTTTGGGTACTGTACTTGAGGGACTTATATGCAGCTATCACAGAAGGTTAAAACGCTCACTGATCGCTCACTGATCCTCCAGAAAGGAAAACGATGCATTTAGAGCCAGGGGTGTAAACGTTTGAAAAAAAATTAAGATGTGTACATTTTTCATATTTTGCCTAAATATCATATTTTTCCATTTAGTACTGCCCTTCAGAAGCTACGTAAGATACCTACACTCAAAAATAAAGGTGCTTTACGATGCCATAGAAGAAACTTTTTGTCTAAATGGTTCCATAAAGAACCTTTTAACATCTAAAGAACCTTTCTGTTTTACAATCTTCAAATTCAAAAAGCTCTTAATGCATCGTGTTTCCTTCTAAAGCATCAGTGAGCATTTGAACCATTTGTAGTAGTTGCATATGAGTCCCTCAGTTGTCCTCAGTGTGAAAAGATGAATCTCAAAATCACATAGTATGTTGGAAAGGTTTCAAATACACAAAAATGCTGAAAAACCAAAGAATTTCAGGGACCTGAATGGTTTTTCTGAAGAACAGCAGACAGTTTAACTGTTCAGGACAAACAAGGGACTCATGAACAAATATCACTAAACAAACAAACAAAAACACACACACACACACACACACAGCTGTGGATCATTCAGTATTAAGAGTACGTCAACTTTTGAACATTTCTCTTGTGGACTATATATATGTAAATATCTTTCATGTGAAATATCTTATTCAGGTCAGTATTAAATAATAAAATACCACGCACTTTGTATGATCCCTCTTATTTTAGTAAAATAATTAACATTTAGCAGATTCTTCAAGGTGTATGTAAACTTTTGACCTCAACTGTACATCTTGGATGGCCTCAGGGTGATAATCAGTAATCAGCTCATTTTCAAATTTAGGTGCACTATTCACTCTTAAAGGGATAGTTCACCCAAAAAGAAAAATTCTGTAATAATTTACTCACCCCCATTGTCTATTCTTGATGGAATACTAAAGCAATAATAAAAGCATCAGCTAAATAACACATTGGTAATTAGTCAAATTAATAAAGCCATGTCAAGCTTCAGTAATTGTAGAATAAACATGTAATCGTTGTATTCTCGGTTCAGTGGCCGTGTGTTAACTCACTTCTCTGCCGATTAGGCGATGTATCTGTTTTTACATACCGTCAAAGGCACGCCGTTTGAGACGCCAGACCAAGGCAAGGCACGTTTGCTCACTCACTGGGAGCAGATGGACTACGGTGTCCAGTTCACAGCATCAAGAAAGTTCCTCACCATCTCGCCTATTATACTGTGAGTCATATTCATATTTCTGTAGTAAGTGACAGAAATAGGACCATATGTCCTCAATAGAATGGCTTTACTACTTTTTCCTATAATCAATTACAATCATTTGAAATTACTTATTACAATTCTTTACAAACTTTTATTTAATTTATATTCTGTTATATCTTATTCGATTTGTATAATTATATAATATTTATTTGGTAACACTTTACAGTAAGGTTCATTAGTTAACATGAACAAAGAATGAACAATACTACAGCGTTTATTAATCTTAAAGTTAAATTTCAGCATTTACTAATGCATTATTAAAATTACAAGTTGTGTTTGTTAACATTAGTTAATGCACTGTGACTAACATGAATAAACAATGAACGACTGTATTTTTGTCATTGACTAACATTATAAAAAGATGAAAAAATCGTCTAATAAATGTATTGTTCATTATGTTAGTTAATACATTAACGAATGTTAACAAATGACACCTTACTGTAAAGTGTTACTATTTATATCAGTTATTTTATCTTAATTATATATAGTCTTTTACTTTGTTAATTAAATGCCGTTTTTTTTTTATAGGTACATCTTGGCCAGCTTCTACACCAAATATGATACTACTCACTTCCTAGTAAACACAGGCTCACTACTAAGTGTCCTCCTTCCCAAGTTGCCTCAGTTTCATGGAGTTCGTCTGTTTGGTATAAACAAATACTGATATGACACTTCAGCCCACTTGTGGATGGGATGTAGCATCATGGAGATGAGATGAGATGACTGAAGTTCCTTTATTCTCCATATGGTGCTTCCTTGGTCTAAAGCCGTAAGGCCTTAAGGAACTGAAACTGCACTGGACTGAAGTACACCATTTAAAAAAAGGCCTTCCATGCTCAGGTTTATTCGATCTGTGGAATTTCTTTTTTTTAAATCCTGTCTCATGTCTGTAATTTCACTTCATCGTAATCTCTAGATCTCCCATTATAATTTCAAGATTCATCACATTCAAGGACGTTTTCGTCTGCATTGCACCAGACAATGTGCCAGTTATGCACCCTCATGTCGTTCCAAACCTGTAAGAAATTAAGATATTTTTGATGAAATCCGAGAGCTTTCTGACCTTGCATAGACACTAACGCAACTGACACGTTCAAGGCCCAGAAAGGTAGTAAGGACATCATTAAAATAGTCCATGTGACATCAGTGGTTCAACCTTAATTTTATAAAGCTACAAGAATACTTTTTATGCACAAACAAAACAAAAATAAGGACCTGATTCAACAATTTCTTCTCTTCTGCATCAGTCTTCGCTGATGTGGTAGTTGCAGGGTCAGAAAGCTTTTGGATTTCAGTAAAAATCTTAATTTGTGTTGCGAAGATGAACAAAGGTCTTACAAGTTTGGAACAACATGAAGGTGAGTAATTAATGACAAAAATTTCATTTTTGAGTGAACTATTCTTTTAAGGTTCACTTTGCGTAAACCTATTTTTCACTACATGCTCTGTTACTGTGGGGTCAAAAAATGATAGTGCTGAGTTATAATATTCAGTTTTTTTTGTCAGTGTTCTAGTATATATACAACATGTCACAACTGCAGTAAATAACTTATGTTGAATTATTAAGAAAAACTTATTTTAATTTGAATTCTAATCGCATTTTTCATTTCATTTGCTTCAAAAAAGCAAAACAATGATCTGTGACAATGTATGAATGTGATATGATAAACAATCTTAAAGTGCTCTCTTAAAGTTCATTGCTTAAGTTTCTTGTGGAGTGCTGGCTAATATTAGATTTCTTTGAATTCCTGTATTTATTTCATTTGTTGTCATATCATGAAACCTTCCAATTTGAAGCAATTGCCATAGTGCACATACATTATTATTACAGATTTTTAAAATGTACTTGTCTGCATGGATCATGTTTGTTCGCAATACAAAAGTGAAAGTATGCACAGTGGGGAACAAAAGTCTGAGACCACATTGAAAATGTAGTATTTAAAACCTAATTTAAAGCTGGAAAGTTTTAGAATGTTTCAAAATAAAACATTAGAATGTAAAATGACAAAAGAAATAGTATATTCTGCACTACTGCTTTTCCATGTTCCTTTTTTATGTGAAAGACGTACAGATGGTCAGATGTTGATAAGATGGTTTTTGGATCAGTCTCAAGTAATGCCGGAGATCACGGTTATCAGGTTTTAACACAAAGTTGTAGAGATCATACAGCGCATTTAAACCAAATATTGTGACATTCTGATGTATAAAGTTTTGTTAAAATTTGTGATGAAAAATTGTTACATTTGGACCCCATACTGTCACAATATAACGTTTCAGCATCAAATATCCAGTTTAGTGTGTTCAGCTTTTTTCCCCAACTCAGTTGTATTGTGTTGCACTGGTATAATTAAAATGGCTCTTGCACAAGATAACTTATCAGTCATTTGGACTAATATACATACATTTGGACATATACATCAATCTAGTTGAGGTCAAAAGTTTACATACACCTTGCAGAATCTGCAAAATGTTAATTATTTTACCAAAATCAGAGGGATCATACAAAATGCATGTTATTTTTTATTTAGTACTAAGAGAAAATAATAGTTCAATTAAAAAAAAAGACACAGTTTGCTTGATTCTTAATACTGTGTTGTTATCTGAATGATCCACATGTGTTTTTTATAGTTAAAGTTGTTCATGAGTCCCTTGTTTGTCCTGAACAGTTAAACTGCCTACTGTTCTTCAGAAAAGTCATTTAGGTCCCACAGATTCTTTGGTTTTTTTTTTTAAAGCATTTTTGTGTATTTGACCCTTTCCAACAATTACTGTATGATTTTAGGATCCATCTTTTCACACTGAGGACAACTGAGGGACTCATATGCAACTATTACAGAAGGTTCAAATGCTCACTGATGCTTCAGAAGGAAACACAATGCATTAAGAGCTGAGGGGTGAAAACATTTTGAATTAAGGGGTAAATTTAACTTATTTTGTCTTCTGGATGACATGTACTTATCTCCTGTAGCTTCTGAAGGGCAGTACAAAATTAAAAGAAAAAACATAATATTTATAGTAAAATAAGAAAATTGTGCGCATCTTCATTCAAAACGTGTTTCTTTTTGAAGTTGAATATGACTGCATGCTCTCAAAATCATACAACATTGTTGGAAAGGGTTCAAATACACAAAAATGCAGAAAAACCAAAGAATTTGTGGGACCTGAAGGATTTTTCTGAAGAACAGCTGATGAACAACTATCACTAAAAAAAAAAAAAAAAAAAAAAAAACAGCTGTGGATCATTCAGGTAACATCACAGTATTAAGAATCTTACTAAATTCAATTATATTCTCTTGTGGACTATATGTAAAGGTCTTTTGTGTGAAATATCTTATAATCCAGGGTGGTACTAAATAAAAAATAACATGCATTGTGTATGAATAATCAACATTTTACAGATTCTGTGTAAACGTTTGACCGATATATCAAAGATATTACATTTACAGTTGAATGTGTGGGAGTAGCCTATATGGTCATCATTGCTCAGCCACCGGTGTTTATTCTATAATGATCAGGGGCGCCGCTCGCAATTTTGGGCCCTATGACAAAATATGAGGTTGGGCCCCCCCTACCACACAAAAGCAGATCTTTGGGGGCCCCTAAAAGGCGTGGGCCCTTAGAATTGTCCTAACTTACCCCCCCTTAGCGGCGCCCCTGATAATGATAAGCATGTAATGAGCACGACATTAAAGTCTGATACTCAGACAGAATGGCATGAATTGCATCATGTCACGAGGAAGGATGTAAATCATATGAAGCAATCATAATACTACAGGATCAGTCTAACCACATGCAGATGAACGTGGGAATCCTCGCCTCTGACCTATTGGATAACAACAAACCACGCAGGTGAACAAGGAAGAGGTGAAGAATGAGCCACGCGGAAGCTAAACAAACACAAGTTGTACACATACGCACAGACTCGGCTCTTTGTCAGCTCGATTATACTGGATGCGCATTTGGATAAATTGTGAAGGTGTACAGGGGGAAATCCGTGAGTTTTACATGTTACACACCTACACGCGGACGGGGCAAGCCCAGCGACTGCGATAAGCCGATAGTTGCACGGGAATCCCCACCTACAGGTTCAGGTGTCTCCCAACTGCATTTCAGGGAAGAGGTAGGAGGAGGGGAATAGTGTCCTCGGCCCACCATGCCACCGATTTGCGTAGCATATGTAACACCCGCTGTCTATTTACCACGGATGCACATGCAAATGGTATTCTGGCTCTGTGTGCTAGAATACTGAGGAATCATGTGCTTCTGACTCGGGGACCACCGCTGATCTCACCGCTGGAATGCAAACAGCATTTGCATGAGCTGCAGACAGAGGAAGAACAGCAACAAGGAAGGATGTGACAGCTGCTTTTGCCCGCAACTTTAGATTCAGAATTTCAAAGCCGGTCGAATCCAAAACCAAACGCTGAGACGGGATTCCTGACAGGCGCGGTGACAGAACTGACAATGCTTCTGCTGTTTCTCGCAATTCTGCTTTCTTCGTGTTCCTGTTCCGAAACCTGCTATAAGAAAGGTCTGCACTGATCGATGAAGGTCAGCCAAACCACAGCATTTGTATAAAGAAAACCAAAAGGTGATCAGCCGTAAAACAGTGGTTAAAGAGGGACTGCGTCTTGTTCTGCTGATGGCTGCGGAATGACTTAGTATTTTTACTGATTCACTTACTGGAGAGGTGAATGTAGAAGCGTCAGCAATAATAAAAACAAGACAAGAACAAAGAGACAAGAACAAAAGTGAAAATGATTTTAGGGGAACCTTGTTATTATTTTTTGTTTCTTATTGCAGAGGAAACTGTTGAAAGATGGAAATGTAAATGTTTACAATGCTTCTAATATGGTGTTAGAAAAAAATAAGTTAGGGAGGAAAATTTCAATGTTTTTCCCTCCTGCAAAAAACATTTGGGTTCCTCCTTACATAGCAAAAGTTCTGAAATATAGTTTTTAATCCTACCTAATGTTGTTTCTTCATTACAAACGTTTTGCGAACAATTCCACTGCGTGTTGGAATGACCAATAAATAAATAAATTAATGGTAGTGCTGTCAAATCGATTAATCGCGATTAATCGCATCCAAAATAACAATTTTTTTTTCATAACATATGTGCGTATGCTAAGTATCTTTATGTCAACAGTTGAGGTCAAAAGTTTACATACACTCTGCAGAGTCTGCAAAATGTTCATTATTTGACAAAATATTTTTTTATTTAGTGCTAAGATGAGTAAGATATTTCACATAAAAGACGTTTACATATAGTCCACACAAGAAATGAGCCCTTTGTTTGTCTTGAACAGTTAAACTGCCCGCTTCAGAAAAATACTTCAGGTCCCACAAATTCTTGGGTTTTTCAGCATTTTTGTAAACCAAGTTTTAACCCCATGGCTCTTAATGTGTAATTTTTCCTTCTAGAGCATCAGTGAGCATTTGAACCTTCTGTAATAGTCAATATGTCAACTTTTGAACAGGGCTATTTTTATTAATTCAACTATTATTTTCTCTTGTGGACTATATGTAAAAGTCTTTTATATAAAATATCTTATTCAGGTCAGTACTAAATAAAAAAATAACATGCATTTTGTATAATCCCTCTTATTTTGGCAAAATAATTAACATTTTGCAGATTCTGCAAGGTGTATGGAAACTTTTGATGTATGTATATATATAGGCCTATATATATATATATATATATATATATATATATATATATACACACACACACACACACACGTATATATTTAAGAAATAAATGTAATATATATTTATATTATATAAATCATATATAAATATGAATACATTTATGTTTGTGTATTTATATATAAATATACACAGTACACAATTTTTTTGGACGCAATTAATAGGTTTGACAGCAGCACTATTAATTAGTTTTATTGTCTAAAGGTTGTTCTACCATATATTACAACTAGGGTGCCAGTATATATTTTCATAATGATTTTTGTATTTATAAAAGTCTTACTGCGTTACAGTTGTGGTTTTTCTTTGCAAAGCAAAGAAATATATGTGGACACAAAATGTTAATTTTAACAATGCTCTTGAATAGATGAAATGTCATATTTTTGGAGAAAATTAAATATGAAAATATTGTGGGCCACATCTATAGATGATGACAATAATAAGTTATGTTAAACGTGTTTTGTCCTTAAAGAATTTCAAAGTTGCAAATAAAGCAGTGCTGAAAGCTCCTGATGCATTTTGGTACATTCTTTAAGGACATCCATCCCAATGCTAAATCTCCTCTTTCTAAAAAAGTGCCAGTATCAATGAACAGTTTATGTTGACATGTAAAATCTTAATTTATGCTGCCACCAAGTGGTCACTACAAAGACGTATTTAAAAGGTTTACACAGTTTCTGACAATCTCATGTTAATCTAATCACCTACCTTATTTTTGCAGTAAGAGTGTGTGCGGCCATTTGCAAATTTTAAGTATCTGGCTTCCATCACATTGGCATCCAACTATTTTCAGCTGCACAAAACATCTTGTTCTACTGCTTGATATAGAAATTGGTGTGTCTTACCATGTTATTGTATGTACAGTCGTGGCCAAAAGTTTTGAGAATTACATAAATATTGGAAATTGGAAAAGTTGCTGCTTAAGTTTTTAGAATAGCAATTTGCATATACTCCAGAATGTTATGAAGAGTGATCAGATGAATTGCATAGTCCTTCTTTGCCATGAAAATTAACTTAATCCCGAAAAAAACTTTCCACTGCATTGTTAAGAAGGCTTCAGGGCGTCCAAGAAAGTGCAGCAAGCGCCAGGATCGTCTCCTAAAGAGGATTCAGCTGCGGGATCGGAGTGCCACCAGTGCAGAGCTTGCTCAGGAATGGCAGCAGGCAGGTGTGAGCGCATCTGCACGCACAGTGAGGCCAAGACTTTTGGAAGATGGCCTGGTGTCAAGAAGGGCAGCAAAGAAGCCACTTCTGTCCAAAAAAAACCATCAGGGACAGATTGATCTTCTGCAAAAATATGGCGAATGGACTGCTGAGGACTGGGGCAAAGTCATATTCTCCGATGACGCCTCTTTCCGATTGTTTGGGGCATCTGGAAAAAGGCTTGTCCGGAGAAGAAAAGGTGAGCGCTACCATCAGTCCTGTGTCATGCCAACAGTAAAGCATCCTGAGACCATTCATGTGTGGGGTTGCTTCTCATCCAAGGGAGTGGGCTCACTCACAATTTTGCCCAAAAACACAGCCATGAATAAAGAATGGTACCAAAACACCCTCCAACAGCAACTTCTTCCAACAATCCAACAACAGTTTGGTGAAGAACAATGCATTTTCCAGCACGATGGAGCACCGTGCCATAAGGCAAAAGTGATAACTAAGTGGCTCGGGGACCAAAACGTTGAAATTTTGGGTCCATGGCCTGGAAACTCCCCAGATCTTAATCCCATTGAGAACTTGTGGTCAATCCTCAAGAGGCGGGTGGACAAACAAAAACCCACTAATTCTGACAAACTCCAAGAAGTGATTATGAAAGAATGGGTTGCTATCAGTCAGGATTTGGCCCAGAAGTTGATTGAGAGCATGCCCAGTCGAATTGCAAAGGTCCTGAAAAAGAAGGGCCAACACTGCAAATACTGACTCTTTGCATAAATGTCTTGTAATTGTCGATAAAAGCCTTTGAAACGTATGAAGTGCTTGTAATTATATTTCAGTACATCACAGAAACAACTGAAACAAAGATCTAAAAGCAGTTGAGCAGCAAACTTTGTGAAAACTAATATTTGTGTCATTCTCAAAACTTTTGGCCACGACTGTATTATCTCTATCATGAACACACTAGTTTGTAGTTCAAAGAGTTTTACCATTTACTGCACGTTGTTATTCTTCTGTTATTTCTCTATAGCGGCTAATGAACCGGAAGTCTGACCCATATAGGGTTACTTTTGCATTGAAGATTAAGGTGAACAGAGTAATTCTACATCCCTCATATCTCTAAAGAGTCTTTAGTTTTAGCAGGTTTATAGAAGACAGATACAGCTGTACTTCTTTTTTTCCAAAATCACAGGAGCTCCTGGAGGCGTGCTGTGGGCGGAGCTAAAGAGCCATGAGCACGCAAAACTTTTCCATAACAATTGTCTGCAAGCTGTGACATTGACATAAAACAGGAACAAAACCGTTGATTTAAATTTGATTTAATTTTCTTATAAAACATTTGTCACCGAAAATCCGGGAACAAACACACTTGCACAACTCCAAAAACACTAATACTTTCTAATGCATGAAAGAGCATTAGATTTCCCCTTTCATTTTTGAATTTGATAAGAGACCATATTTATTGGCTTACAAAGTAATGTCAATACATAAAAACACACTGTATGTATTACTCTTCTTTTATTGCTGATTCATAAAAAAATAATCCTTTTACCATAAACAGACTTACAGCTCAGTCAACGGCCACAGAAAGCTGTATAACGTATGTGCCTCTTCTGATTCACTGATTTAGTAGTATAAACTTAAAAACAAAACATAAAATACAGTCCATGTAACAGCACAGCGTTCACAGTTCCCTGCTGACACAGGAAGTCTAACTTAAACCCAGAGACAAATGAATAAAAGACAAATAAAAACCGATCATAAGAAAAATAAATTGAAACAACTCTTGGCCTTTCTCACGAGCCATGAAAACAACAAAGCATTTTCACTGTTAATAGTCCATCATGAGAGACTGAAGTCACGAATGAAAACCTCCAACAGACACCTACAGAAGAACAGTAAATGCTACACATGAACAGATCTCAGATCTGCTTAAATTAAATATTTTCAAACACCGTCATCGGTCATTTCACCCGTGAGTTGTTGAGTCGTGGCGATGTCACATTTGGCTTCACATCATCGTCCGTCTCCCAGCCATCCTCTTCCTCGACCTGATTTTCCTCATCAGTGGAGAACAGCTCATCCTCAAAGAACGATCCGCCCAGCCCGTACTCCTGTGTGTGAACTGACACCTCATTGGACAGCAGGTGTGGAGAACCCTCAATGAAGTCTGCAAACCTAAGTGCAGACAAAGTAATAAACAATATGATCAAAACTGAGAAAAAGTATTCTCGTAGCTTCATAAAAAATACATTTGAAGAACTGATGTCACAAGAGCTATTTTAATGATGTCCTTACTACTTTTCTGGGACTTGACTGTCGGTTGCATTGCTGTCTAAGCAGGGTCAGAAAGCTCTCTGATAATTTTATTAACACTACTTATTCGTTTCTAAAGTATCCTCTCATACCTTTTAGGAGACTGGAGCCTGGAAACTGTCTTCCAGGTGTTAAATTCAGGACTGCTGCAGTATGTCCTTAACTCTTCTAGAGCTTTCTGAGTCTCCATTTCCGACTGTCTCTGATACTCCTCTTCTGTCAGCAGACGGCGTGGCTCAAGTTTCTTTGGCTTCAGCTTCCTTCACAGCATTTATTCAGCAAGTAGACAGTGACTACATTGCTCAACATGTATTTGAACAACATTTGGTAAAGTTATATACTCACTGATAAAGCATGAAGGCCTTGGTAAAAGGGTACTCTAGGTTCTTGGAGCAGAATGCAGCTATCATGATGGCCAGAGCCACTTGCTGGACCTGAATGCCAGCGTACACCAGCAGAAGGCCGAATATCTGCAGTGTCCAGGACAGGATGTTGATACTTCTCTGATCCACTAGGGGGCCATAGCGGTAACACACTGCAAAACTGATGAACCCGACCACAATGGAATAACCTGAAATTACATATGAAAAAGAACAGTCATCAACTAATATAAAAAAAAAATATTTTATTTTATTTTTTTGATCTAAATAAAAAAATCTTTTTAAATGGAACCGCGGGTATTAAGACTTGTATGGCTTAATATAACAAATGATGTCTCTTACTTAAATATGTACTAAAAAAAAAAAAACACATGAAAGATTTACGTTATTTTAAAATCCACATCGTTTTATACAAATTTTGGATTATGGTGGGCACCATTATTTCGATGACAAGAAATGGCTGCACTCGGTGAGCAACTAGTGCTACCTGTTGCCATTTTTACAGCAATACAACTCTAAAAATAAAAGACTGATACAATGCTCCCTTGTCACCCTGGATGTTCATTTCTTTCTTTTTTCAGTCGTAAAGAAAATGTTTTTTGATAAAAACATTTTAGAATTTCTCGCTATATAATGGACGTCTATGGTGCCCCCGAGTTTGAACTTCCAAAATGCAGTTTAAATGCAGCTTCAAAGGGCTCTAAATGATCCCAGCCGAGGAATAAGGGTCTTATCTAGCGAAATGATTGGTTATTTTCAAAATTTTGTTTACAATTTATATGCTTTTTAACCTCTGCATGAACTCTGTTATTTTCTGAGACAGTTAGAGTATGTCTAAAAATTCCCATCTCATTTTCTCCTGCAAAATCGTCCTACATTGTTGTTTTGCCTTTTTTGTAAAGAGGGTTTGTTCATTTTGTAAACACTGGGTCAGTACTTTTTCAGCAATGTAGGATGATTTTGAAGTTGGAGGAGAAAATGAGATGGGACTTCTTCAACTGTCTTGAACTAGAAAAAAACAGTATATAAATTGTAATTTAAAAAAAAAAAAATAGATCGTTTCACTAGATAAGATCCTTATTTCTAGACTGGAATCATTTAGAGCCCTTTGAAGCTGCATTTAAACTGCATTTTGGAAGTTCAAACTCGGGGGCACCATAAAAGTCTATTATACTGAAATGTTTTCCTCAAAAAACATAATTTCTTTACGACTGCAGAAAGAAAGACATAAACATCTTTGATGACAAGTGGGCGAGTACATTATCTGGTCATTTTTGTTCTGGAAGTGAACTACTCATTTCGGACTCACGTCTTTGTTCTCTCCACTTTAGCCCTGATGCCTTTGAGGCCTTTAGTAGACCACAGCTACTGAAAGAGCTTACAAATGGCAGAGACAAGAAACGCTAGATGCCATCCTGGCAGGATGTAAACATGCCGATGCTTGTCATGACGCCGCGGCCACTGAATGAGTTTCTCAACGTGGATTTCACTCGATATCCGGGGACATTTAGACTCCTTGTGGGGAAAATTGATGGTACCACATTTAGTTTAAGCCTACGCTTATATCCATCATCACCTGTAAGCTCTTTCAGTAGCTGTGGTCATTGTATTAGTATTTTATTTTCCGAGTTGTGTTGCTGTAAAAATAGCAATAGGTAGCACCAGTAGCTCACCAAATGCAAACATTTTAAATCATAATGGCACCCCCACAGTCCAAAATGTGTATTAAACAATGTGTGTTTTTTTTTTTTTTTTTAAATAAAATAAACCTTTCATGGGTTTTGTACTACATATTTCAGTAAGAGACATTTACGTTATATTAAGCCATTTAAGTCTTAATTCCCTTTAAAACTTTACAACCTGACCCAGGCCTGAATACCACCACAATTTTTTTGATGGTTCGCTTACCGATAGCCAGATGCCAGTGATCTTTAAGAATGATTTGGAGATTCCTAAACACCAGCTGGATGATGTAGACAGAAAAAGACCATCCGCCCATCAGCAGCACATAGACTGGGCTTTTCTACAGGCCAAGGAAAAAAAACATGTTAAAAATAACTTAACCATTTAAGAAGAACTGCTACACAAAGCCGAACTAAATCCTAAGGTGTTCAGTGGTAGAGAGAAGAATGTTTAAAACACATTAACAAATTTAAAGAATCTACCTTGGGTAAAAAACGGCTGATGACAAAGACGAGGATGATGAGGGAAGCAATCATTCCAGTGCTCATGCCAGCAGAGTAGTAGAAAACTTGACTTCTACAAGACAAATCAAGTAGGTGTGAGTGTTATACACACTACGTCTAACTAACAACCCAATTGTGCCTACACCAAGGAAAAGAAAGAGCAGAATTGGCTAAAATACTAATAAAAATTTTTAAAACAAAGGAAAAGTTTACCCAAAATAATTAACAACAAATCAACAAATTAAAAATTTTCGGTGAACTATTTACTGTACACTGCTGTTCAGAAGTTTACAATCAGTAAGACTTGGATTGTACAATCAGTAAGACTAGGATTGTTTTAGTAGTCTCTTATGCTGATCAAGGCTGCATTTATTTCCTGTCAAGAATACAGGAAAAAACTGTAATATTGTTATTACAGTTAAAGTTGTTACAATATAAAACAATGGTTTCTATTTTAATATAAATTTAAAATAGAATTTATTCCTGTAATGCAAAGCTGAATTTTCATCAGCCATTAGTCCAGTCTTAAGTGTCACATGATCCTTTAGAAATCATTCCAAAATGCTGATTTATTATCAATGTTGGAAACAGTGCTGCTGAATATTTTTTTTGAAATCTGTGATACTTTTTCAGGATTCTTTGATGAATAAAAAATTAAAAAGAACAGCATTTACTCAAAATATAAATATTTTCTAACAATATACGTCTTTGCTATCACTTCTTATCAACTTAACGCATCCTTGCTGAATGAAAGCATTCATTTCTTTAAAAAAAAACAAAAAAACAAAACAAAACAAAAAAAGATTACAATTTACTGGCCCCAAACATTTGAACAGTAGTGTATATTGTTAGAAAAATTTTTTTTTATTTTAAATAAATGCTGTTCTTTTTCATCAAAGAATCCTAAAATCACATGTTCCAAAAATATATTAAGCAGCAAAACTGTTTCCAACAATAAATCAGATTTATTTATTATTCAGAAATAAAATGATTTCTGAAGGATCATGTAACACTGAAGACTGTAGTAATGGCTGATAAAAAAATTACCTTTGCATCACAGGAATAAATTAGATTTTAATGTATATTCAAATAGAAAAAGTGTTATATAATATTGTAATAATATTTCACAATATTATTTTTTTTTCTGTATTTGTGATCAAATAAACGTAGCTTTGAAGAGCATGAGAAACTTCTTTAAAAACATAAAAACTCTAAAAACTTTTGAACAGCAGTGTATATAAACATCAATTACCTGCTTAGAATGTCTGCAAAAAAGAACAGCAACAGTCCAGCCAGAAAAACCAAAAACAGGTAGATGTCAAAATCTATAGAAGGAAAAACAATGTCAATCTTCCAGTCCTAATCATATTAGAGCATGAAGACTTTACGGCATGACTGGAACAGTCTGGAATAGTGACTGGAACAGTTTTGGACTCACGTCGACTAGGTTGCACTGTATAGAGTGTACGGGAATCTGAAGGGTCCACTCTGAAACAGGTCTTGTTGTTAAAGAGACTGATGCTCACGGTGGTCTCATTGGTCTGTTCACGAACAAAGTACTGCACGAGTTTCCAGATGCTGAAATGCTCAAGCTCCTTTAGGTCATGCTCATCATTAACCACCGTCACCTTTAGTTTTGTAGTGCTCCACACTCTCACCTGTCAATCAAATAAGGAGAAGGGGCTGTGAACACTAATGAAACAGACAAAAGTCATAGCTAAAAGTGCTCTACCTGTATTCTAGTCCATGTTTCCCTCCACCCAGGTACAATTGAGTTGTTGTAGCAAAAATGTTGTGCGGCTTGTACTTTGATTTCTTGTCCATCTTTAACTTCTATAATGGGACGGGTGGTACCTGCAGGAAGATGGAGAAAGACAGTCATACTTTTTGTGAGTCGTTTATATTTAAAATATGCTATTATGGAAAATGCTTTATGTCTAAAGTATTAAATATGTATCAACAATCTCTTGTGAAGGAATGGTTCTACTACAAAATAACTGGCTGAGATATAAAATATTAATTTCGTTATTTTAAAAAGATCTTTTCTCACAGGTTTAACTCATTACATCAGCTAACGTACATACTTAGTACGCTAACAACACTTAGCTTTCTTACTTGTCCTAAATCATTTAAAAGCAATATATATATATATATATATAAACATGATATATCAAGACATATCTATTGCTTACCTGACGTTTGAGATAAATGAAATAAAAACAACACGGCAGTTAAGATAACTTTCAATCTGACAGTTTCGATTCCAAAACCACTTTCAGATTTCATTAATCCCGCCATGATGTCTTCTCGCGTTCCTTCGATGGTCGGAGTGACGTTACCAACGAGACTTGAGTGCTGAACAGCGTCACCTGCTGCACTGGAGGGATGAGAGCATCTGTTTCCTTCATCAGACGTTTGTCAAAAATGATCTAAAATACTGCATTTGCTCTCATTTTTTAAACCGTTGTTTCTATTCAAATCGGGATATATGTTTTTGATGTGATATTTTACAGATATACACTACCAGTTAAAAGTTTTTTAATGTTTAGCTTCTTTTGCTCACCAAGCCTGCATTTGATCCAAAGTACAGCAAAACAATTATCATTTTGAAATATTTTTAATATTTAAAATAACTGCATTCTATTTGACTATTTTAAAAATGTCATTTAATTCTGCGATTTCAGAGCTGAATTTCTGAATCCTTCAGAAATTATTCTAATATTCTGATTTGCTGCTCAAAAAACATTTTTTTTATTATTATGTTGAAAACAGCTAAATAGATTTTTTTCAGGTTTCTTTGATAAATAGAAAGTTCAGAAGAACAGCATTCATCTGAAATAGAAATCTTTTGTAACATTATAAATGTCTTTATCATCTTTTTTGATCAATTTAAAGCATTCTTCCTACATAAAAATAATAATTCCTATAATTTCCTATAATAATATAAATAACACACACACACACACACACACACACACACACACATAATATACATATATAAGTGTAATACTGCTTTACATTGTTGTTACATTGTTGTTGTTGTTACAAAAAAAATATAAAAAAATATTTTTTCTAAATAAAAAATTTATATCATACATTTTCCCCTAATTTACAAAAGACACCCACTAAAATGTCATTTAGTGTAACAATCTTGTCAGGCATATATACAACAAAAATCAATTTATGACATATTAAAAGACAAATTACTTTCACCCCAAATATTATTTTATATATTTTAATAGTATTTTAATATATTTAAATATTTAATATATTTTAATAAAGTCAGAATAAGAATTTTTACATAAATATTGTGTTACACTGAATGACAGTGTTACATTATTTCAATCAAATTTGGACATTTTATTCTCCAAAAACGTATTTGAAACCTTAAAAGTAGACACTTTGCTTACATTTAATGTGCTTTCTATAACATAAAAACTCACTTTTTTTGACGTGGACATCTTAACATCTTTAATATATATACTGACTCCAAGCTTTTGAATGGTAAAGTGTATAATGTTGCAAAAGCTTTTTATTTTAGATAAATGCTGATCTTCGGATCTTTCTATTCATCAAAGAATACTGAAAAATATGTGATAAAAATATTATTAATAATAATAATAATCAAAACTCTTTGTAAATCAGCAAATCAGAATATTGGAATTATTTCTGAAGGATCATGTGACTGGAGTAATGATGCGGAAAATGTAGCTTTAATCACAGAAATAACATTTTAAAATATATTTAAATAGAAAGCAGTTATTATAAATAGCAAAAATACTTCAGAATTTAACTGCTTTAGCTGTATTTTGGATTAAATAAATGCAGGCTTGGTGAGCAGAAGAGACTTCAGAAGAGAAAAAAAAATCTTTTGACTGGAAGTGTAATTTCTACCTTTTATGAAATGGTTTTACTACAAATAAAAAAAACACTGTTAAACTATGGTGACCACAAATAAACCATGGCTTTGCTACACTGACTGTAATTTAACCATGGTATTTTTAATGAAACTGTGGTTATACAAATGGTAGTCAATATGCCAAAAAACATGTTACTACATTTTAATATAATAAAACCATGGCTAATTTTCATAAGGGACAGTCTAAATCGAAGTACACTGCATAGTTTTTAAGAATTATCTTACATTTATTCATGTACTAAATAAATTGACAAAACAGTCCCACTCAGGATTTATTTATATTTTTTTCTTTGTATCACATTTCTTGTAATTCAACAGGTGTTACAAGCATGACAGATACTCAGCTTCACTAACCCTATTAAACAAGTCTTGGCATGGCCATTTCTCCACCCTGTGCCAGATTGTCTTTTCCTGTTGTGCTTTCTCATAATCCCATCCTTTGTCTTTAAGGCTCTTGCCCTAATTACCATTTGAAAACACTTACTTACTCTTACTCTTTCTTACTTCAGCTCTCTAAGAACATTCAGCTTCTTCAAGCAAATCCTCTCTTTTGTCCATGAAATGGACTAAATCACATAAAACATTTCAGAAGGCATTTAATTCCCTTTACAGTGCATAAACATACATGTCTCTTCCATTTAAAGGTCGAAAGCACTTTCACCTTTGTCAACATTACATCTACATAACATGAATTCAGGTCACCATATCACTATAACTTACTAGTAACTACTAGTTCTATAATACAGGAATATTTCATTACTTAAGTACAGAAATTCATATAACTTCTCTTTCAGTCAAAGTAAAATATATACAGATATATCTGAGCGTAAAAGAGTCTTTCTTACAGCTTTAAATGTCAAATGCAAGGTAGAAACCACTTTAATACAAATCTGAAGAGCAGATTTTTACAACAATTTAACAGTTCACAGCATGGCAGGTTGAGGTTAGTCCATTCTCAATAAGCATCTGGACGTGCTGTATTAAATTGTCCTTAAATATTTAGGCCGACAGTGAAGTATAAATGTTGGTCACAGACTGTCTCAACCCCAGGCTCCTCCCGGGTGGAAATCTGGGACAACTGAGGAAGCGGCGGAATAAGGGGTGGAATATCCCACTGTGAAGTTCTGCAAACCCAACATCAGACATTTCCAACTGTAGCGAAGAGCCTTTCCTACGTTCTGTAAAACAAAAAGAATGTTGCAAAATTACACACATAGTGAATCTAACTCTAGCCAACCAATATAATGTCCTAAAGGAATTGATCAAATTTGCTCAAAGCCCTCTGGCTACATTCCCTATTGTTCTCTCACATGAAAATCCACAGACATATTTGTTTAAAACTGTTTTGGAATGTGTAAATGCAAATGGTCCTTGAGCTGTGCATATTTCTCTCCTGATTCAGATAAGATGACTTGTTTGCTAGAGAAAGCAATACTTTGGACTGAGAGCTCGTATTCCAGCCAGAAACAACAGTTTGTAGTTAAAACACTTAATAATGGATTTGTTTCGTACAAACATACAGATGTTAATCGATGGACTGGATTTGTTTGGATCACTTGTGGATTATTGTGATGTTTTATGAGGTGTTTTGGTTTTTATTCTGAATCCACCCATTCACTGTAAAAGATCCATTGGCGGTCCATAATGATAAATTTCTCCAAATCTGTTTGAAAGAAGAAACAAACTCTTTTACAGCTTGGATAGTCTTGGGCAAAACTATTACTTTAAATAACCCTTCTTAGAGTACATTAGCTTTGTTTTTCTTTTATTACATGATATCTGAATATTAAATTATTAAACAAATTACATCATTAAATAAAATAGAATTACTACTAAAGTACTGCATGACAACATAATGTTTTAATGCTTAAAGAACAAATGTTTGTATTTTTATTTTCATTAAATACTGTATTTTTATTACCATATACACCACCAGTCAAAAGTTTTTGAACAGTAAGATTTTTAATGTTTTTTAATGTTTTTCCAAAATACAGCAAAAACAGTAACATTTTAAAATATTTTCACTATTTGAATATACTTTAAAATGTAATTTTTTCCTGTGATTTCAAATCTGAATGTTTAGCATCATTACTCCAGTCACACGATCCTTCAGAAATCATTGTAATATTTTGACTTGGTGCTCAAAAAGAAAATATCGTTTAATGTCACAAAAGCTTTTTGTTTAAGATAAATGCTCATCTTTGGATCTTTCTATTAATCAAAGAATCCTGAAAAAAATTACTCAAGATGGAGAAATGATGCTGAAAATTTGATCACAGAAACAAATTACATTTTAAAATATATTCAAATAGAAAACAGCTGTCTTCTGTCTTGTTGGTTTGTATTTCCCCTGTACGTTTGGTGCTTTTTTTTATTTTCAATTTTAAATAATTTCATTGTTTCATTCTTTATTATTTGCAATTGTAGGTTTTGTTTTTAGATAAATCATTTAAAAAGTGTAATAATTACTCAAAATGATTGGACTGTTAGATTTCCACAATACTTTGGAGTTTCAAAATCATTTAAACTGGATTGAAACACAATATAGTTCTATGTGGGGTGGGGTGACGCGACATGGCTTCATTCACAGATCCAGGAAGTTTAGTCTGTGCCAGCAGCAATGTTACAGAATTAAGACTTTGAGTGGTTTAAATGGCTAAAGGATTTCCAAGTAGACAATTTAGCTGGATTGAACACTAGGCTTTATCATTATAAACTGTAAACAGCATGAAGTTTAGTGGCTTTACGTTAGTGGCTGTCTCTCTGTGTGACAACAGGTCAGAAACAGGATGCACTGCTTTATCCTGTGGGAGGAAGTTTAAGCCGCATGACAATGGAACACTATGTGATCTGAACGACCCTCTCCCTCCCAAAATAACACAAATAATTCTCTAGCTACATAGCCCTTGTTGTATATGGCCAAAAACACAGGCACAAAATTCACTAAATGTAATGTCATAATCTACATGTGTAAACTACATTCATTATTAAAAAATATAATAAATATTAAAAAATGTCAAATCTGTTCTATTTATGGTTGGAGAAAGTCAGTGAAAATGGCAGTATAATCCTTAATGGAATCCTTATTGCTAAGCCCTCTATTTCACTTTGTATTGTTGAAAAAGCATCAAACTTTAACAAGCTACTTGTAGTTGCTTTGGGAAAAAAATTGTGCTGCTATAGATATTAAGTGGATTACAGTGAGATGGCAAGTTTACTAAAGATACTCTATTTACTCACAGTCTTATCAGTTTTAATCGGCTAAGTCTGAAAAGGAAACAGTCTAAGACGGCAGACAGGTTACCCGTTGATCTTTGACCTAGTCTAACACTGGGTTAGCAAACTCACTGAAAAAGTCATGTGCTTGTTCAGGAAATAACAATTTATATGGTTATTTTATTTAAAGCAACTAAAATGGGAACTGAACATGATTTCATAATCATAATGATCTGGTTATTGCAAAAACATTTTGTTTTGAAAGCATCTTTTCATTACTGAATATCACATGACAGTTCTCTGTTGTATAATGTCACTCCTAGCCAGGACACTACTATTCTGAAATTCTGAAAAGGTTTGTGATATTTTAAATCATTTTGAGAAATTTAAATTAAAATGAAATTTATTGCCAAAGTACCCTCGAATTTGTGCAACTGAAAATCAACAACTGGAAATAAAATTAATCAACCCACAAATCACAAATTTACCAATACCACTGGAACAGTTGGAATGTAAATTATACTAGCCAATATTACCAGTAACGTACAAGGTCTGCTTGGGTTTGTCTGCATCCCATTAGCAACAGTCCGTAAATATTAATGAAAAGTTAATGAAAACAAATATATATATAGTATATCTTACCTTTCTGTATTTTTTATACTTTTCTTTCTTTTTTGCTTTCTTTTCCTCCTTTAGCTTGTGTTGGCTGTCGTCTTCCACTAAAGGCTCGTATGGTGATCTCTCCGGTAGTAAAGTGAGACGCAGATCTCTGGGCCTCTTCTCCAGCGGTTGACCGAGGCTCTGCTCCGGTGCGCCGGTATCGACCTGCCGCCTGTATCTACCGCTGACGTCCTCAAAAAGGCCAAGCCGTGGGACACCGAGAGATTTCGGCTTCATGGTCTTTACCAAGACTCAAGAGTGTGTTGTCCGTGCAGTCTGATCAAGCGCTCAGGACTGCATACGCACATCCTCTTGGAGTAGCTCAGCGGTGTTTGGGTTTGGCTGGACTCCAGCTCTGATTGGAGTCCTACATCATCAGGTTCACACCAGGTGGGCGTCTGAAAGACTGGAGTGCAAACTCTTGCTGACAGTCCGGAGATAGTGAAGTATATTCAAATCTAATTTAATTTCCATTCTATTACAGTGTTGGGGGTAACGCATTACAAGTAACGCGAGTTACGTAATCAGATTACTTTTTTAAGTAAAGCATTACGCATTACTTTTACATTTACAAGAAAATGTAGGAGTTACTTTTTCAAATACGTAACGCAAGTTACTTTGTTTTTCTATTCATTCACTGACAGCTCTCCTGTCCCAGTGTTGAGAAAAATGGGGAGTAAGGTGCAGACCAGCCCAGTCCAGGAGAGAAAAAGTAACGTAATGCATTACTTTCCATAAAAAGTAACTAACACAATTAGTTACTTTTTATGAGGTAACACAATATTGTATAGCATATTGTAATCCATAAAAAGTAACTAAGTAACACAATATTATAATGCATTACATTTAAAAGTTACTTTCTCCAACACTGCTATTGTCCAGGTGAGAAAAAGTAACACAAAAGTAACGTAACGCCTAACTTTCAATAAAAAGTAACTAAGTAACGCAATTAGTTACTTTTTATGAAGTGACACAATATTATAATGCATTACATTTAAAAGTAACTTTCCCTAACACTGCTACTGTCCAGGTGAAGAAAAGTAACACAAAAGTAACGTAACACATTCCTTTCCATAAAAAGTAACTAAGTAACACAATTAGTTACTTTTTATGAAGTAACGCAGTATTATAATGCATTACATTTAAAAGTAACTTTCCCCAACGCTGCTATTGTCCAGGTGAGAAAAAGCAACGCAAAAGTAATGTAATGCATTACTTTCTCCAACACTGCTGTCCAGGTGAGAAAAGGTAACGTAATGCATTACTTTCCATAAAAAGTAACTAAGTAACGAAATTAGTTACTTTTTATGAAGTAATGCAATATTGTAATGCATTAACTTTCCCCAACACTGTAATTGAATTAATTCAAAGGCCTGCTACATACAGATAGGGTACTGTTAAAGCTTACATATTGCGCGTGGTGTGGAAATCATTGATTAAATCAATCAATTTATTTGGATTAGAGCATACTGGCACTTTCCACCAAATAGGGCCTGAAATTCTATAAACAAACAAAGAAAAAAGTGTTTAAAAAGTGGTCATTTAAAGAAGTGATTTAAAAATAGTTGACGGTCAAACTAAATTTTATATGAGCTATTATATTATTTTGGTCTAAAAACCCAGGGTTCAAATCCCTGATTTGAGTAATTTTGCGATTTGTATGAAAATTAAGCTATTCGCAAAACAACGATTAAATTAGTTGTTAATAATAATAGTATTTTTTAAAGTACCATATTTGTGGAATGTGTACTTTTTAACAATTATTTTAATCTGTTATAGGCTATAGACTTTTTTTTTAAATCACTAACAGAAACAAAATGTTATTTTCCTACAAATAACATAAAATGCTACAACAAAGATTTTAAATAAATTAAATTATGACTGAAAATAACTTGGAAACGCTGTAATATGAAAGAAAGAACAGACGTTCAGAAACTTGAACCATGACACGCCCCGCCCCTTTGTGATCACGTGATCATTGACTGACAGGAGCAAAATCAGTGAAGCGAAAGTCGAATCAGCAGGCATTTGGACATAGACTCGGCTTGTAAGTATACGTAGAGTTTCTTAATTAACTGCGATAAAAGGTTTTGGTCTTGACCTAAAATTATTATACGAATAGGTAAATTAAACTTTAACGTTTAAAAGGTATGTTTTAATTTTACAGTCGGTGATGGTTGAGAGTTAGCCTATAATAAACTCTCATTACAGTGACTGGTAACTGAATGCTTTTTAATTACTACCTGTCTGCTTTCATTTTCAGTTGTTTAGTGTTTCTAATCTACTGGTTGTTCAGTTTTAAACGTTGTCAAGTCCAGACACCCTATCATCAGCATCACTGCTGTGTGGTACAAAACTGAATAAAATAATAGACTGAACTTATTAAACTTTCTTAGATGATATTAGAGGGCAAAAGTTTTTAAATTAAGATTACACTCCCTTTAAGATGATAAACTCTTAAAGCAGTTTTGCCAGGCAACGTTTTCTGAGCAATGTTCCTTGAACACTTTTCCACCGAGAATGTGTAACAAATTTCTATCTGTAGGCCTATTCTTTAGATCTGTTTTGGGCCCTGTGTTTCACCTGGATGCCCGTTGACAGCAAAATACCAAAAGTTGCCCAGCAACATTGCTCAAAAAATTCCCCTGTGTGTATTGTCAGCCTTAGACTGCCAATGATAACAATAGTGAGAACAAATTATCAGATTCTTTAACTGAGTGTTATAAACAATGTGTTTACTGTTGTTGTAATTTTTATTTAAATTACAAAATGGTATTTTTCAAAATACATAATGCATCAAATCAAAGTAAAGTTACTGATTTGGCAACCAGTTTTGTTACTGTTATTCTATGAGTAGTTCAGGATAGATGTATGATGCAACGTGTGATGATTCAAAATCACATGGCATTAATTCATGTTCATATGCTTATATATACTTTTTTAAATATGCTGAAGAAGAATGCACTAAGAATCACAACACTTATCACAGCCTCACCATTGTTTGTGTACATAATTTAGTAACATGTATAGTGACATGAGGTCATTCATAAAATAGTGTATACAGTTTAACCACAGAAATTTTTTTTTTTTTTTAAAACAAATGTTTGTATGAAACTGGTTAACTTCTCTTAACTTCCTCATTCTTTTGCTGTGTTTTGTAAATTGTAACATCGGTGTTGAAATTACATGCCATTTGTAGATTAAGAGAAAGTCCTCTACACGCTAGTATACTTTAGGTCATACATTCTTTTGAACATACTTGAATACATAGATTTGATTAGAATCCCTTGCTGAAAGTTCATAATGTACCTGTAACACTGGTATTTTTTCTTATCTTTTTCCTGTCTCTTTTGTCCATGCCATATGTTTGTTGACTAATCCTTCCCTCATTGTGTTCAGACATGTCTTGTTTAATCATTGGTTCTTGTGTATTTGTAGTTCTCAGTGTTTTCTGTCCTTTTTCTTTTATTGCATTACATACTCTCTGAATGAGCTTGCTTTCATTTTTCATCCATGTTCCTAGAAAAAAAATCATAATTTTTGGCTGTTGAATCCTTGGACATTAAATTTAACTGAAGAAAAATTGTGGATGAGTCAACTGCATTTGAATGAATCTGCCAGATTTAAACACTCCATGGTGAGAAAAGTGTGGTCATATGTCGTTTTCATCATTTATGAGATAAATCAGTGAGTACATGTATTTCTAAACAAGTTTTCTCTCATTCAAGGATGGTCTCACAAAACCAGCACAGCCTTGTTTCTTTAAAAAGTGCAAATTCTATGCTGGATCCAATTGATTTGAAAAGTGAACCTCTCTATTCAACACAAAGGTATGTAGCATCTACTTAGTCAGAAAATATCACAACATCCTTCATAAATGCTAAAAACATTCATACCAGACTGACAAAAAAAATACTGAATATAGACTGTATTTTATTAATTCTGGATTAGTATCTTCCATATTGACAGTAAAACATAATTGAATATGTTTAATAATAATAGGCTTAATATGAAGAACTTCATGTTCACATGCTGCATGCATTGCACAAATGCAGTTGAAGCCAAAAGTTTACAGAATCTGCAAAATGTTAATTATTTTACCAATCTAAGAGTTATTCAGGTCAGTACTAAATAAAAATAACATGCATTTTGTATGATCCCTCTTATTTTGGTAAAATAATTAACATTTTGCAGATTCTGCAAATTGTATGTAAACTTTTGTTTATGTGTTTTATATGTTTTATATGTTTTAAGTTTTGGTAAGCAGAGCAGGCTGAATGATGTGTCAAACAGAAGCAAAGCATCAATGACTGAGCCAATTTCTTTCAATATTGGAGACTTTGCCACTGAGCAACGGTATGTGTTTACTGTCATTTTTGCTCAATTTAATGCATACTTTAAGTTTTTCATTTTCTCAAAGACAAATATCAAACTGACCCCAAACCTTTGAACAGAGAGTTCAATCGTACACTTTCATTGTATTTCAAATGTATTTTTACAGGTCTCACAAGAACAATGTTACTGACCATTCCAAATCAGCCATGGAGTGCCAACAAGAATATAAATCAAGGCTGAAAGCCAAATTTCAGTGCATTCACAATGACATGTCCAAGCAATCACAACCCACATTCCTGATTGACATCTTCACAGAGCTTTACATCACTGAGGGTGAAAGTGAGAATCTCAACAAAGAACACGAGGTGAGACAGATTGAGACGGCGTTGCAGAGAAAAACCACAGTTGAAATTCCAGTCAAATGCAATGACATTTTTAAACACTCACCTGAACAAAATAGACCCATCAAATGTGTGCTGACTAAAGGAGTTGCAGGCATTGGCAAAACAGTCTCGGTGCAGAAATTCATACTGGACTGGGCTGAGGGCAGCGCTAATCAGGATATCAGATTTGTGTATCCACTTCCATTTCGAGAGCTGAACCTGATGAAAGGAAAGCAGTTCAGTTTGACTGAGCTTCTCCAGCATTTCAAAATGGAAACAGGCTTTGGAGATAATCACGAAAAGCAAAAAGTTCTCTTCATCTTTGATGGTTTGGATGAATGCCGCTTTCCTTTGGATTTCCAGAATAACGCAAAGCTAAGTAACCCAACTCTCTCAGCATCTATTGATGTTCTGCTAACCAATCTCATCAGTAACAATCTGCTTCCTGATGCTCTCCTCTGGATAACATCTCGGCCAGCAGCAGCCAGTCAGATCCCTCTTGAGTACATCGACCTGGTGACTGAAGTTCGAGGGTTTAATGACCCACAAAAGGAGGAATACCTCAAGAAGAGAATCAATGATGAACAGCTCTCTGGTCGTATCATCACACACTTAAAGTCATCAAGAAGTCTATACATCATGTGTCATATACCAGTCTTCTGTTGGCTCTCCGTTACGGTGCTAGAGAGAATGTTCAACGCAGCGGAAGATGAAGAAATCCCTAAAACGTTAACTCAAATGTACATGCATTTCCTTCTCATTCAAACTCATGCGAAAAACACGAGATACACCAACGATCACAACCCAGGAATGGAAGATGAAGATATGATTTTAAAACTAGGTAAACTAGCCTTCCAACAACTAAAAAATGGCAATCTGATATTCTACGAGGAAGACCTGGCGGCTTGTGGGATTGATGTGAAGGAGGCAGTGGTGTATTCAGGAGTTTGCTCACAGATCTTCAGAGAGGAGTCTGCTTTAACTGAAAACAAAGTGTACTGCTTCATCCATCTGAGCATTCAGGAGTTTCTTGCCTCTGTATATGTGTATTACATGTTTAAGGTCCACCACAGCAACGTTCTTGATCATGAAGAGCATCAGGAGCTTACAGAGACCACCTTGTTTGAATTGCACAAGAGTGCCATTGATGAGGCCATACAGAGCGAGAATGGACACCTTGACCTTTTCCTCCGCTTCCTTCTGGGACTTTCGTTGGAGTCCAATCAGAGCCTTTTAAAAGGCTTACTCTCTCAATCTGGCAGCAGAGCCTGTCAGAGCATTGAGGAAACCATTGACTATATCAAGAAAATGATAGAGGAGACATCCATCCCAGAGAAGTCCATCAATTTCTTCTACTGTCTTAATGAACTCAATGATCTCTCTCTGGTCAAGGAGATCCAGCGCTTTCTAAACTCAGGGCATTTTTCTAAACTATCCCCTGCACAGTGGTCTGCACTGGTTTTTGTGTTACTGACATCAGAAGAGAAGCTAGATGTGTTTGACCTGAAGAAGTACATCAGATCAGATGAAGGCCTCACCAGATTGCTGCCGGTGGTCAAAGCTTCAGAATCTGTACTGTAAGTTTTTGTTTTGATGTTTTTGTGTTTTAAAAGTGATTGAGGTCACTTGTGTGTTTGGTTCTTATTTACAAAGTCTACATTATATTCCAGACTGGATAATTGTGGCCTTACCATGAGATGCTGTAAAGCTCTTGCTTCCACTGTTGGCTCCAGTTCTTCTAATGTAAGAGTGCTAGATCTGTGCAATAACTCCATAGGAGACAAAGGACTGGAGCTTCTGACAGCCGGACTGGAAAACACACAGTGTAATTTAGAGGAACTGAGGTAAAGCTCTTAGTCACTGTCTTGTCTGTTCATTTGAAATAGAATCTTAATACATTATAAATGTGTATACTGACACTTTTAATCATTATAATGCTTGCATTAAATATTTAGAGGGAAACGAGATGGTGCTAAACTAACCCTAACTCTGGTACTGAAAAGAAGACGTTTATCGAAAATGGTTTAGCCTATTGTGTTTTTTTAATTTTTTTGAAAGTACTAAATAAGAAAAAACCCAATAAAGCATAAATCATTTTAAAAAATTGTTGCCTATTTTAAAGAAGACCTATCATGCCTTTTTACAAGATGTAATATAAGTCTCAGGTGTCCTCAGAATGGGCCTCTGAAGTTTCAGCTCAAAATACCTCACAGATCATTTATTATATCATTTTGAAAATGGCTATTTTGAGTAGAAGCAAAAACGCTGTTTTCGTGCATTTCTCTTTAAATGCAAATGAGCTGCCGCTCCGCGCCCCTTTTCCAGAATAGGGCTGTGCTTTTACAGCTCCTACATCAGAAACTCTGCCAAAAAACATCTGTTTGGTTTTGATTATCGTGTATGTCGCACTGAAATCATGCATTTTAAAGCATGATTTAAAATCAACAGTTGTGGGCAGGGCCTATAAAATGTGACATCACATTTTACAGATTCTGCGAACGACTTGTTCTGAACACTGCTTATGATTTATGGGGATTAAAAAAAGGAGGAGGTGGATTTGAATCATTTTATGGTGGTTGTGTACACATACTGCCAACACACATTTATGTTGAGTGAATTTTGCATAATTTTGTATTTTTTCAACACAATGATTTCATATTCTAGTTGTAAATTTATATTTAATACTATAACATTAGAACTTAAAAATATTCATGTCATGTGCTACTGTTTCCTCAGGCTCTCATACTGCAGAATCACCACACGCGGCTGCTCTGTTCTGCAATCAGGACTGCTCCCAAACCTTTTAAATCTTAGGGTGCTGGACCTGAGTGAAAACAGTCTGAGAGAAGCAGGAATTAAGATCTTGGCCAATTACCTGAAGCATCAGCACTGTAAACTTGAGAGATTGAGGTCAGTAGCAATAGAAATAAACATCTTCAAACCACTTCAGTTCATCAGAAGACATCAATACCAAATGTAGCATTTGTTTGGTCCATATGATCACTAGTCATTGAATTATATATAGACTCAAGGATTGCAGAGTTACAACTCAAGGCACCATTTCAATAGCCTCAGCTCTACAGTCCAATCCATCTCACTTAAAAGAGCTCGACCTGCATTGGAATAACCCAGGAGATGAAGGAGTAGAGAAGCTTTCAGCTCTAATACAGCATCCACTCTCACAGCTTGAAACACTTTGGTATGTTTTGTGTTTTATTTTACTAATAAAATGTGTTGTCATATGTATATGGCCCACAAAACCAGTCATAATTGTCAATTTTCTGAAATTTAAATTAATACATCATCTGAAAGCTGAATAAGTAAGACATTTCCATTGATGTATGGTTTGTTAGGATAAGACAATATTTTGCCGAGGTACAACTATTTGCAAAAAATCGAAATATTGAGAAAATTGCAAAAAAAAATTGAAATTGAATTTTTTTTTTTTTTTTTTAAAGTTAGCAATGCATTTTACTAACCAAAAATTACGTTTTGATGTATTTACGGTAGGAAATGTACCAAATATCTTCATGTAACATGAACTTTACTTAATATCCTAATGATTTTTTTGGCATAAAAGAAAAATCAATAATTTTGACCAATACAATATATTTTTGGCTTTTGCTACTTAAGACTGGTTTTGTGGTCCAAGGTCACATATATATTATTATAACTCTAACTTTTTACCTAAATTTGCCTAAATGTTCATTTTTCAACCCATAGGCTAACTTATGGTTTGCTCACTGAGAAATCCTGTCAGTCTTTGGCTTCAGCTCTGAGGTCCAGGTTCTCTACTCTGAAAGCTTTAGATCTGAGTGGCAACGCAATATATGATGGAGCAGTGAAAATGCTTTCACATGGACTTGGAAGCCCTCACTGCAAAATAGAGATTTTGAGGTAAGGGTTTTAAATCTGCAGTATATTTAGATGCAACCCTCTGCAAACTCTTAAAGCAAATCCTGTCTTTTCAGGTTGGCATTGTGTGAGATCACAGAAGTGGGTGTTGCTGATTTGGCCTCAGCTCTTACTTCTAACCCGGCTTCTCTGCGAGAGCTGGACTTGAGACAGAACCACATAAAGGATTTTGGTGTATCAAGACTCGCTGAAGTGGTAAAGAATTCCAACTGTAGGCTGGAGACATTACGGTGAGTGGTAGAACTAAAGATAAATTACACAAATTAAGATTTTTTGATGATATCCGAAAGCTTTCTGATTACACAAATTAATTATAAATCTAGTTTTATGTTTTAACAACAAGATATTATGAACATGAATGTCTTTCATTACAGTTTAGGAGACAGTGGGATCACAAAGGAAGGTTGTTCTGTCCTCGCTGCTGCTTTAAACTCAAATCCGTCGTATCTAAGAGAGCTGGACCTGAGCAGTAATGAGCTCACAGACGCAGGGATGAGGCTCCTTTCTCCTGTCCTGAGGAATCACAGCAACAACATTATGAAAATAGAGTAGGTTCTGCACAAATATTTAAAATACATAACATTCAGATAATCTGTTATCAGATAATATCATATCAGATAATCTGTTTTGTATAAACAAGTTTAAAATAGATATTTTACAGAAAGGTAATACTTTTATTCAACAAGGATGCATTCAGTTGGTATTAAGAGACAGTAAAGATATTTATTTATTATGGTATTTTATTTTAAATAAATGCAGTTCTTTTGTACTTTATATTTATCAAAGAATCCTGAAAAAATCCACAAAAATATTAAGCAGCAAAGTTAAGTTTTCAACATTAGGTTTTCAAGATTAAGTTTTCAGCATTGATAATAATAAGAAATGTTTATTAAGCAGCAAATCAGCATATTAGAATGATTTCTGAAGGATAATGTGACACTGAAGACTGTAGTAATGATGCTGAAAATTCAGCTTTGCATCACAGAAATAAATACTATTTTAGAATATATTCAAATAAAAAACAGCCATTCAAAAAATTTAATAATATTACTGTTTTTACTACATTTTTGATCAAATAAATGCAGGCTTTGTGAGCATAAGGTACTTATATACATATATAAATGTTGAATGAAATGCCTCTCTTTCATTGTTTTTTCCTAGTTTGAGTCAGTGTGGTTTAACTATGGGCTGCTGTGATTCACTGGCTTCAACTCTTGAAGAAAAATCAAGTCTTAGAGAACTGATTTTGGGAGTAAATAATCTACAAGATCTGGGAATTAAAATCCTCTGTGCTGGATTGGAAAATCCACAGCTGGACACTTTAGGGTAATGCTATATCCAAAAAAAAAAAGTAAAGTTGCTTTTGGAGAAGTTACTTGTAAAATTGTATTTTATTTATTATGCCTATATAATTGTTTATATGTAACTAATGTTTTTTTTTTTTTGCTGTATAGGCTGTCTAACTGTGGGGTCACAGGGGAAGGCTGCAGAATTTTAGCCTCTGCACTGAAATCTGAGCACTCATTTTTAAGAGTGCTGGACCTGAGTGAAAACAGTCTTACAGATTCAGCCGTGAGGCCGCTATCTGTCCTACTAGATGATCCTGACTGCAAACTAGAGAAACTTATGTAAGTAGTTATTGGTGAGACCAACTGAAACAGCATAATAGCTACAGTGTGTCTTACAAATTGTACATATGCATTTGTTTAGCCTTATGTAATAAACCTTTTCATTTGTTTTTCCAGCTTGTATTAAAATCCGGCCTCTTTGTACCACAGTACTCATCAACATTTGATGAAAGTGTAGCAGAATGCTGCCATACCTCACCATTGATGACTGTGCTTTTTGTTGGTAATTTATATGATGCTTCCAGATGTTTTATTTTAAAATCTTTTATTTATATTGTTTTTATATTTTAGTATGAAATATTGAGCATTGCAATAGTGCTATTAGTTATACAAAGCAACGCTTTCCGTTTGATACTAATATGTACTATGTACAGTTAAAAGTATGTTACAAGTTGACTGATATACTGCTGTTGTTTTCAAAAGATGGGCCAAAGTGTGCACGTCGTTTTTTTCTAAATAAAGGTCATTAACACAGTATTTCCACTGTACTGTTACACTAAACCTGTGTCATTACAAAATAGCTTTAAAGCAATCAGAAAGGTTGTTTGCATAAATTTTATTTGTTTTTTTTTTTCATTTCGTAGTTTAAATTAATGCTATTATTTATTTTATGTAAGACATTTATATTTTAAAAGTTACACACTGATTTTTATATGTACACTATCAGTCAAAAGATTTTTAATGGTTTTTAAAGAAGTCTCTTCTGCTCACTAAGCTTGCAATCATTTGATCCTAAGTACAGCAAAAACAGTACAATTTTGAAATATTTTTACTATTTAAAATAACGCTTTTCTATTTTAATATTTTTGTGTGTAATTTTGTATGTAATTCCTGAGACTTCAAAGCTGTTTTCAGCATGGTTACTCCTACTTCAGTGTCACATGATCCTTCAGAAATCATTCTAATATGCTGATTTGCTGTTCAAAAATATTTATTAGTATTATTATCAATATTTAAAAACAGTTGAGTTTTTTTTCAGGACTCTTTGATAAATAGAAAGATCCAAAGATCCGCATTTATCTGAAATAAAAAGCTATTCTAACATTACACACTATACCATTCAAAAGCTATATATATATATATATATATATATATAATTTGTAATTATACACATTAATACTTTTATTTAGCAAGAATGTTTTAAATTGATCAAAAGTGATTATAAAAACATTTATGTTACAAAAGATTTCCATTTCAGATAAATGCTGTTCATCCGAACTTCTGTTCATCAAAGAAACCTGAAAAAAAATTCTATTCAACTGTTTTCAACATAAATGTTTTTTTGAGCAGCAAATCAGAATATTACAATGATTACTGAAGGATCATGTGACTGGAGTAATGTTAAAAATTCAGCTTTATAAATCACAGGAATAAATTACATTTTTAAATATATTCAAATAGAAAACAGTTATTTTAAGTAGTACAATTATTTCAGAATGTTACTGTTTTTGCTTGGTGAGCAGAAGAGACTTCTTAAAAATACTTTTGACTGGCAGTGTATGTGTATTTGTCATTCATTTAGAAAATCTAAAATCCTTTATCCTGTAAAACTATTTTGTTTGTTTGTATCAGATACTAATTAAAGACGTGTGGGCATCTGTAATCACTCACCTTTTCCAACATGAAAGTGCATATTTTGAACACTTACGTTTAAATAATGTCACTGCAAATATCCGTACAGACTTTTCTCTTCCAAACTTTTATTTTACACAAAACAGCATTAGACATTTAATCTGTTTTACAGTTTTCCATTAATACATGGGACTCAAAAAAAGTACTTCCCCTTTTAACACACCAAAATGGAAATATTTACAAGAAATCAGGTGGAAAGACAATACAGAAATAGACAGACTTGACAGCAGAAATAGAAAAGTTGTGATCCTGAGAAGGAGGAAAGACATGTTTTCATAAACATATATACTGTAAATGTACAACATGAACTCAACATCTATAGATCAGTACAAAGTTGTGATGTGGCTGAGATCCCATACACATCGAACTTCTGTAGCTTGTTAAAGCACATTTGTCAGTTCTGACCATCCATTAGTGCTTTAAGCTCTCATAGTGGTGCAACTTGCTCTTCCAGGCTAATCTTTCTTAAAAAAAAATGTTGAGGTCTGAACTCAGACAGGAAAAGTCTGTGAAGCTTAAGCTTTACCAGTAGAAGGTTTTAGTGAGAAAACTGGCTGCTGTGTTCAGCCAGCTGCCACCGGTGTCTTGTTTAGCACCAGTACGGGATATGGCACGGTCCAGCTCTTTTTCCGGACTTTCGTCTTCAGGCAGGTAATCTGGCACATGCGAATTCTCTTCTACCTTTGAGCCAGAGGTGCTGAGTGGAATGAGAACCTGTAACCAGAGTATAGCCATGTAAATAAATAACAGCGATGTTATGGGTCATAAAACTATTGAAGCAACATGCTGTCATGAATGCGCATCGAAGACTGACAAGGAAGAGAAGAAATTGCTGAATAAATTATTTTATTCTCTCTTTGTAACATTACGGTTGAACCACTGGTGTCATATAGACTATTTTAACAATGTCCTTACTACATTAATGGGCCTTGAATGTGTCAGTTGCCTTACTGTCTATGCAGGGTCAAAAAGTTCTTGGATATCATCAAAAATATCTTCATTTGTGTTCTAAAGATGAACAAAGATCTTACGAGTTTGGAACGACATGAGGGTGAGTAATTAATGACAGAATTTTCATTTTTGGGTGAACTATCCCACTAGATCAGGGGTCATTATTCTCACTGTAAATCATATTTAAAACATAGTTAAAAAGCAACAGAAACACTCACCTCTTCTCCGTTTTCATTTTTCACTACCTGCTTCGCTGAAAGCACTTTTGTGGCAGCAATGGCAGTGGCTAGACTCTACAAAAAGATATTTCCTTTTAGTATTTCATGAAAACAAATCTCCTTTTATTAGCCTCAGAGAATAGGAATAACGCTTACCTCAGTGGGCAGGTCGGCACGGATGCGTACAGTACATCTCTTGAGAGCCATTTGGAATGTGAAGCTGATTACTCCTTTGACTCTCAAAAGGGCTTCTTCACACACACCTCTTTGATCCTGTCAACACAATGCCACATGTGATTTTACTCTGTAGTCTACATAAATATGACAGAACCAGTTTATTAACCAGGGAAGATGAACAAAGTACACGTGTGAAAGCATCATATGGTACATACCGCTCCATCCAAGCCTTGTATATGCAGGGTAACCGATTTGGCTTTCTTGTTGGAGCTGTTGATGAAGAACTGGGGTTTGTTCTTCCTCGTCTGTTGCTCTGCAGTCTGACAAGCCTGTCTCTGTGTTTGAGAACTCAACACGCTATACACCTCTTTTGCAAGGTCTGTAATTTCAGTCGTCATACTAGTCCTTTAAACAGTAGAAAAGGGAGAAAAACAATATCAGAATGATTTTTCTTCCTATTCAAATAATGTGGATTTATGAATTGGGCAAAGTAAGACTTAGGACATATTTTAGTTAAGTGTATTAACTTTGACTTCAAACTGAAATAAAATAAAATACTTAAAACCTTAAACTTGTTTTATTTTAGCTAGTGGCAACATCTCATTTTCATTAAGTTTAACTTGTACATGACTAAATCTGAAATAAAAAGTAATAGAGACTACAAAAGTAATAAAATAATGTACACCACTAGTCAAAAGTTTTTGGAAAGTAAGATTTTTAATGTTTTTTTTTTAAGTCTCTTCTTTGATCCAAAGTACAGCAAAACAGTAAAAATTTGAATTATTTTCACTGTTTAAAATAACTGTTATCTATCTGAATATATTTTAAAATGCAATTTATTTCTGTGATTTTAAAGCTGAATTTTTAGCATGGTATAGTGTATAATGTTACCAAAGCCTTTTATTTCAGATAAATGCTGATCATTGGGTCTTTCTATCTACCTATTATTTGGTATATGGTTAATTTTAACTTGACTTTATGAAATTAAAAGTAAAATACTAATTCAATTAAACTAAAAAATTAAAATTAAAATAACCCAAACTGCAAAAAGAAAAAAAATAAACAATTACAAATATAAAATAATATTTTTTTTTTAATTGACTTTAATTAACTGTCACTCCCATTTTTTAACAGACGTGAAAATGAAGAATTCAAACATTTTTATAATTCATGAACAAATATTTTGTAATTTGATTTTGATAAACATTTTCCATGTTAATGCAATGTCTGATTTTAAAATGGTTCTCAAAGGATGAATTTTGAAATTTTAAATTGTCAACTAATCCATTATTTCTTATGATTTCTAAAGTGTGATAGGGAAAAAAAGCTAACAAGGAGGTCTGTTTGTGGCAAAGGACAGAACTCCTGTTGTGAAGTAGATTTTTGAGGTGCACTCTTGTCATAAATTAATCTATTATTTTTCCTACATATTTAAAATGTAAAATATCCAATTCGGAGTCTTAGACCTATCCAACGATATACAGTTTGACATGATTAGATTAGGATTTATTCGTAAAATGGTGAGGAAACAGGCATCCCACAAAGGGGACGGTGACAGTTATGGGGTTCAGAAAATAAATCAATTTATCTTCTAGTACATATAATAAAATCACCTCTCCATCAGCATCTCCAGGCTCACCATCATGCCAAGCTCATTTTTCATGGTGTTAATGTTGCGGGGCGATTCAGCCAGGTACCGCAAAGTCTGAGGAGACACAAGCCTTAAGAGGTCAACAGACATTTAAAACGATTTAATAGCACAACTGGCTCTTTGTCAGTTTGACATGAATTTGTGCTTTAAAAAAAATCAGATCTGGGTGTACCTGGAGGGTGGCAAAAAGCACTTTAGGATCTTTGTGGTCGAGGAACAGCACTAGTCCTGGAAGGCAACCCTGGTCCTGAACAATGGCCTCCCGATTCTGTGGCTCAGACGCAAGGTCCCGCAGCTGTGTGACTACTGATAATGCGTCCATCATTTTTGCAGATATCTGAAACAAAAAAGATATGAAAACACATTATTTGACTTATTTTTGAATACATAGATCCACTTTTAAAACTAAAACATGATTCAATACTTTAATTTATTCAAAACGTACCTCTTGGTTTTCTCACTGCACACAGTTTTGTATGAATTGTGATCATGAGACAGCAATTTTAATAGTATGTCTTTTAAATAGTATATGTATTAAATAATATAGTATTTGTAGGAGTATTATGGGATGTTTACATGCTTCTTTTTAATGGAGGTTTTTATAACATCTTTTAAAGAGAGCAACAGCTCTGGTCATGTGACCATTTACACCAGCCACGTAAATGTCCACAGTAAATCAAGACGCATACAACTCTCAAAAGTACATTTTAGTCACTAATATTACTAATGGCGTTTAAATAGTTGATTAGAAAACAATTAATTACAGCCCAAACGCTGTACACACTAACAACCTTGAGACAATCAGGTCCTTACACAGCAGTCTGTTAGCATTAAAGCTAGCTACATCGCTGGAAGTCAGATTTGAGTTTAACGTAAATTTACATTCCTGTAATTAAGGGAATTTATTTTATTCGTTTTAACCTTCTTATGCATAATTCTCAAAAATCTTCGTGTTGATTAAATTATAAAATTACAGTGTATTACTCACCGCTACCGTTACTTTACAACAGCGAACACTCAAAATACAAAACTTCCCACTGCTTCTGTTAAAAAAATGATTGGTCGAAGCCATCTGACGAAATTTCTAAACCCTTCAAGATGATTGGCTACAGGCGCCAGCCCTTTTCGTCGGACCAATCACAAACTCTCTCACACAAAGAGCTTTATTTGAGTTTACCTGCGGAAAGCGTGGTACCAGGAAGAGGTAAAGTATATTCTAGTACGCATAAAATAAATCGGCAATGTAACTATTAACTAATTTTGTTTTTTATAATACAAGGCTGTTTTGTTTAAATTAAGCGGAGATTATCGTATAGGTTGGAAATACGTGCGTGTTGTCACGCACAGAGAGATATTGTAGGATACTGGCGGATGCCAGAGATGTTAATGTTAGTCTTTGTTGATGTTGATAGTTAATCACTGCTGTAGTTAGTTGTAGCTTCTTTCGCATTGACGCTGATAGTGTCTTTAACGTTTAAAATTTAACGTCGCACATTTTAACGGCGCTTTTGTTACATTTGAAAAGAATGCAGCTGATTTGATCCCGCAGGTCACGTGGAGAAGTTTGGTGCAGTGAAGTGTTGTTGGCTCATCTGTCAGCAAAAAGCCAGCGTGGAAGCTCACAGGAATACTGTCAATGTCTCTGCTGGAGGACATCGTTGACCTGCTGAGATGTGTCCTGGAGTACTTTGGAGTGCCACCTGACATGGTAAAGTGAAAATTAATTTATATATTTGCATATATTATTAAAGCTAAAAACATAGTTTTACAGGGTCTTTAAATGTATGGTTGTAAATGCAGCTTTTTAACAATACATTTTTGTAAACACTGTGTTGTTGCAGTTGGTTCCAGTATGGGACAGTACACACTGTGGACAGTACCGGAGCATTGTCCGTATGATTGGGACAAACCTTCCCCTCTCTCCTCACCCCAGACTGCGGTTTCAGGTAAACATGTACTCTGTTGTTTGTTCTCAGTCATTTTTATTTCTATTTTTGAGTACTTTAGAGAAATATATATGACTCAAATGAAAAACACATCAGTTTTTAGTTTTATGTATATACTCAGTATTTATTCAGATTTTTATTTTAAGCAAATATTTGGAATTAATTTAAACGTTCATTTTAGTATAGGTTTTAGTAATAAGTTGTGTTTTTATTTCTTTTTTTAATTTTGTGAATTTTCTAAAAAAAAAAAAAAAAAAAGGAATTAAATCAATAATTTGAATAAAAAAAAAAAGTAATTTTAGTACTTCAACTTAGGCTTATTTATTTCAGTTAGTTTCCAATGCAACATGCAACATTATTAATTTTTGTATGTTTTTTAAATATATACAGTTGAAGTCAAAAGTTTACATACATCTTGCAGAATCTTCAAAATGTTAATTATTTTACCAAAATGAGAGGGATCATGCAAAATGCATGTTATTTTTTATTTAGTGTTAACGTGAATATGATGTATTTTACATAAAAGACATTTACATATAGTCCACAAGAGAAAATAATAGTTGAAATTATAAAAAAGGCCCCATTCAAAAGCTTGATTCATAATACCGTGTTGTTACATGAATGATCCACAGCTGTGTTTTGTTGTTTTAGCAACAACACAGTATTAAGAATCAAGTGTATGTAAACAGGTTCATTTTTATAAATTCAACTATTATTTTCTCTTAAGGTCTATGTGTAAACATCTTTATGTGAAATATCTTATTCAGGTCAGTACTGAATAAACAAAAAACATGCATTTTGTATAATCCCTTGTATAATTTTTTATTTATTGTTTTATTTATAAATGCGTGAACATTTGTTGACATTAAAAAAAATCATATAGCAAGTGTACTTTTATCTAAACTCTTAACAAATAGTTTCCTATTTTATATTAATTTCTTTCTTAAAGCTGCTGTTTAGCTGTTATTAAAATTAAATTACTGTTTTTGCATATCAGAGAAAAAAAAAATATAGAAGTGTAATTCTTTTATGCTTGGTTCATTTTGTAACAAGCATAATGCATGCTTATATACAGGACATGCATGTCTTCACTTGATATGAATTGTTAATAAGAGTTTTTGGAAGCACTTAAAAGTCTCTTCATATGCAAAAGGCTTTGAAGAGCTTAAGAGCACCATCACTAATGAGTTCTGACTCTTCATTTCAAGATTCCTCTGCAGACATTCAATAGACATGGCCATATTGATGTGACGGTGGACACTCCAGCCATTCCTACATTAGCGGATGTGCTTTGGCTAGTGGAGGATGAAGGGGACAACCACACTCAATTCAGGTAGTTGCATATAAATATAATTGTCCTTGGACAGGTGTTTATTAATAGCTCACTGACTGTATGAGTGCTAAATATACTTCTGAACAGAAAGTTATGCCTGTTATGAGATTTCTGGTTTGATTCTGGTGTGTCTATTTCATTTTTGTAATTTTGTTTACAAGAGAAAGCTCAGTGTAATCACATCTTATCATGTTTACAACAGGAATGTCATCCCATTGAGGAAAGCATTTGAGATTCCCTCATTGGGGTCTGAACGCTCTGTGTCTGTCCCGGCTCAAAGGGGAGGCAGGGTGCTGGGACAGGGCCCCCAGCCAGAGGCCCTGCAGAAGATCTCAGCTTTGGAAGAGGAACTGCAGAGACTACGAGCACAGATTGCTATGATAGTTACAGTTCCAGCAGGTAACATGTGTTATTTGTTTCTGTAACTGACTGTCTGTGGGGGCTAGACATAGTTAAATAAAGTCTGTATTTTTGTATTCTTTGCGCACAAAAAGTATTCTCCTAGCTTCAGAACATTTACGCTTAGGGCTGGGCGATAATTCGATAACGATAATTATCACGATATAGTTTTTTTTTTTCAGATAAAACGATAATGACAGTTCGTTAATGTTTACTCACTATGCGTAACGCTGCGCAGGCATTTTACAACCTTTACTTCCGGATGCCGCACGCAGTATTTAGTTTATAGCTACAGGGCTCTACAGTGCGACCATTTCACTCGCATTTGCGACTAAAAATTAGTACGTGCGACTGTAAAAAAATATATTAAGGAGCACCCGATCAGCATATTTGCGCTCAGGGGAGCTTCAGAGGGTTCTATGTGTTTTGCAACGTCGTTGAGTAATGTATCACCAATCCTTTCATAAATAAAGTGTAAAGAGAGTGTAAATAAGAGACTGACTGTGCAGTATAGACAGCGTCGTTGATTATGTGTTGATTATTGTGATATCGCAAACTAAGGCCCAATCCCAATTCTATTTTCTACCCCTTCGCCTACCCCTCGCCCCTTCCCCTTGTCCCTTGAAACAAAGTGTAAAGGGGAAGGGCTAAAATATTTCCCCTAAGGAATGGGACACCACTACAACACTGTTATACGTCATCATAGGTTGTCGCTAGTTCCTAATGTTACGTCAGAGGACATGCGCAGATGTTTATCACTCATTCCAAGATGTCAAAATGTTGTCATGTTTCAAAAAGTACAAATGTACGATGTACGCACCGTTCATTCACATGTGGCCGTAAGCAAAACAAACAACGCATTATCACATGCGCGGCAAATTGCTAATCAGTGTAGTGGTGCCTGGAGAAGTATATATGCTTCATTTGTGAATATCGTTTTCAACTTTCTATTTGAACGCGTTCGTTTTCTGGATCCTTGAACTAAAATGTTTACAGGGGTTCACTGGTTTAAGAAATTTCTGATCGTAAAAATCTGCTTCTTTTTATTTGTAAGGTATCGTTTTTATTATTATGTACTGATTTAAATTACTGGTGCGGTGAGCGGGCGCAGGTGCATTAGGCGCAATCATCAAACACATTTCAAAGCAAGCCGGCTCCACGGTCCTGACTACATCATCACTGCCTTTATTGGGTGTTTTTAGGCAATATTTACATTTATTCACATGACTGGATGTGGTGGACTGCCATGATTTTGGCGAATGCAGGACACTACTGAATAATGCGCATCAGAGGGGATTTAAAAAGTGGAAGTGTGTATACACCGTATACCTGCGTACACCCTCCACTACACCACCGTTGCAAATTGCCGTGCCACTGGTCTTTTATGTTTCTAACATGCAGTCAAGTGTAAATGACAAAAATATATTTTGTAATATCGTGCAATCAGTGCTATCTGCTTGCAAACTTTAGCGATTTTTTTGCTAACGTTTATTTACAAAACAACACCTTAAACACAAACACAAGATTGAAGGTAATATACATAAAAAGAAACATTGTCATCAAAATCCTTATTAAAGGCAAAAATTACTTATATTTACGAGTCTGCTTGCTCAAGTGAGCAGCCATGTTGGAAATTTCTCTTAGCCCTTCGTTTGAAGTGAGGTCCTGAAAAATCTTCGTTTGGAGGGCTATCTGGCCCTTCCCCTTACCCCTACCCCTCCAACCAAAAGAGAAATGAGACACCCCTACCCCTTCATGTGAACGCGCCAAACGGAGGGGTAGGGCTAAGTGTAGGGGTAAGGGGTAGAATTGGGATTGAGCCTAAGATAAGTGACAGCTTTTAATATTTTTTAAGGTAGTTTGTAAATGACATATTGATCTAATACAGCAGTCAAATAAACAAGAAGTTATTATTAAGTGACTTACATTGACTGACTACAACACTATTGCCTGATTTTGCTCTATTTCGTTGTCAAAATTAGTCTGAAACAAGTCACAACTGCGCGCATCTCCATTCAAACACAGCGGTGTTTAGTTTATGAATGAAACGTGCGTTTTCAAACGAATCTAGTGAAATGATTCAATTTCCCATTCATAAAGACAGACACTTGCTTTATTCCCGAATGAACCATCTGTTCGAACGAATCAAAAGAATGATGTGATTCAGTAAATAAATCCGTGTCTTGGCGACACCTGCTGGCAGATCTGCTCAGTTATTTAAATCTTTACTATTTCTGTATTCAAAATTGTATATTTTAATAGATATTTAATAAACATTTTATATTTTAATAAACATTAATCTCAACATGAATCTATGATTTTGATTGCACTCATGTCACCTCTGAGCCTCATTAAACATATGAAAAGGTAAAAACAAAGGTAAAAAAACAAAATTCCCCTGTAAATCACTTTGAGGAGTCAAATATCCCCTCGTAATAGAAAGGCAAATTTTTTTATTTTTGATTGTTTAGAATGTGCTCCTAAAATTTTGACTGTGCTCCTAAATTTTTTAAGTTAGGAGCACAAGTGGTCCTAGCAAGAAAAGTAAGCGTAGAGCCCTGAGCCATTATTTTTTTTTATTTACATTGTCAGACAGCTAAAACATTTGACAAAATATGTTAAATCAGCTGCATAAAGGGATTGGCATGCTGAAAAGATTTGTCTATTCTTATTTTTGTTGAATGATAAATATACTTACAAATCACTGTAACTCTGCATTTACAGTCAGAGCCATGTTACAAGTGTTGTATCATATTACAGTTCTAATTTTTTTTATAAAAACGTTTTATATATTCTATTAATATTAATAATATTGTATTTGTAGATAATATTGTAGATTTGACAGTTATCGTGATAATTATCGATATCGACTGATATGAAAAAATTATCGTGATCATTTTTTTTGCCATATCGCCCAGCCCTATTTACGCTTAAACTAAAGATGTCACATGGACTATTTTAACAATGTCCTTACTACCTTTCTGGGCCTTCAACATGTCAGTTGCATTGCTGTCTATGCAGGGTCAAAAAGCTCTCGGATTTCATCAAAAAATACCTTAATTTGCGTTCCAAAGATGAACCAAGGTCTTGAATCTAAAATTAATTTTTGGCTCAAATAATAATTGATTAGTGGAACACAGAGGGAAAATAAAATGATTTTCTGTTTCAGGAAAATAACTTGACTAACATTAGTGGACCTCAGAGACTAAATAAAATAATCAAATAAGTATGATATGACCTCTTTATTTTCGGTATTTCGGTTATTTTTCCTGACCGACAACCGCTGCTCGTTATCCGAACATTAACCGTTAACTGATAAAATTAGAATAATAAATTAGTTTAAAATAAATATACAATGCACGAGTATCTGTGATGATACATTAAAAATACAATCAAATGTTTTATTTTAACGTGCATACAGAGCAAAAACAAAAACTGTATTGACATATATTCAAATTATCACGCATTAGCAGCGCTTCTGAATAGAGAAAATCTGAATAAAAATGATGACAAAACTAAAACACACTGGCGCTTAGAAGAACGGTACCGGTCTTGTTCTTCCCATCGGACATAAAAATATAGGCTACTGTATAGCAGGCCAGCCTATACCTCAGTGTACCTAGTTTTTAACATGTGGACATGCTGTACGGATAGACTGGACCGCTGCCTGTTAACTGTTAGATCCGCGACAAAAACACCATCACAAAAATCCTTTCAATTTGCGGTTCGGGACTTCCATCCACTAGGCGTTTCTCAATGTCAAGGAAGGATCCTCGGAAGCCAGAATTTCGAGGATGCTACGTCATCGACATCCGTCGAAGGACTGTTCCAATGTCGAGGATCCTCGGAGTTTCAACCAAGGACTGCGTCCTTCGTTCGAAAAATATCCCATACACAGGAAAGGATGCATAAGTGTAGCCTTCGCGCTCTTCGCGCTCTAAAATCACCCACAATCCTATGCGCGCAGCTTTGCTATCTTGTTCAAAAATACAAATGTCGGACGTTAGCGGAGTCATGAAGGGAATGAAGGGATCATTTTGCTCAATAGGGTAAAAATAGTGTAGTTGGGGAAATTAAAAAATAAACTTGTTTGTGAGATAGGACAAGTCTTTAACAAATAGTTGTTAAATTATAAATATTTTTCAATATCAAATATTATTACAATGGCTTGGTTGAATTCCGGTCGGTTATTTCTTGATAACAGACAACCGCGAAGTATACGGCACACGGTTGCCATGAAAAACAGAGCGTTGCTATGGACGCAGTTCTGTTCACTCAGGCAATATAATCGTTTTTAAATCATTTTTTGACTGTCAAGTGTGTTTAAACCAAGCGTGCCGTAGGTGTCCTGAAAAGTGAAGCCAAAAGTTTTCGATCGCCCCCCGGTGGCTGGCTGCAGTATAGGTCATAAACCCCGCCCTCTCCATGTAATCTAATGGGACGTGAGCCAAACTAAATAATCGAATTACATGGCAAATAATTTTTTTCCAAAGGTGATTTCCATCGTGTGAGGTAGTTCTTATAATGCTGATTCATGCTCAGGTGTTCGTTTTTCTAATAAGTTTGCTTTTAAGTAGTTATTTGATGCTATAAAAACGGGGTGTGGTGTCATGATTGTGATCATGCGATTGGGTCTGCGGGAGTTTGGGCGGGACTTTGACACCTCGGCTCCGCCTCACGACACTACTGCGCATGCTCTGGCTCCAAACGAACCTCTACTGCGCATGCTCTGGCTCCAAATGACGTAACTTCGCCCAAGATGGTAGCGGCCATATTGAGCTGTTTTGGCTTCACTTTTCTATAGTGGAAAGAAGCGGAAACGCGTTGTCCATCTTTTTTACAGTCTATGGTTTAAACAGTGCAGGGTCAATTTGACGTAATGGATGTAATTATTTTTAAATATATGATAAGAGCGGACCTTTCACTGAGGTAATGACGCAATAACGTGCACTTGCTAGCCTGTTCCATTTATGTGTTCTCCGAATGCTTAAGAGGAGCCTCACCTAGCCTCTGAAGGAAGTGACTTGGAAGGACCAGTCCTGCCAAGGACGTATCCTTGACATTGAGAAACACCTACTGTCATATGCGTGTGGAGAAGCGCGTGTTTTACAGCGTTCAGCAATAGCCAATCACAGACATATATGTTGATTTGATTATCACTGTGGCCAATCAGAGGAGGCTATGTTACAATCCACTCACCACCCAAAGTGCCGGTTTCAGTTTTCCTGATTTCTACACTTTCGCAAACTCTCTCATTAAAACAAAGAAAGTGTAGGTATTATATAAATAAGAGATTAATTGTGCAGTGTAAAGGTTATTTGATTACTTTTTAATAACTTTATGAGATTGAGATGAACTACTCTATGATGAGTGATAGCTTTCCAGTGACTGTAATACCATAAGGGTAGGGCTGCACGATAGATCGTTTCAGCATCTTCATCGCGATGTACGCATACGCGATAGTCACATCGTGACAGTCACGATGCAGGGCAAAAAATTTTTTATGTGTGTCTGATTTAAAAATGTACTTTCTATATTTCTAAACTTTCTATTCACGGATCTATATTTGTCTAAAATAAAGGAATTAACTCATGTTTAAAGGTTCTTTAAAAACTACAATGCACACATTGCTTCTCCTACTTCATGCATGCAGTCTCTGCGTGCGCATGGCGAAATGAGCGCGGGACGGGAGAAAAGCGCCGAAATGGAAGATTTGGTCGCAAAAAGAAACGCAACGTCGGTCATATGGAAGTATTTTGGATACAAAGAGGATGCTGCTGACCAAAAACAGGTGCTTTGTCGGGAGTGCCTGGCAGTTATTGCCACAACTCGCGGAAACACTACGAATTTAAGGGACCGTTCACATGTCGCGCCTAAAAACGCGTGGAAAACGCTAGGCGCACCGCTTTCTCCTTCTTTCCAAAGCGCTCTGTAACTTGAGTGGCGTCTGCCGTTGCTAAGCAACCATGATCCGTGCTCTCCTAAAGACGCGGAAGTTTCAGCAAAGATAAATGGATTTCCAAAACTAAAAATTGCTTGCAGTAGCTCTGCTGCTAAAAAATGTTATCCCTGTAACAGCTATGATCAGCTGTTCCTCCATCTTGGCTAAGCTTTTAACGTTTTTCGTTAAAGGAAGAAGCTGATTTCCCTTTCATCAGGGTAAAAGCAACATTCATTATTAATTTCATATTAGATTTGCCTGAATTGACAGTGAATAAGGTGAGTCAAACTGTTTATGAAACTACCCAAAATAAGCTTTAAAAAGTATTTTATTTCAGGGTTTTGATTATACTGTACTTGTAAATTTTTTTATGCTTTGAAAATGCTTACAAAATTACCCCAATTATTCTTGAATTATTATTTGATTTTTAAGCAGTTCAAAACAACCTGATGAACATAAATGAATTTGTACACATCGCAATATATATCGCAAGAAAAAAATATATTGCAATGTAATTTTTTCCCAATATCGTGCAGCTCTAGTAAGGGGAGCGCCTATTGCGCACTGTCTAGATAATAATTCATTCAGAATTTGAATACATTCATTTACGCATTCACTCTCTGATAACCCAATATCGCCACTTGCCACTGAGTTGCATATACTACATCAGTTTACTAGGTAAACGTGAAGCGAAATATGTCTACAGCCACACTGCACGTGTCGACACTCGCACGTGTGTAAACATAACTTACAAATAGCATTATTTCTTTCACCATGCAGCAAATGTAAAAAAAAAATTAAACCGTTTAACTGATAGTAATAATCGGTTAAAATTCTTACTGTTGGTTAATGGTTAAACGGTCAATATGAGCATCCCTACTCTGATATCTTTTTATATTAATTTCTCAGGCCCTTCCATTCTTCCAGCTGATCCTGGCACTCCATGCTCGACTCTACCAGTTCCTGTCCTCACTTCCACTCCTATCTGTCCTCCACCGCCACCTCCACCACCACTTCCCCCTCCGGCTATCGGCAGCTGTGTCGAGGTTTCCGTGACAGATGTGATTCGACAAAGACAGGCAGCAAAAAAAGAAAAGCTTGCACAATGTGGTCCATCTGCTGATACAGCGCCTGCTGCCCTGCCCTCCATGTTAGATGTGCTGAAAGACATGAATCAAGTCAAACTGCGTTCTGTGGAAAGGTATGGATTTAACATATTCAAACTTTAAGCATAGCTGCGTTTCAAGCTCAGTACTGAGTGTGGATTTGTATTTGTAGATCTCCAGGTGGAACTCCAGTAAAGAGACGGCGAAGTAAAGGTGTAGCGTGTTCATCTGATCCAGCAGCTCTTATCGCTGAAGCACTGAAAAGGAAGTTTGCACACAAACGGAGGGATGATTCGTTTGGAAAAGAAAACTGCTCAGCTGAACCCTCACCTTTCAGCAGTCCAGACACTCCCAGGGTAGGTTACCTCTTTTTCCTCTAAGATGATTTTCTGTTGACAACAGCACAGCAGGAGATGCGTATCTGAGATGTCATTCTGACTGTTTAAGTACACGATGGTGTGTGTAAGGGTCACGCTAACATTTTGTCAATGTTGCGAACAGATATTAATGTCTTTCTTTCTTCAGTCGAAAAGAAATGAAGGTTTTTGTGGAAAACATTCCAGGATTTTTCTCCATATAGTGGACTTCAACGGGGATCAACAGGTACATGTCCAACATTGTTGTTTTACCTGTTTTTGTAAAGGCGTTTGACTCTGTAAACACTGGGTTGGTACTTCTGCATGACCTTTACAACGTGACTATGTAATGCGTGAAGTCTAGCAAAGTATTTATTTATTTTTATTTGGACCTTCATCCTGTTGATCACCATTGAAGTCCACTATATGGAGAAAAATCCTGAAATGTTTTCCTCAAAAACCTTCATTTCTTTTCAACTGAAGAAAGAAAGACATTAACATCTTGGATGACATTAGGGTGAGTAAATTATCAGGATTTTTTTGTTCTGGAAGTAAACTAATCCTTTAACTGTTATGGATAGAATATAATCATGTTTAAGCCATCCGATCAAACCAAAAAAGTGCTTAATTTGACAACGTTAACTTTTATGTACAGCTTTTAGCAGATAAACGGTAATAACAATAAAACAAAACAATCTTCACACCAACATTTTTGCCCATTAGTAGGGCTGCACAATGAATTGGAAAAAAACAACAACAACTAAAATTACAATTATGACTTGTGATTATTAACTTGCAAAGGCTGTGATTTAATTAAGTGAAGCGTGGCATCGTGGTTTTTTTACACACAAGCAGATCATCATAATCCAGTATTTTCAGTCTCTGATCGCTTATTACATTCATTTAGGAATGCAACATGTGCAAACCCATCTTCCCAAAATTGTAATGAGAAGCGCTTATAAACTGTTAGTTGTCAACCAAAGAGAATCCTGCAGTTTTTCATCAAAATCTTCCACCAGAAGCTTGATAGCTTTTCCATTAAGCTTTAAAAATGAAGACATTAAGACAGCCATTATTATTATTATTAATGCAATTTTACAGTTAACAAAATTATTGTGGTTTCCCTGAATATGTAATTTGTTTTTACAGTGAAATAATAGTAATATATCTAATAATATATAGATCAAAACATTTATATATATTTTTTAATTTCTTTTTTTTTTTTTTTGCACAAGCAGATGTTTGATGGTTATCTGTGTTGTTGTGCATGTACACACACTTGCTACTGTTGCTTCCGATTTGTAACTTCCTTTGATTACAGATATGTAAATTTATTGCAGATTTTGGAGGTAGAACTGGGGTTTTTGAGTGCCATAAACAAACATTGTGCCCAACCTGGGAAATTTGGGAGCAGGATTCAGGCTGGATTTTTGACTTCACAGTGGAGTAATAGCAGTGTAACTCTCATTTTAAACCACTAGGGGAAGTGTGCCTGTATGAAAACTTAATAGTGTTACATTTAGACCAGCAGAGGGCGACTTTTCATTACTGTGTCCAGTTTGCACCACGTGAAAGCTGTGGCAATTTTAGCCACCTCAGCACTGACTGAACACATTTCCTAGCAGTATCCAAACATTTATTGGCATTAATGAATCATTTTGAAGCATTTTTTTGCTCAGATCTTTTAATGAGATTTCCCCCACTTTCCAAATCTTTCCTACACCTGTTTGATTTTCTATCATTATTACACAGTACTTGGACAGAACCATTGATGTTTTGCTTTAGTTGCAAATGCAGTCTAATGAGAATGTGTCCTGTTGTGACTTTAGTGTTGTATTGGTTTCAGATTCTCCCTCACACCAGACGCAGCCAGGGACGCATTCACCTTTGACTTTCGACCTTAACGTCTTCCAGAAACAAAGTTGTGTCTTGGACTGACATGATGGATAGATTTGTTATTGTTGGTTGCACTGTTTCTCTCTTTCCCTGTCCCCTTTCTCTCTGTACTGATCACATGGGCCTCCATCTGAATACACTGTGCATGTTTTTGAGATTTTTGTGCAGACATGCTGATTTTTTTATTTGTAAATATTATGTACAGCTGACTTCTTAATTGTGAGTGACTAATGATGAATATTGATATGAGATGGCAGTAAGCATCTCATAAGATGTTACAGGTCGATTACTTTCAGCCACCAATGTAGTATATAACATGGTCTAATCTATGCAATGCTTTTTTTATATATACAGATTTTTTTTTTATTTTTTATTTAAAGCCTAGTTGGACTAACAAAAGTTCTCTGAATGAAATACTATCAGGCTTTAAGTTTCAAAAAATGGTACTTGATTTGCTAATAACCATGTTTCTCGCGTATTTTCATCATTTCCTACAAAATGCTAATGCAGTATCACACTCAGAAGCAATAAACAAGTTATAAGCCTTTCAAATGTGTTCAAAGTATGTCTATTTTATTATTAAAAAAACACTATATTCCATTTCTATTCTATCTGCTTGTTTTTAGCTCAGTGAAACCTTTTTGAATTTGAAGATCGATGTAAATTTAACTTACTTTGTCTTCTGGGAACACGTAAGTATCTTCTGTAGCTTCTGAAGGGCAGTACTAAATGGGGAAAAAATATATTTAGGCAAAAAGAAAAATATACACGTCTTCCTTCTGTTCAAAAGTTTGCACCCCCTGACTCTTGTATCGTGTTTCCTTCAGAAGCATCAGTGAGCGGTTGAACCTTCTGTAATACAGTCCCCTCAGTGTGAAAATACGGATCGCAAAATCATACAGTCATTGTTAGAAACGGTTCAAAAACAAAAATGCTGAAAAACCAATGAATTTGTGGGACATGAAGGTTTTTTTTTGATGAACAGCAGGCAGTTTAACTGTTCAAGACAAAAAGGGTACTCATGAACAACTATCACTAAACAGAACAACAAAAAAGCTGTGGATCCTTCAGGTAACTACATATTAAGAATCAAGTGTATGTAAACTTTTGACAACGTTCAAAAGTTTACATACACTTGATTTAAAATACTGTGTTGTACGAGCAGTGCTAGTATGCCTCTTAACAGAATTACCTAAAGATACTTTTACTTGCATATTATAAAGATACAGCGGCAATAGCACATAAAATGCATTGCAACTATACGCATATGCAAACTTTGCTTGTGTGAATCACTGAATGTGCACTGTGTACCTTTGACCCTGACCTAACAACCTCCACACGCCTGCATGTTTACACTGTTGTTGTCAGGCCCAGTGTATGTATGTATGTGTGGGTGGATGCTTGTTTGATGGAATAATCGCAACGTGTTGTGTCTGTAAACCACATCCTTCCAATCACTAAAGGTTATCATGGAGAGGATATGCTGGTCTACCGAGACAGGAAATGGTTACACGCTGAAAATCTGATTGATCCTTTGCTTCCGTCAGACGTGTTGTGATGTTGGCCTGACAGGAGGGTGTTGAGAGTGGAATATTGCAGTGTGAAGTCTCTCCCCCACTGCTATATCTGGCATATGCTTTCTATTTTTGTTTATCTTTAGAAATGCACCTGCTCTAATGAGAAACTTGTGGACTAAATTTAATACCCCCACGTTTCCGTAACACATGTTTGTTTGTTCTTAAGCTTGACAGAATTTGTCAGGAGGGTGATAGTGGTGATGTTTTTTCCCTCCCCTTTTCAGTTTGTTAATACCGCAAATAAAATGTCGATGCTACCAGACAGGAAATAAGTTTTCCCAGGCCCTGTGATTTTTTTTTTTAAACGACAACCCTGACCGCAGCCCGCATCTGTTAGCTGATCATTTTGTAGGCGGCTGTTTGTATTCCCTCCAAGGTTTTATACAGTGTAAAATGGTTTGAGCATTTGGAGGGGAAAAAAACTAATTTCATTGTGTGAGTTTTGTCAAAAGCTGGCAAAAAGCTATTGAATTTTTAGCTTTTAATCATGTATTCAGGCCATAGATTTACAAGTGTACTACTAAAGCTTGCCAAAAGAATGATAAAAAGATTACACTTTTTAAAAAAATTATATTTCTCTTCCAGACACTGATGGACGTTTTTTTTTTTTTGTTTTTTTTTTATTCACCATCAGGATTTTACATTAAAACTGATATTGAGTGTTTACGGAAACATGTATTTTTAGTTGTTTTTGTAATAAATTTTGATATTTGAAACAATATTCAGCCTGAAAGGTGAATAAATAAGCTTTCCATTGATGTATAGATTGTTAGGATAGGACAATATTTGGAAAATCTGGAATCTGAGGGTGCAAAAAAAAAATCTAAATATTGAGAAAACAGACTTTAAAATTGTCCAAATTAAGTTCTTAGCTTATTTCTATTAGAAAAAATATTTTTGGATATATTTACAATAGGAAACGTACAAAATATCTTTATGGAACATGATCGCTACTTAATATCCTCATGATTTTTGGCATAATATGAAAAAACGATAATTTTGACCCATACAATGTATTTTGGCAATTGCTACAAATATACTTGTGCTACTTAAATGAGTAGTTCACTTCCAGAATAAAAATTTACAGATAATGTCTTCACCCCCTTGTCAACCAACATGTTCATGTCTTTCTTCAGTTGTAAAGAAGTTTTTTCTCTCCATATAATGGATTTCTATGGTGCCCCTGAGTTTGAACTTCCAAAATGCGGTTTAAATGCAGATTCAAAAGGCTCTAAACAATCCCAGCTGAGGAAGAAGAGACTGATCTAGTAAAACAATTGGCAATTTTCTAAAGAAAAAGACAATTTATATACTTTTTTGAACCTTAAATGCTTGTCTTGTCTAGCTCGGCGTGAACTCTGTGTATTTCGGTCCATGACAGTCAGGGTATGTCGAAAATTCCCATCTCATTTTCTTCTCCAACTTCAAAATCCGCCTATATCACTGTTTTACCTTTTTTTGTAAAGGCCATTTGACCTTATTTACATGTTCACTTTGTAAACACTGCAGTGATGTAGGATTATTTTAAAGTTGGAGGAGAAAATGAGATGGGAGTTTTTCGACATACCCTAACTGTCAACCAGAATACACAAGAGTTCTTGCAGAGCTAGAAAAGATGAGCATTTAAGGGTTAAAAAGTATATAAATTGTAATTTTTTCTAGAAATTAACTGATCTTTTTGCTAGCTAAGACCCTTCTTCCTCAGCTGGGATCATTTAGAGCCCTTTGAAGCTGTATTTAAACTGTATTTTGAAGTTCAAACTCGGGGGCTCCATAGAAGTCCATTGTATGGAAAGGAATCCTGAAATGTTTTCCTCAAAAAACATAATTTCTTTACGACTGAAGAAAGAAAGACATGAACATCTTGAATGACAAGGGGGTGAGTACATTATCTGTACATTTTTGTTCTGGAAGTGAACTACTCCTTTAAGACTGGTTTTGTGGTCCAGGGTCACATTTTTAAAGATTTTTTTCCCCGTTTTTATTCAGTTAAATATTTACTTATTCCTTCTATCATTTCACATATTCCTCATTAATATTAGCTCGTACCTGCACGTATAATAAAAAAAGGTAAAGAGTAAATACAGGCTCTGAAATGCGACGATTCTGTGCTTGAGGGCAATCTTTATGAACAAAAAAACGAGTCAAAGAACCACTTGAGGGCGCTTAAGGATTGCCGTCATCGTTCAATCAGAAATAACGCTGCACAAACTGATATCTAACTGATGAACAGAGCCACTTTACAGAGAAAGAGAAAAAAAACCTACAGTGCAGAGATGTGATAAGAGTGGAAAAACAAAAAAAGAGGCAAGGGTGAGGCCACGAAAGTTCATGAGTCGGTGTCATTTTCAATTTGCATACTTGTATGAACTTATTTGCAATGCAAAGTCAAGCCAAAGATTTAAAGGAACACTGCAATGTGATTGGCCGCTCGCTTGGTCACCTGACACACTCTTTGTTCACTATTTTGAACATTTACCTATTTACCTCGGAGAGGATTCCTTGTGGAGGGTTTCCAAACATCAATTTGCAGATTTTTTTGGTGTGTGTGTGTGTGTGTGTGTGTGTGTGTGTGTGTGTGTGTGTTCCAGAGGCGTTTTGCGTGCTTGGAAAAACATGTGGAGGCCATGCTATTGAAACAAGGCTAAACAACTGAAGTTAATAGGTCAGATTAAGGTATTACCAACAATGCAAGGCACTTGAACCATGTTGGGAACTTACTTAATATATATTTTTTCCACTATGATAGTGGATCAACTGTGTTTTTTAGGGTTTTGAGGTTACAAAAGTTCATGTGACTTTTGACTTGCATTGTTCAAGAGCTTAGACTACATGCAAGTTTAAGCAGGAAATCCAAATTACATGTTTAAAGTCATTGAACATAATCTGTTTTTATGTGTGCATGTTACACAAGCACTATTTACACTCAACACAAAGCCCCATGAGGCCCATTGTGACTGGTATGACCCTATTTGCACTCGCTCCGTTTGTCAGGACAACACTTGACTAATTCAGTTTCTCTAGAATTAAATTGATTTTAACGTTAATAACACTCAAATGTACTGTATAAGCGTTATGTGTGTGTGTATAACCTCCTTTCTGGCCTGAGCTTGGTACTTTCCCAGTGAGAGTCATTTGAGTTCTCAAATGAGTAAGCTGATGATTCTGGGAAGGAAAGGGTTAATTTTTTACTGCCCCCATCTCTTTTTTTCTCCTTTTCTTATCCCTCTCTCTTTCTTCCTGTCACTCTGTGTGTCTTCCTGCTCTCCTTTTCTTTCTGTTTCGTTTGGCAACTCTTCATTTAGATTTTTATATTAACTACACACATCTTGCTCTCTGACACACATGCCCATGTTTTATTTGTGGATAGTGGTTATGCGTGTGTTTAAATACTACTTTGTGCTTTTCACAACCTCATGTATTTTTTATTAGCCCCCATAAACAGAGGAAAACACACCTGTCTCTATCACCTGCTCTTATTGCAATCATAAACATTACAAATAGGCGTGTGTAAGAAGGAGAGAGCGGCTTTTTGTATGTTAGCAGGCCGCTAAGTGTCATGGGTCAGCTGCTTTGTGTGTGTGATTTCCACACAAGCAGAGAGATGATAAATAGAAAAAAGGTGTTTCAATGAGTTGAACCTGTAGGTTGAGTTGAGCTAGTTTGTCTGCTTTTCAGCTGCCTGCTTTAATTATTGTATTTTTGGGTTTAATTAAAGACAAATATTAGGTCACAAACAATACAGTCTCCTTCTGTGAGTACACACTGACTCATCGTGACTTAATGAGATGACTCAAAAGTTACCATGATAATGAAAACATTTGATGTTTCAGTACATTTGTTTCTCATGGGTTCATGATACAAATGTGTGGCATTACAATGTGGTGTAAAAAAAGTACAAGTTAAATTATTTCAGTTTAATATTACAGCTGCAAGTAAGAGATTCGTAGGTTGGTTCCACTAAACACTGTGGCTCTGAAGTGCTATCAAAACAGTGTTTGTTTGGGGATTTAGACCAGCAACATGCTCAACCAATAAAGTGCAACAGTCGAATTCTGGAAGTAAAAATTTTATTAATTTCCCCATGGGCAAATTAATTTTTAACAAAAAACTTTGTGGCCCTGAGGTAGTTGATTGATGGCATATGCTTTTGTTGAAGCCACCAACCTGCATAATTTCTATTTATTTTGAACATAATCATGTTTAGTAGTGAAAATCCTAGTCAGAAACTACATTACCCATGATTCTGCAAAGAAATCCACCAATCAGAATCAAATTGCTGCTTCTGCAATGAATCACTTCAAATGACTTCGCTCTCAAACTGCTTAATATTGTATTATAGATAGATCGATCGATAGATGGATAGTTTCTAGTGCTGTCAAATGATTAGTCGCATCCAAAATAAAAGTTTTTGTGTACACAATGTGTGTGTACTGTGTATATTTATTATGTATATATAAATACACACATGCATATATCAAAGAAAAATGTTTTTTTATATATCAAAAGTATTTATATATAATATAAATTATATGAATATAAATATATACATGTAAATATTTTTAAATATATACTGTGTATTTATATATACATAATAAATATACACAGTATACACACATTATGTACACAAACACTTTTCAAATGTGATTAATTGTTTGACAGCACTAATCGTTTCAAATTAGTTTAATCATTTTTAATTCTGTTATAGCTTTGTCTAATTATATGCACTGTATATTTGCTTCATATTTAGGGGTGCACTTAAGTTTTTTAGCCTTGATCTTATGAAAGCACCTGCAGATTTGGTTTGGTGCTCACTCTGCACATAGTGTGGCCCATTAAATATAGCTATTAAAAAAATATGATTAATAATAGTATTATTGTGCTTTATTTAGATCTTAAAGGAGTAGTTCACTTTCAGAACAAGAATTTACAGATGATGTACTCACCCCCTTGTCATCCAAGATGTTCATGTCTTTCTTTCTTCAGTCGTAAAGAAATAGTGTTTTTTGAGGAAAACATTTCAGGATTTCTCTCCATATAATGGACCTCTATGGTGCCCCCGAGTTTGAGCTTCCAAAATGCCGTTTAAATGCAGCTTCAAAGGTCTTTAAATGATCCCAGCCGAGGAAGAAGGGTCTTATCTAGTGTAAAAAACATTTACAACTTATATACTTTTTAATCTCAAATGCTCGTCTTGCCGAGCTAGACAAGATGAGCATTTGAGGTTAAAAAGTATATAAATTGTAACTTTTTAAATTGTAATCGTTTTGCTAGAGAAAACCCATTTTTCCTTGGTTGTGATCGTTTAGAGCCCTTTAAAGCTGCATTTTGGAAGTTCAAACTTGGGGGCACCATAGAAGTCCATTATATGGAGAGAAATCTTGAAATGTTTTCCTCAAAAAACATAATTTCCTTACGACTGAAGAAAGAAAGACATGAACATCTTGGATGACAAGGGGGTGAGTACATTATCTGTAAATTTTTGTTCTGAAAGTGAACTACTCCTTTAAATATTTTAAGATAAAATAATAAACAAAACAATAAAGTGTGATAATACTATTATATTTTAAAATAAATAAGTATAAAATAAGCATTAAATAAAAATGCAATTATTGTATAGTGCACTTAAAAAATACAATGCTATTATTTACATTTTCATTGTTTTGTATTGCTTTTCGTTTTTAATATGAATTTTAGCCTTTTCAAACCTATCCACCTTTTGGGCGAGACTTCCGGTTCATTAACTGCTATATAGGGAAATAAGGAGAAGAATAACAATGTGCAGTAAACAGTAAAACTGTTTGCACTACAAGCCAGTGTGCTCATAATTAAAATAATACACTGTAATAACACTGTAAGACACAAATTTGCAATATCAGACCGCAAAACTAGCCGTTTTGTACAGCTAAAATTAGCTGGAAGAGGATGAGACAGGAAGCCAGACCCATAAATAATCAGAATCAGAAAGCTTTTATTTTGGCGGGTTGTCGGTAAATATGCTACCGGTTAGCGCGTCAGTGAATGTTTCGCTTGGAAAGATTTATGCTTTCATTTCGAATGGAAATATTATCCAACGGTGATTGGACATGAACAGCTGTCAACTAACTTATGCCGGTACGCTATGAATGAACGGTCTGGACTTATTTACACAGCGTATTTTTTTTTAAGCGCACCATTTATTTGCACCCCAGTTCATATTATTTAATGTTAATAATGTTGTGATTCATCTTATAGCTTGCTGGTTTGCCTCATAGCTTATAATTCTTTAACAAAGAGTTTAAAAAAAAATATATATATATATTTTTAATTTGCACTACGTCACGATTTGGTCAGTTACATGGTTGTGGCTCGGATGTAAACAACACCAACTAATGAATACGCTGTTCTGCTAATTTATGCTGTCTAAACCACTGTAAAATATGTGGAAGCTGCTAAATCATATGGAGAAGGATTAGTAAGCAGGAAATGGCGAGGTATTTTGACAAACTAAAGTTAATAGTACTAAAGATACCCATGAGCAGTATTAATTAAGATATTAGCCTAATATTTCACCTACCTGATTGGAAATAAGAACCAACACAAATGTCAACATTCTTGAACTTGGAAATCCTGGTTCAGTTTGGCCAACCACAAACACCTTTTGTTCCTCAGTTTTTGCACTATTCACCTTGATTTGTTATAACATTTGGCAGTCTATAGTACTCCAAATGTCTTTCCCGGTCTCACCAATTAGCGAAGCCCCAAAACATGACAATAATTGATCATTTTCAGCAGCAATAATCAGCAAAATATGCAAGTTTTGTTCTGTTCAGTTCAGTTGCACTGTTTACGTTCAGTGCCGCCAATTCATGACGTGTTGTGAAAACACTCTATGGCCTGAGTTTGGACGGCGCCATCGCTAGAGGTAAACCTGTTTGAAAACAGTAATTTTTACAATTACGTTTGGTGATGCCTGTGCCTCAGCAATCGCAAACTTTAGATTTATCTTGAATACGTTTGTTTTACAGTTTATTTGACTGGAGCTATGAGCACCAGGAACATTTTGCATGTGTATCAGGAATTTGTGTGAGGACTGAAGTGTTTGGACTGGAAAGTGTGTGTGTGTTGGTGAAATAAACTTGGAGATGTCTACCCCTTGGACTGACACAGGGAATATACAATCTCATTTGACTTGCAAATTTCTATGCAAATGAGGGCCCTGTGTAAGGGTGTGTCAAGGAGGTGGTCATGTGTCTGCCAGTTGTGTATGTGGGGGTCACGCTAAGAGAGAGAGGAGGGCTGAGTATGCGTGTGTCGTGAAGGCTGAAACAGGGAGACACGTGTAGAATTACGGTGACTATCTCTGCCCACACTATGCAGTGGTCCACAGCGTTCTTGCGACTTTGTGTCTTCAGTTTCTTCCCAAGAATTCTTATTGAGAGATTGCTTGGAAGAACAGTTCTGCCTAAATTCTTTTTTCTTTAAAAAGTTTGTTAATTAAACATACTGTGGTGTCACTATTCATGAATTGCTCATAATTGAATGTTCTATTTTAATTCACACTTCAAAATTGTTTCTGTCTTTTCAATATTTTATTTATTTCTGCTTTCTAAAAATGTGAGAAATTTTCTAAACTTTAGAACTTTTGCTAACTTTCTTTTAAACGTTTTTTTTTAATTAAATATATATTTTTAGAATTTTCTTAAAAAAACATTCTTTTATACTGTCTAACATTCATTTTTAAACTTTCTTTCTTTCCTTTTGTTTTTTTGTTTATAACCTTATTTCTTTCGGTCTTTTTCAATTTTAATCTTTTTTGAACTTTCAAACTTTCATTCAAACCTTCAAACCTTCTTTTGAACTTTATTTCAAACGTGGCAGAGAATTGAAAAGTTTAAACTGCATGATAATCTATAAACAAAAGGTGCATACAATGGTGTCTGTTTGAAACAAATGGCCTGTGTAGTTAATAATTTAATAATTTGTTTTATGAACTGGTAGGTGTTTTCTGGAGTTCTGGATGTGTGCTGCATGTGTGTTTCTGTGCTTGAGGCTATGTTTTAGGGGTAGTTTGAGATGTGTCTGGGGGGTTGAGGGGGCAGACAGAATGAGTGGAAAACTGGCTGCTGAGACCCCTGGCCTGATATCAGGCAGAGAATTTCATTTGACTTGCAAATGCTATGCAAATAAGGAGACCCGTGACAAGGTGTGTCTAGAAGGATGTCAAGACATTGCCAGGTGTTTTTCAGAAAGGGGTAAAGAGAGTTACATCATAGTGACTGCTGAGGCAAATTAAGCATTGTTGCTCTTGAGTTTGCTTTAAAATGATTCATTGTTATGAAGTTTTAAGTAGCAAACATATGCTGTAAAATATGATAAATAGATGCATTAGATTAGAATACTTAGAATTAATATGAGACCTTATTTGTAACATTTGTTGGTCTTGTTTCTTAAGAGCTGAAAGTGAATTAAAAAGTGAATCAAAGTTGTCCTAAGACAACTTTTAGGACAACTTTGATGAAAGGTTTTGATGCACTTTAAATGTTGACTACTGCAGTTCATCCAAAAATGAAAATTCTCTTATTAAGAGACACAAGGGTGAGTAATTAATGATGGAATTTTCATTTCCCACTAATGAAGCCTTATTGTAAATTGTGCTCAAAGAGTGCTCAAACTCTCAAACGACATAGAAATTGTATGGGGTAATTCAGTAACTTGGCTCATAAAACTGATACTAGTACAAGCCAGCTATACTTCTTATACATGCAAAATGCAGTGCACCCAAGATTAGTATTTAGGCACTCAAAAATGAATGAACGATGACAAAAATAAGACCAAGTGGCATCTACAGTCAAACCAAAGTTTATTCAGACACCTTCAACATTTCTCACATTATCAGTTTATTCCCTATTGTTTAGAAAATGGTAATAAAATATGACAACTCAAAAATAAAACTCTTTGATAGAAAGGTATGTAACAAAACATGGTCAGGTCAAAGTCTCAAGTAAAATTTTTGGTCCTAAATTTCACTAGTAGTCCACTGTATGAAGCATTTTGGGGTATAATATGTCACAGTTTACTTTATTTTGCTATCCTGACTTACATAAATACACTATAGCGCCTTGCACCCACTAGTAAAAATATCACAAATTATATCTGATTTCTGAATAATTTTTGGTTTGACTGTATATTAGTTTATTATTTATAAAGAATAATATATTTATTGTTATCCTTTACTGTTCTTACCTTAAAAAGGAACTGAGTTCATTAACTCAGGCAAGTATGGGAGTAATTGCACTCAAATGTTTGCTCCAGTTTTAAACAACACATATAATCCTTTAGAAGTAGGAATGTACAGGTTTCGCAGAATTCAGAACATAGGCAGCAAAACCTGTCCATGGCACACTGACAAAATTTTTGGGAAAATGACTTCATTCTTTCAGGCGAAACCCTGCTTGCCAGAGCTTCAGGCAGGTGATTAACCTCCCACGTTAAGATGGAGAATCCTCTGGCAGAACTATACATCAGTCACATCCAGTCTGTCCTGTTTGCCTCCACTTTCCTCTATCTCTGGAATTTATAGGAAAGAAGAAGTGGTGAATGAGGTGGAGGGGAAGAGGTTAGGCTTATCCGTGTATATCAGGATGTTTTGTGCTTTAGGAGAAGTTGAGCTTTTGTGCGACCTGTGATCAATTCAGAAGTGTTACACTAGTGAAAGTCAATCATTGGATTCTGCTGTATTTTTTAACTTTAACTACTTATTATTCCTCTAAAGACTTCATACAAGAAATGATGCAGAACAAGCCTATATGAAACCTAAATAAGATATCACGTCAAATGGGTCACATTTTTCCCGTTCGGCAAGTCTTCGCCATGACGGGTTTGGACATGCTGGGATCGGAACTCTGAGAATAGGGAGAAGGTGGAAACAGGCCTGACGGGATTCCAGCTCTGTGTCCCGACCGAGGGAGTATCGGTCCAGCATTTTCCCACGAGAACTGTCGTGACCTTCCATGCAACTCTGGGGGTCCCCCAGGGATTTTAGGGAAAAATGTGTATATGAGGGTGTCTGTGTGTTATCGGAGATTTATCCAGCTCGTGGCTGAACTGAAAGCGAATGAAATGTTGGATTCTCCCTGAAAAGTTGTTGCATGTTCAAATATTTGACCATACTGTGCTGTTTAGCCATTATTAATCATTAAGTAATAATTCTATGAATCACTAACCAATGTCTAATTTGCAAGCAGCTTGTCCTGAAGGAGTTTTTTTTTCTTTTGGCTGAAACAGATATTATCTGTACTGATGTAAAACACTGAAGCATAAAAGTTGATCAAATATTTAAGTATTATGATATTTTTTTAAACTACAGCAACGGAAATATCATTTATGGCCTTTTTTACCTGATAAAAAGAGGGAAACTGCTGTTCAAAATCTTGGTCAATAAGATACACTACCAGTCAAAAGTTTTTGAACAGTAAGATTTTTAATGGTTTTAAAGGAGTCTCTTCTGCTCACCAAGTCTGCATTCGTTTTATCCAAAGTACTGCAAAACAGTACAATTTTGAAATATTTTTGTTATTTAAAATAACTGTTTTCTATATGAATATATTTTAAAATGTAATTTTTTTTCTGTGATCAAATCTAAATGTTTTGCATCATTACTTCAGTCTTCAGTGTCACATGATCCTATAGAAATCATTCTAATATGCAAACATTTTAGTTATTATTATTAGTATCAATATTTAAAATAACTGACTTTAGAAAAATAGAAAGATCCTAAGATCAGCATTTACTGAAATAAAAAGCTTTTGAACCATTATACACTATATCATTCAGAAGCTTTGAGTCCGTATATATATTTTTTTTTCTTGGGGTGGAAAAAATGATAGAAATTACTAATTTTATTTTGCAAGGATGCTTTAAATTGATCAAAAATTATGATAAAGACATTTATTATTCAGCTAAATGCTGAATAATAAATGATGAAAAGATTTCTATTTCAGCTAAATGCTGTTCTTCTGAACTTTCTATTCATCAAAGATAAAGTTCTACTCAACTTTTTTCAACATAATAATAATAATAAATGTTTAAGCAGCAAATCAGATTATTAGAATGATTTCTGAAAGATGATTTGACTGGAGTAATTTATTCTTGAAATCACTGGAATAAATTGCATTTTAAAATATATTCAAATAGAAAACAATTATTTTAGGTAGTAAAAATATTTCAAAATTTTACTGTTTTTGCTGTACTTTGGATCAAATAAATGCAGGCTTGGTGAGCAGAAGAGACTTAAAAAAAAAACATAAAAAATCTTACTGTTCAAAAACTTTTGACTGGTAGTGTATATGGCTAAAATAATATGGTTAATAATTTTATACAGCTTTTTATTTCACTTTTTATTTAACAAGGACAAATTGATGGTCAAAAGAGACAGTAAAGACATTTATGGTGTAATATTACAGAATATTTCTGTTCTTTTGAACTTCTTTTGCATTTTTAAATTTTATTATTTTAAAATACAGATTTTTTTTAATCAAATAAATGTAGCTTATGTATTTTACGCATTAAATAATTGTACCGACTCCAAACTTTTGAACGGTAATGTATGTTGTGCCATCAGTTTATATATATAAAAAATGTGCATAAATATACATTTTAATGGTGTTTTTGATTTTTTTTTTTTTTTTTTTTAAATTGACATGAATTGACATGAAAGTGAGTGAATTATAAACGCATTTCTAGGTTAGGTCCCAATTAATTCTAGACATCCTAGAACCCGGATCCATAACGTTGCCTTTTCCTTTGAATCTGACAAATATCACATGAATGCTTATCGGGTTGCTGCAAGTGTTTGTTGAAGTGTTGCGTAAAGAGTCGTTTTTAATCAGTATGAAAAGGTCTCAGTGTTTACTCATTGTCTGAATAAGTGCCATGTGGACAGTGTGTGAGAGATCTGGTATTTATTGAGTATCACGCCATTGTTTAATAATAATAGTCATCAAGAATATAATGTCAGTAATTTTAACCTTTACTGGCAGCAATTGAATTTTCAGCTCTGTGTCAATGTGTTATAAAATCTGTGGGTAGTATGCAATCATATTTACCTTATTTATTTAATTACATCTCTAAGTTATCATTGACTCTGTCTATTTTTTTTATTTATGGTGCTTCAGGTAGGCAGAAACCTGGCTGTGTCTTCTCCTGTATCACTCCTGGATCAGTGCAGCCTGACATGATGTACTTGTTTGGACTGGAGGCAAAGATATCTCTGAGCAAAACCAGCTGGTTAGGTTCCCAGGACACGGGAGACTGACGTAGGTACCTCTGATGAGAAGGATTGCCATGGCCTGTGGCTCTTCCATGTGTCAGGCAGGCTGACTTGTTGATAATGCTTTGCAATCCAACTTTCTTGCTAACCATATGTCTTTTTATTGTATTGTCACTCTTTCTTTTCTTGCTCTGCTCCCACTGAACTACAATAGCTGTGGTTTCCCCCACCAAAGGCCTGCTGCTTCCATCTGTGCATGGTTAATTATGCTATAAATAATATTCTGTTAATTAAAGGCAGCTGTGGGTGCCAGAAATTTACCATAAAATACAATGATAGCAATGGTACAGCTTATGGCTTAGAATTTTAATGTACCTGCTTCCATTACAAAAATATATTTTTTATTACACCAATACTTGTTTGTAGACAGTGCACAGGTCATACATACAAAGATAACACACGTCACTAAAATTCAATAAAATGAATAGTAAGTAATAGAAAACATAACTCAAAACACCATACTGTACATTACTGATAACAAAAATAATAAGACAAAATTATTTGTACAAATTTATTTATATAGTCAGGTCACACGGGGACTTTTATTGTTTTTCCATCATCAATTATATGGTAATTTATTGTTTTTACTTCCAAAAAACATTCATTTGACTACATTTCTTAGTCAATAATAATAATTGGTAACGTACAGTTAACCAATTTACACGTTTTTAGCATTTTTCCAGTGTTTTTCTTTAGAAATGACAACAAAAAAGTACAATCTAACTCTTTTAGCACACTTTAAAACCTTTGTTATTTCACATTTGTGGCCCTGGACCTCAAAACCAGTCTTAAGTAGCACGAGTATATGTGTAGCAATAGCCAAAAATACATTGTACAGGTCAAAAATTATTAGTATATTAAGTAAAGATCATGTTCCATGGAGATATTTTGTAAATTTGCTAACCTAAATATATCAAAACCAAATTTTTGATTAGCAATATGCATTGCTAAGAACGTAATTTGGACAATTTTACAGGCGGTTTTCTCAATATTTTGATTTTTGTGCACCCTCACATTCCAGATATTCAAAAAGTTGTATCTCTGCCAATTATTGTCTTATCCTAACCAACCATAAATCAATGGAAAGCTTATTTATTCAGCTTTTATATTATGTATAAAATTACATTTTGAAAAATTGACCCTTATGACTGGTTTTGTGGTCCATGTTCAAATTTGTTTAGCTGTTGGCACTCCAATATAACTTATGCTAAGTATTCTATACATTGCTTATTGTGCTTTCCACTGAAAAATATTGACACACACTGCATAGTTGCTGATTTTGCATAGACATTGCAGTTTATTTTTTATTTTGTTTGCTCATATTGTTTTTACTGTCTAATAAATGAAATCGCAGTTTTTAAATGTCAGTTTAGTAAGAAAATAGCATCTCTGTGGCCCCACTTTGCAGTAAACAACACATGCATGCATCTCTTCTTCCCTGACTTGTCACATGTGTTCACACATTTCTCTTTCACTCTGACATTATTGAAGTGAATGAGAAGCAGGGTGACAGTACAGGTTAGTCGTGCGTGTCCGGGTTGTGTTGTGTATGTTAGCGTGTCTGGACTGATCCCGGATCCCAGGGGAGAGGTCCAGGGCGTGATGGGAGGGTGAGGGGGCAGAGACAAGCTGAGCTGAGCCGAGCCTGTGGTGATTCACCCTGATCCCAATCTGGTTCTGCCAGAAGGATCACATAGCACCACTCTTACATCCTCCTTTTCTATCCTGTCCTTTCTTCTTGTTTTTGTGCTCCTTCCTCGTCATTACGTGTGCACGATCACACGTTTGTGTATGTGTGTGTTCGCATGGGTGGGTACGTTTGACAGAACTTGACAGAATTGTAGATGACTAAATAAGCCTTTGTCTTCTCTTCACTGCTGATTTTCTCTGTTCCAAAACATAGTAAGCTGCATATTTACTATATAATCATTATACTAATCAAGGACCCTCAAAAGTGACTACTTTGTGACACTCTACAATAGGCAGAATCTCTGTGTGCCATATATACAGTGCTTTTGCAATGCTTTAAATAGACTTTCTATAGCATATTAGCAAGCTAAGAGCATAACATATACAGTCAAGACCGAAATTATTCATACCCCTGGAAAATTCTGACTTAAAATTACTTCTATTCAACCAGCAAGTTTTTTTTGGACCGGAAATGACACAGCCTTCTCCCAAAAGATAATAAGACGATGTACAAGAGGCATCATTGTAGAAAAAAAAATATTTCTCAGCTTTTATTTACATTTGAACAAAAAGTGGCATGTCCAAAATTATTCATACCCTTTGCAAACTGTCACAGTCTATGGGAAAATCCAAAGTTATCTACCATTCCAAATAGTCCAAGCTGTTCTAAAACGTCCTAATTATCCTGATTCATTGGGAACAGCAGTTTTAATCAACTCGACAGGTGAAAAACAGAAGCTCTCTGTTGTTGGTTTGTAGACAGCCATGGCTCACTGAGGACCTGCGGCTGTGCATTGTGGCTGCTCACAAGTCAGGAAAGGGCTATAAGACTATATCTAAATGTTTTGAAGTTCCAGTGACTACAGTGCAAAGTTTTATTAAAAATACAAGACGTTCCGCACTGTGAAAAATCTCAGAGGACATGGTCAGAATCCAAAAGTGACACCTGTGCTGGCCAGGAGGATAGTGAGAGAGGTAAAGAAGAATCCAAGGATCACCACCAAGGCCATCCTGATGAATCTGGGCTCTGCTGGTGGTAACATCTCAAGGCAGACAGTCCAACAGACACTGCGCACCGCTGGGTTCCACAGACGCAGACAAGGAGGACACCACTTCTCCAGATGCTCATCTGGTCAAAGAAGAAGACTACTAGTCTTCTGTTTTATGGTCAGATGAAACAAAAATTGAATTGTTTGAACCTAATCACAGTAAACGGCACCATGAAAAAGGAGCAATACATCAAAATTCTCAACAACAACATCAAGCAGTCTGCAGAGAAACTTGGCCTCGGGCACCAGTGGACATTTCAGCAAGACAACAACCCAAAACACACAGCAAAAGTTGTGAAGAAATGGTTAGCAGACAAAAACATTAACGTTTTGCAGTGGCCCAGCCAGAGTCCTGACTTAAATCCAATTGAGAATTTGTGGAGGGAGCTAAAGATCAGGGTGATGGCAAGGAGACCCTCCAACCTGAAAGAGTTGGAGCTCATCACTAAAGATGAATGGGCAAAAATACCAGTGGAGACATGCAAAAAGCTGGTCAGCAATTATAGGAAACTTTTGATTGCTGTAATAGCCAATAAAGGCTTTTCTATTGATTATTGTGAAGGATATGAATAATTTTGGACATGCCACTTTTTGTTCAAATGTAAATAAAAGATGAGTAATATTTTTTTTCCACAATGATGCCTCTTGTACATTGTCTTATTATCTTTTGGGAGAAGCCTGTGTCATTTCCGGTCAAAAAATACATTTTTATTAAAAGTAATTTTAAGTCAGAATTTGCCAGGGGTATGAATGAATAATTTCAGGCTTGACTGTATATAAAGTTTAACTAGACTGATTTTAACTGCACCCCGACATTTATGATCAGGAAATATTCCTGTGTCCCCCTCTCACTACTCTCTAATAGCTACATGCTGAGTAGTTAGGTCCCATCATTTTGAAGTAAATGTGTTCAAAAGTCTGAAAATCTGTGTGTAACTTTAAGGAACATCACTACCAAACACCTTTTTGGGAGTTATTCCATAAAATTGTTTTTATATGTGTACATCTGTTCAGAACTGTTCTAGCTAACCATGTGCTGATTAGCATCTTTGAGCTAGGTTTCAAAAGTATCAAAAATTGTCACTACCGAAACAGTCACAACCTAAACATATGGTGAAGTTTCAGTAGTGACATCTTTGTTTTTTGGGAGTTATTCCATAACATTCAGTTTTTGTATGTGTACCACTGTTCGTAACTGTGCTAGCTAACCATGTGCTGATTAGCATCTGAGCTAGGTTTCAAAAGTATCAAAAATTGTCACTACCAAAACAGTCACAACCAAAACATGTGGTGAAGTTTCAGTAGTGACATCATTGTTTTTTGTTTTGTTTTTTGAGCTATTCGATAACATTCAGTTTTTATATGTGTACAACTGTTCAGAACTGTGCTAGCTAACCATGTGCTGATTAGCATCTTTGATTTAGGTTCAAAACTATCTAAAATTGTCACTACCGAAACAATCACTACTGAAACATTTGGTGAAGTTTTGTAGTGACATTATTTTTTTTATTAATATTATTTTTTGGTGTTATTCCATAATTTTTTTTTTTTTATGTGTACAACTTTTCGCAACTGTACTTGCTAACCATGTGCTGATTAGCATCTTTGAGCTAAGTTCAAAAGTGCCTAAAATTGTCACTACCGTAACAGTCACGACCGTCATGATTGTTTTGATAGTGACAAAAAGGAACACATATTTCTTGTTTTTCTGAAAATACAATATGAGAATTAAAACATGCAACATTCCTAATTTTCATTTAGTTTGTCATCTAATATTTATATTTTATTTTACCTTTATTTAAATTAACACATATATTTTTTTTAAAGTTTCAGTTTTGCACTGTAAGGCAAAAATGGAAAAAACTGGTAATTTTCTGCCAGGACATTATTTGTTAAGTTTACGGACATTTCCTTTAACCCAAAAACACAACATAATACAATGCGTAATTCAAAATAAGAGTAATTCTTAGAGTGTACTTCCAAAATGCAGTTTAAATGCAGCTTCAAAGGACTCCAAACAATCCCAGCTGAGGAAGCAGGGTCTTATCTAGTGAAACAATCTGTAATTTTCTCAAAAAATTACAATTTATATTATTTTAACCTCAAACTATCATCTTTAGTATTGTTTAGAGACTTTTGAAGTTGCATTTAAACTGCATTTTGGAAGTTCAAACTGCATTTTGGAAGTACACTCGAAGAATTACTCTTATTTTGAATTACGCATTGTATTATGTTTTGTTTTCGGGTTAAAGGAAATGTCCGTAAACTTAACAAATAATGTCCTGGCAGAAAATTACCAGTTTTTTCCATTTTTGCCTTACAGTGCAAAACTGAAACTTTAAAAAAATATATGTGTTAATTTAAATAAAGGTACTTGGGGGCACCATAGAAGTCCATTATATGGAGAGAAATCCTAAAATGTTTTCCTCAAAAAACATAATTTCTTTATGACTGAAGAAAGAAAGACATCTTGGATGACGAGTACATTATCTGTAAATTTTTGTTCTGGAAGTAAACTACTCCTTTAATGATAACAACATGGTTTGAAATGGAGCATTTATGCATCAGTGGGTACTTTTGAGTGGGTAGATGTTAGAAATAGCCCGTGTTTATAGGATGCATCGCCCTTTTTTCCGCAACCCGCCTCCCTGTCTTTATCAAAATCTGTCTTCCTGTTGTGTAAGCACCCCAAGCGCTCAGGCCTCCATTGTTTGTATCACCACAACTGCATGTTTGCATGAATGCGTATGTACATGTATTTAAACATGCATGTGTGTTTGTCTTTATGGGGGAGGGTGCATGGCTGACAAGCTCTTATCAGGTCTCAAGGCTCTGCACCTGTTCTTTATTACTCACCTGTCAGTCAACCTCAAGGCCACTATACATACCTGTATGCTCACGCTAGCGTGCTGATATTATATAATAAAAGCGAATAGGGTCGCGTCATAGCCTGGGTTTCCCCCTCTTGGCTTGTGTTAAATATTTGCTTTGCTAAAAATCCATTCCTTGGAAGAGCGTTTTTGTGTGCCCAAAGATCTCAGATGCCGTCGTCAATAAGTTAGAAAGGTTAATGGAAAGAATATAGAGGATTAAAATGCAGCATATAGGAGTTTTTGTCTTTCATGTGGCTGTGTGGGAGTACAGGTTGAGGTGTGGTAGTGAAGTTTATTTGTTTGTGTTTGTGTGTATGTGTGCAAGGCGTGTCTGTGGTTCAGGGAGTGTTGTGGTCTGTAAGACGGTAAGTTTGTTCTGGGACATATGCGTGAGGACTGATGTGTCCTGCCAAAACCACTGTGTTCACTATTGTCCAGTGTGAGTTCTAAAATGCTGGCTAATGGAGTTAAAGGTGCACAATTAAATATACAATTAAGGATTATTTTATTTCAGTTCATAAATTGGAATTTGGCTCCAAAGGAAGATAATGAATGAAAATAGCAGGAAGTGGAATTTACTAAACTGAAATTCAACGGATGAACTGCATTAGTTTAATACAAGTCTTGTGCCAACACCTACACATAATTACTGAATTCATTCGGAGTAATTATGCCTATTTATTTCCTGATGCACTGGTCATTTTAAATTTAGTTTAGTACTGTCAAAACAATTAACATCGGCACTTTTCATTTTGCCACACAGTGCAACAGTGTCCGCTATATTGTTTCAGAAAACTTTATTGAAATAAATACTGATATTGACATTTGTAATGTATTGATTACACTACTGTTTGAGCTCTGTAAGACTTTTTAATGTTTTTGAAAGAGCTCTCTAATAAAAATACTGTAAAACAATGAAATATTATTACAATTTAAAATAACTGTTTTCTATTTTAACATTTTATAATGAAATTTATTTCTAAAACTGAATTTTCAGCATCATTACTCCAGTCTTCAGTGTCACATGATCCTTTAGAAATAATTATATTATCCTGCTTTGCTAAAAAATCTAGAATTTTTTTGTAACATTATAAATGTCTTTACTATTACTTTTAAGCAGTTTTATACATCTTTGCTGAATACATAGATGAATTAAATATAAATTGAAGTGCAGGAGTGCTCTTGTCAAACCTTGTTGTCAACACTACACTGGGACTTTGATTATAATAAAATAGTTTTGATACTGAATCGCTACATTATATGTGACCCTGGACCACAAAACCAGTCATAAGGTTAAATTTGACAAAACTGAGATTTATACATATGAAAGCTCAACAAATAAGCTTTCTATTGATGTATGGTTTGTTAGGATAGGACAATATTTGACTGAGATACATCTATTTGAAATCAGAAATCTGAGGATGCAAAAAAATCAAAAAGACTGAGAAAATAACCTTTAAAGTTGTCCAAATTAGGTTCTTAACAATGCATCTTACAAATCATAAATTACATTTTGATATGTTTACAGTAGGAATTTTACAAAAAATCTTCATGGAACATGAACTTTACTTAATTTCTTAATGATTTTTGGCATAAAAGAAAAATCAAAAATTTTGACCCATGCAATGTATTTTTGGCTATTTCTACAAATATACCCCAGCGACTTAAGACTGGTTTTGTGGTCCAGGGTCACATATATTTCTGCAACAAGGTGTTTTTGAAGTAACTAAACAGATGCTGGTAATTGACCCTTCGCAAAAGCCCACCCTCCAATTGACACATGAACCGATCGTCTTTTCTTATTTACTTAAAGCTCAAAATAAACACGAATGAACATCAGAACATACAATCAAACCAAATATTATTCAGACACCAGATATAATTTGGGATATTTTTTTACTAGTGGGTGCAGGACACTATAGTTCACTTATGTAAGTGAGGATAGCAAAATAAAGTAAACTGTGACATATTATACCCAAAAATTCTTTATACAGTGGACTAGCAGTAAAAAATTTGGGACCAAAAATTTGATTTGACACTTTGACCTAACCATGTTTTGTTACATACCTTTCTATCAAAGTTATGATAAGATGTAGGATGGTATGATAAGATGAATTTGTTCTGACACAGTTAAACTCTGAGTTCTTATCATATTTTATTACTGTTTTCTAAACTATACTGTATAAACTGTGATAATGTGATACATTTTGAAAGTGTCTGAATTAACTTTGGTTTGACTGTAATTCTTTTGTGATTATCAAGATGAATTTGTTCTGATGAGTTCTTATCATATTTTATTACCGTTTTCTAAACTATAGGTAATAAACTCTAATAATGTTAAAATTTTTAAGGTGTCTGAATAAATTTTGGTTTCACTGTATTTTATTTCAACCGCGGAAAGACACAATTTTTTCAAGTTTAAAGGTTGTATCAGCGATTTCTAGCCTGAAACATAAAGTGTCAATTTCAGCTGACCTTTCATCACGATCCGCTCGCTGCCTGCCCCATAAATTGTCTGTGAAAAAACCGCGTCTCTCTGGTCAGCCTAGGGTCCGAGATATGCCAAAAAAACAATCGGCACTACCAACCTTTCCACACATAAACAAACAGTGTTCCAACCAATCAGCGTCAGGGGTTTGGTGTTGTGGACTTTCCTACTGGTGCAGGGATGTGAGGGAGGCGGAACGAAAGTTCACAACACCAAACACAGGCAGCGAGCGGATCGTGAAGAAAGGTCAGCTGAAATTGACACTTTATGTTTTTGGCTAGAAATCGCTGATACAACCTTTAAGTCCACTGAAGTTAATCCACTCTCTTGTCTGATTTGTTTGTTGGAAAAAAGACAGATTCAGCGTTCTGATTGGTCCGATCGCCTGTCAATCAAGCTGTTTATGAAATCTTCTCTCTCTCTCAAAATGGCTATATTTGAGAAAAAAAAGTAGTAAGAGTTTGCATCACTGGATATAGCTGTCAGTTATTTAACGTTTCTGTTGTAACACAGTTGCCTTATATTAAATGATTTGCAGATTCTTTCAATGTTAAACTGACGCTTCGCGCTGGAATTTGCGCTCTGCTTCTGTGAAAGGTAAACCCTGTCTACTTAATTTGATTGGACAGCTGAATTATTTTGACATTGACGAGCGCTGAGGCAGACCAGAAGTCTATAAATGTAACTTTTACAGCTTTTTGTCATCCTAACAACAAGAGCACTGTGTAATGGAGTGTCCCTCTCTGTCTATGGTAGTTACGGCCCTAAAGAAATGTATTACTAAAACTATACATACAGCTGTTGTATGAATGTCTGTGCATCTAATTCTAGATTCTAATTCTAATTATGAATTAGAATCTGACAGATTCATTTCATCTGTGATTGGCTCCACAGTTTCACAAGGGTGATGAAGTGGAACATCCTGGGACTTTATTTTGCAGGGTCACGTATTATCTTACCAATGGGTGGTAAAGGAAATCTATGGTAATGATTCACCAGAAGTATAGTGAATTGCCTTGGGGCACCAGTTAGACTTCCTCTCCAAGATGTGTTCTGACGACTCGTCCATTGTGCACTGCATCAACAATGGAGAATGATTTAGAGTACAGGAACTGGTGGGGCCATTTGTATTGTGTGCAAGGACAACTTCAGCTGAATCAGCAAGACAGGGCAGACTGTGGTGGATTTCTGCCATGCCAGGGAACCCCTGAAACACTTTCTGACCACTTCTTTCAACATCTGCCATAAACTCTTAAAAAATGTATGTCAGTCAATTTGGCAATTGCAAAATAGTGGAAAATCCCAGCACACAGGAGAGATTGCGTTATGTGGAGGTCTTACTTGTCTTATTTTTGATGTTGCTTCCATTTTGTACCTGCGTTTTCCCTCAGGGTTTTCTTCTTTGTTTTGTAACGCTTTAAAGCCTTAAATTCACTTCCTTATATCTTTCTCCAGTCTGAATAACAGGCACCTCATCATCCACATTTGTTTATGTTAAATAGGAACAGTATACTTTTTGATGGTCTGCCCACATAGCTCACATCCACTTTTTTACTTTTCTAAGCTGGGGGGAATTGTCACTTTTTTTTACTCCAGTGAATATTTCCCATGGTTATGGGAAATTAAAAATAAGTTGTCACAATTTGAACTTTCTCTTTTGTTATTTAATGACTTTTGTGCAATAAATAAATAACACATATACAGTTAAGGTCAAAAGTTTACATACACCTTGCTGAATATGCAAAATGTTGATTATTTGATGAAAATAGGAGTGATCGTACAAAATGCATGTTATTTTTTTAGTACTGACCTGAATAAGATATTTTACATAAAAATGTTTACATAAAGTCCACAAAAGAAAATAGTTGAATTTATAAAAATGACCCTGTTTAAAAGTTTACACACACACACACACACACACACACACACACACACACACACACACACACACACACACACACACACACACACACACACACACACACACACACACACACTTGATTCTTAATACCATGTTGTTACTTGAATGATAATTTTTGTGTTTTAGTTGTTTTTCAGTTGTTCATGAGTCCCCTGTTTGTCCTGAACGGTTAAACTGCCTGCTGTTCATCAGAAAAAATCCTTCAAAAATTCTTTTTTTAATGCCATTTCTGTGTATTTGAACCCTTTCCAACACTCACTGTATGATTTTGAGATCCATATTTTTACACTGAGAACAATGGAGGGACTCATTTAGCAACTATTACAGAAGGTTCAAACGCTCACTGATGCTTCACAAGGAAACACCATGCATTAAGAGCTTTGAAGATCAGGGTAAATGTAACTTATTTCTGAGAAACATGTAAGTATCTTCTGTAGCTTTTGAAGGGCAGTACTAAATAAAAAAAAAATGTACACGTCATCCTTCTGTTCAAAAGTTTTCACCCCTGGCTCTTAATGCATTGTTTTTCCTTCTGAAGCATCAGTGAGCATTTGAACCTTTACTAATAGTTGCATATGAGTCCTTCAGTTGTCCTCAGTGTGAAAAGATGGCTCTCAAAATCATACAGTCATTGTCGGAAGGGGTTTAAATACACAAAAATGCTGAAAAATCAAAGAATTTGTGGGAACTGAAGTATTATTTTCTGAAGAACAGCAGGCAGTTTAACTGTTAAGGACAAACAAGGGACTCATGAACAACTATCACTAAACAAAAAAAAAAAACAGCTGTGGATCATTCAGGTTGCAACACAGTATTAAGAATCAAGTGTATGTAAACTTTTGAAACGGTCAATTTTTATAAATTCAGCTATTATTTTTGTCTTGTAGGCTATATGTAAACATCTTTGATGTAAATATCTTGTTCAAGTCAGTACTACATAAAAAATAAAATGCATTTCGTATTATCCCTCTTGTTTTGGTAAAATAATTAACATTTTGCAGATTCTACAAGGTGTATGTCTGGGGTGCCCAACCCTGTTCCTGGATATCTACCATCCCTCAAAGTTTAGCTCCAACCATAATAAAACACACCCGATCCAGCTAATTAATCTCTTGGGTAGCACTTATTAATTGTAGACAGCTGTGTTGGAGCAGGGCTGGAACTAAAGTCCGCAGGTAGGTAGATCTCCAGGAACAGGGTTGGGCACCTCTGGTGTATGTCAAATTTTGACCTCAACTGTAAGTGCTAAATTATACAATATCAAACCAATGTTTTGACTAACATATAATCAGTTATAAAAGTATAATCATATGAATGCATGCAACATGTCTTGAAGGAATAAACACCCAAAAATGAAAATTTACTCACTAGTTCGTCTGCAGTGAATGGTGCCGTCAAAATGAGAGTTCAAACACCTGATAAAACAAGTAATCCACACCACATCTTGTGAAGTAAAAATCTGTGTTGTAAGAAGCAAATCTATCAATAAGGCAACTTTAAAGCATCATTTCTTGCCATAATAAAATAGACTTTTTCATAATAAAAAGTCCATCTCCTATTGTCCTGTCATATCAAAATCCACCAACTTTTTGCTTTTTTTTGCCTGTAAATGGTGTGTGAATTACTTAGTGTGATGTTTTTATCATCTTTTTGGACTCTGATTCTGACGGCACCCAATCACTGCAGTGGATCCACTGGTCAGCAAGTGATAAAATGCTAAATTTCCTCATATCTGTTCCAACTAAGAAACAAACGCATCTACATCTTGGATAGTCTGAGAGTGACTACATTTTCAGCAAATTTTCATTTGTGGATTAACTTGGCAAGGCAAGGCAAGTTTATTTAAATAGCACATTTCATACACAAGTCAAGTCAAGATTATTTATACAGCGCTTTTTACAATACAAGTTGTGTCAAAGCAACCTTACAGTATTAAAATAATAAAGTAAAATGTCAATAATAATGCAAGAGTTCCATTGCATTGCAACAAAGTCAAATTGGGGAGGACTCATCTGGTTCCCATGGCCTTGTGTCGGTGGCCGCCTAGGGTAGGAGTTCTTTCTTGATGATCTGTCTCTGGGGCTCAACTAGTTGACACGGTATCCTCTGACATTCGGCTGTAGGTGTTGATCCACCATCTGCTCTTGGTTTGGACTGGATCCGGGGGACTGCAGTGACCATCTGATCTGGATACGGACTGGATCTGGTGGCTGTGGTGACCTGGGAATAAGAAACAAACAGACTAATATTAATGTAGATGCAAGAGTTCCAAGTTGCCACAAAATCAGGTTGGAGAGGACTCACTGTTTTCGCTGTCTTGCGTCGATGGCCGTCTAGGTGATGAGGTCTTCACTGATGATCTGTCTCTGGGGCTCATCTAGTTGATGTGGTCTCTGCTGACATTCAGGGCTGTAGAGGATATCTCTGGGTGCTGATGGGCATGGACTAGATCCGGGAGACTGCAGTGACCATCTGATCTGGATACAGGTGGCTGCGGTGACCTCGGATTAAGAAGGAAAGATACTAATATTAGCGTAGATGCCATTCTTCTTCTGATGCAACGAGTACATCAGGTGTTATAGGAAGTGTCCCTGGTTCCGGTTGACCTAAATAATGCAGCCTAACAATCCTTTAACGGATTTGGATTATGAAATGTATTAACTGTAGGCCAGGTTAAAGAGATGGGTCTTTAATCTTGATTTAAACTGACAGAGTGTGTCTGCCTCCCGAACAGTGTTAGGTAGATTGTTCCAGAGTTTGGGCGCTAAATGTGAAAAATTGATTTTGATATTCTAGGTATTATCAAATTGCTGGAATTTTGAGAATGCAGCGGACGTGAGGGACTATAATATGATAAGAGCTTGCTCAAGTACTGAGGAGCTAAACCATTCACGGCTTTATAAGTAATTAGCAAGATTTTAAAATCTATACCATGTTTAATAGGGAGCCAGTGCAGTGTTGACAGAACCGGGCTAATATGCTCATACTTTCTGATTCTAGTAAGAATTTCTAGCTGCTGCATTTTGGACCAGCTGGAGTTTGTTTATTAAGCGTGCAGAACAACCACCCAATAAAGCATTACAATAATCTATCCTTGAGGTCATGAACGCATGGATGAACGTTTCTGCATTTGACATCGTGAGCAAAATGCTAGAAATGTGGCTTTCGAAGGAAAGATTGCTATCGAATAGCACGTCTAGGTTCCTGACTGATGACGACGAATTTACAGAGCAGTCATTGAGTATTAGACTGTGTTTTAGGTTATTACATGCGGAGGTTTTAGGTCCAATAATTAACACCTCTGTTAATTATTCTTAATTCAAAATGCTGTACATAAGAGGAGTTAAAATAGTCATAAAAAATAATAATCACAACAATAAAAACAGAATTTAAGAACATTTAAAATGATTTAAAAATTGATTTAAAATTAAAACAGTTAAGAATTTAAATTATTATATTATACATAAAATACAGTGCAATTATTCCTTTAACATTTCATTTAAAATCTTTATTAAAATATTGGACTTTAATATTGCAGATTTAGCTTGTAGAATTGAATTAACAAACTGTTTTAACTACCTGCTAGAATAAATTATAAAATCATTTGTGTAATTGACATTTTGGTCCCACTTTATATTAGGTGGCCTTAACTACTATGTACTTACATTTAAATTAATCATTTGATACAATGCACTTATTGTCATTAATTTCTGTTATTACATTTAAAATTACACTGTTGACCCATTCCTTAAACCTACCCATACCACCAAACATGTCCCTAACCTTACCCATATCCCACCTCAATAGCAGCAAAAGTATTTTGCAATGCAAAATGAGCACAGTAAGTACATTCTACTTATTTTCTGATGTAAGTGTATAGTAGTAAGGCCACCTAATATAAAGTAAGACCAACGTTTTTAATTCAAAAGTACATATAGTTAGCATGTCAAAGGTCACACCTTGCAATGACTTACATTTAAAGTGTTGGCAGCATGGACTCTTGATGCACTTTCTTTTTAATGTGAGAATTTAGGAAGTAGACTGATATGCTGTGGTATTTGCGGTAGATTCCCAATACATTGACCTTACCTTGAAGAGCAGGTGACTGGATTGATTTATGTGTTCATACGTTATGTTTCTTAAAATCGTTATTCCCTTAAACATCAGAAATTTGCGTCAAAAGTTTGTCCAAAAGCAGTGTAATGACTCAGCTGTGCAAAGTGGCAGCGAATCTATGTGTGTTTTGCATAACTCCTTTGCTCCCTCTTCCCCATTCCGATCAAACCATCACACGGTGAGTCGGCTTAATCTGCTCGTTCTTACTTAGCCTTGCGTGTGGTTTGTATGTAGTCAATTTGTTGAGATTTCAAAGGACAAAGTGAGTATGAAGTAAATATCATTAGTGCATTTGTATGTGATTTAGTTTGTGTGCGTTTCTGTGGTTTTTCAGATGGATTGTATGTTAAAAGGATAAAACGTGAAGGTAGGTTAAATCAACGCCGTGATGGAGGCTCGGCTACGTGGGTAACTTTCTTTCATTCTCAATTTCTTTTTGACTTGTATGCTAGTAATGAATCAGAGTTTAGAAAAATTAGACAATACTTCAAATACTGTCAACGCAATTAACTTTATTTTGATCTTGGCGGTTACTATGGCAACAGCCTTGAAATTATTTGTAAAAGTGTGAAAGGAAAGTTGAAAGCCAGTGTGACATTTGATTTCTTTACGGTTAATGTTTTTTTTTTTTACTTTAATCATGACATGTTTTCTGTTTCGCTGTCAAAAGTCCTAATGAAAAAAAAATACCATAAAGCCATTAAAAAGGTGATTTTAATTAGTCATTATTTTGCAGATTCAATAAAAGGGTTATAACAAATTCTTTTAATGATTGTAAAGTTAGCAAAACACAATATATTTACAATAAAATTTCCTCTACAATTCCAGATGCATAAAAAAAGAGTATAGATTCTGTTGAAAGAATCACAAAAAAAACAAAAAAAAAAACAATGTGAATTATCAGGAAAGAACAAGTTTCACATGATTGTTGTTTTAAATTGGATCTTTTCATTGTTTCATTAGTTCAGCTCACTTAGTCAATGATCAGTCACAAAGGTTAATAACTCAAACTAAGCTATTTTATTACTTGGAATATAGAAAAATACATATGTACCAAATTTTCTGATACTTTTACATCTTTATTAAAGTTTGAAAGCTTGAGTACTAATTCCTTTTATCTGTAATATTCATAATTTTTTGTTTTGTGTGTTGGTTTATAGTTTTTAATTGCCTATATATACAAATTATATATTTGGGTGAAGTATTATTTCAGATATTCAGATATTCTTGCCATATGATACTACATTAGTTGATTTTTTTTTGAGAAGTCCTCACTGATATGTTGTCACTTTCTATCCATTAAACAACAAACAAAAACATCTCTTATCTCTCTGACCTTCTGTGCTTCGAATTTTTTTTCAATCCTATCCACTTTCTCTCTCTTTCTGTGTATGTGTGTCTGTGGTTTTTGTCACTGTTATCTTTGCTTAGGTCTGTCTGAAACCCAAGTGCTTCTGATGACACATTACCCAAGTGCTGTGCTCTGATAATGCCTAACTCTCTCTCTCTCTCTCTGCCTGTATGTGTGTGTGTGAGTGTGTGAGTGTGTGCGTGTATGCGAACATTTGTGTGTGAAGGGGAACCCAGAGTGGTGGCTTCCCAGTTTAATAGCGATGTGGTTTAGGGTGGATATGAGAGAACTCAAAACGTATTTTCCACCTTTTGTCTTGCAGAGTTGTGTGTTTGTGCTGAAATGCATTCAGCGGTGGTGTGCAAGTTCAGCTGTTCTGTTTGATATGCTAAAATTTACTTGCTGTAAGTGCGTTAAATATTAAGAAACTAATTCATACTCTGCTTATTTTTTTCACATCTACCACATTTATCATACTTTCAGCACAGTGCAGATGTGTTAAGTAGTAACCTCGAATGTTTACAGTTAGCATAATTTCTTTTTTTTTCTCATGCTTCTCTTTTGCCTTTCTTTTAAACATCATCAGCATTATTTTTTAACACTTTCCCTTGTATTATCTTCTGTCGCTCTTTTTCACACATTTCCACAGCGTCCATCACTGACTGCCTCTCCTCCACTGTTTTGACTCAATCACATGAACACAAAATAAAAATATCCAAATCCCTCCCCCCGCTGTCCTAAGAGGACATTTCTATAATATTAATGAGGTATTGTGGAAGGTGTGTGTGTTTCTGTGTGTGTAGTTATAGAGGAAGTGACTTGTCGAGTTGTTTTCATTTCGTACTCCAGCTCTCTTACGCTAACCACTAACAAATCGCACACATATATTACTTCTCCTTTTTTTTCTTTTCTTTTGTGTATGATGTACTCATGATTGTGTACGTGCATGCAACATTGTTTAAGAGCATGTAACACATTCACAGTACAAAATGTGCTAAAAATACACTTGCGTTTCTAAAATACTTCATTAAGCAAAGCAGCATGAAACATATGCATATACTTAAAACAATGCATCCTCAACTTGGAAACCCCCTCATGAGGGGCTACTGTGTAATATCTTGTATGTTTCCAGATATCATGCATATGAATGTGAGTTGTCTGTTTTGGTGCTTGTGTGTATTTATAGATGCGGCTCTGTCATTTAATGTGCCACTATAAAATGAATGATAACGCTTGAGCAGGTGTTGTGGAATCCCCTGACTGCATTGCACTACACAATAACACACACACACCAGAGCTTACATGAACGCAGGCCACACCCCTGTTGCACACATCTTTGATAAATAGGCTTATTAACTTATTAACAGTTCACTTAGTGGGCCTCATCTATGCAAGAGTGAAATAGAGTGAAATAATAATATAATTATCATTAAAAAATGTTTGGGTTTGGAACTTTTTTTTATAATGTTTTTAAAAATCTTTAAAGACCACTATGACGGCATTTTTTTAAAACAGTAAAAACATTACTGAAAAAAATAGTAATATTGTGAATTATATATTATTACAATTTCAAATTACTGTTTTCTGTTTGAATATATTTTAAAATGTAATTTATTCCTGTGATGCAAAACTGAACTTTTTACTCCAGTCTTCAGTGTCACATCGTTCTGAAATTCTGGTTTGGTGTTCAAATGACATTTATTATTTTTATTAATGTTCAAAACAGTTGTGCGGGGGGGGGGGGGCATTTATTTGAAATAAAAATCTTTTGAAACAAATTAAATGTCTTTACTGTCACTTTTGGTCAACAGATGCATCCTTCATGAATAAAAGTATTCATTACTTAAAAAAATCTTTTTAAAGGTATATACATTTTTCTATATTTAAAATAATTTATAGTATAATAAGAATAAATTTGGTAAATAGAAAGTAAAAAAAGCATTTATTTAAAATAGGAATCAGACTTTAATTTATGACCAATTTAACGCATTTCTAGTGAATAAAAAATGTTAATTTCTTAAAAAAAAGTAAAAAAAAAGTCTGACCCAAAACTTTTGAATTAAAGTGCATTTGAAAGTAAAATTATTTACTTTTATTTTTTTCACCTCAAATTTTATATTTTTTTTTGGGGGGGGGGGGGGGGGGGTAATTGATTGTATCTTTTATTTTGGTAGTCTCTTAGTTTCATTTTTGTGTGTGTGTGTGTATATATAATATATATATATATATATATATATATATATATACATGGTTGAGGACAAAAGTTTACATACACCTTGGGGAATCTGCACAATGTTCATTATTTAACCAAAATAAAAAGAGGGATCATACAAATACATGTAAATTTTTTTTTAGTACTGACCTGAATATGATATTTCACATAAAAGATGTTTACATATAGTCCACAAGAGAAAATAATAGTTAAATTTATAAAAAGGAACCCGTTTAAAAGCTTACATGCACTTGATTCTTAATATTGTGTTCAGTGATTCATGAGCTCATGAGTCCCTTGTTTGTCCTGAATAGTTAAACTGCCTGCAGTTCTTCAGAAAAATCCTTCAGGTCCCACAGTTTAATATTTTTTTTTTCAGCATTCTTGTGTATTTAAACCCTGTGCAACAATGACTGTACCATTTTAAGATCCATCTTTTCACACTGAGAACAACTGAGGGACTCAACTACTTCAGAAGGTTCAAATGCTCACTGATGCTTCAGAAGGAAACAAAATGCATTAAGGGCTGGGTTTTTCCGGGTGAAAACTTTTGAACAGAATAAAGATTTATACATTTCTCATATTTTGCCTGAATAACTTTTTTTTTTTCCGTTTAGTACTGCCTTTCAGAAGCTACAGAAGATACTTACATGCTTCCTAGAGACAAAATAAGTTCAATTTACCCTGATCTTCGAATTCAAAATTTTTTTTTCCCTGGCTCTTAATGCATCATGTTTTCTTCTGAAGTGTCAGCGATTGCTTGAACCTTATATGAGTCCCTCAGATAATACAGTAAATGTTGGTAAGAGTTCAAATGCACAAAAATGCTGAAAAAATAAAAAAAAAATAGAATTTTTCTGAAGAACAGAGGGCAATTTACCTGTTCAGGACAAACATGCATAACACACACAAAAACTGTATTTCAATATATATATAAAAAAAATGAGTAATTGAAAAATGTACAAATAAAGTGAGGGGGAAAATCCCCAGTTATTTGTTTATTACTTTTTCACAATTCACCATTATTCATACAATTGACAAATATTCATGTTTCGTGTGACATTTATGAAAGAGCATTTTTAGGAATGATTCAGAGAAATTCATTCTTTGAATTTCATGAATGACTGTCTTTGAGTTTACATCACAATTATGACAGCCGACATGTCAGTCAAATCACATGCTGCAATGTTCCGATTCTAGATTATAAGTGCGAATGTGTTTGAAATTACATGTAGTGCAAAAGGACAGGTCTGTGGAAAAATCACTTTTAAACACCACTGAAGAGGAGAAACCGGAAAGACTTGTGACCAACCCGTACTGTCATTTGCAGACCAACTTTCGCTTTCATTTCACAGTATTCTAAACCAGTTGCATCACTGTAAAGATAAAGATACTTATATAGTGTAACTGAGTGACA
>NC_133378.1:29851710-29970144 GCF_049309525.1 Garra rufa | reverse complement strand
CCATGAACCGTGTGTTAAATGAAGGAGACATACAAAATGTGCAGAGCAGTGGGCCTCGAGGACTGGAGTTGAGAATCACTGTAATAGTATGTAATAGCCTATGTACAGTCAAACCAGACACCTTCAAAATTTCTCACATTATCAGTTTATTTACTACACTGTAAAAAACTGAAAAAACACAATTTGTTGAGTAAACGTAAAATAATTTGTTACCCTGCTGCCTTAAATTTTAAGTTTAATCAACTCAAATGTCCAAGTTATCATTTTAAGTTGACTAAACTTTTTGTGTTGACTGAACTTAAAATTATAAGGCAGCCAGGTGACAAATTACTAAGTTGATTCAACAAATTGTTTTTTTTTACAGTGTATAGTTTAGAAAATGGTAATAAAATATGACAATAACTCAAGAGTTAAACTGTGTCAGAACACATTCATCTTGCTAATGTCAGATAACTTTGATAGAAAGGTATGCAAATATAACAAAACATGGTTTGGTTAAAGTGTCAAATACATTTTTAACAGTTTTACTGGTAGTCCACTGTATGAAGAATTTTTAGGTACAATATGTCACAGTTTACTTTATTTTGCTCTCCTCACTTATATGACGGAACTATAGTGTCCTGCACCCACTAGTAAAACAATATCAAAAGTTATATCTGGTGTCTGAATAATTTTTTGCTTTGACTGTATATAAAATAGTAATGTAATATATAATATGTATATATATATATTATAAAACAAAGTCGCAGAATTTCTGTTGATGTGTGTTTAGAAATGTCTATATTATCACAAAGCAAAATTTGCCATCTGTCATCTGTTCATTATTTAATGTTTTTTAAACATATCTGGGGGACACAGTGCCACCCGTTTTGTAGAATGACCTGAATAATTTATGAGTTATGTATTTAAACTGTTAATGTCTCAAATTACAGTACTTCTGACATGAACGCATTGGTTTCCAAACTGTGACAATATTGAACTACACCTTTAGGCCTTACAAAAAAACATTATTTCAGTGATTTTTCAAAATGATCTTTGTTTCCTTGTTGTTCTCGCATCACTTTTGCCCTGAGTTGTAGTTTATCTCTTTGACCTACTTCTCATCTATGAACTGTTGCACTGTTGTTTTGTGTGTGTGTATAGTTAATATTGTTTTTCTGTGATTATCAGCCGCTGGCACGCTGCTCTGAATAGGTTTCTGCACTCTCACAAACGAACGGTCAAACGAACGCATGCCAACACGGGGCCAAATCTGAGGACAGAGACAGTTTCTTTAGCTAATCACCCTCAGTGCAGCACTCCCTCGCTCGGCCCTCCTCCCTTTCTCCTCTTCTTTTGCTTTTTCTCTCTCGCTTTGTCTTTATCTGATCAATCTGTGTATGTTTCTCTGAGTTTGAGAGTCTGTGTGTCTGAATTCACGTCTGTGTCTGCTTGCCAGCGAATCGTTTTGGGCAGGGGTCTGGTCCTGCGTTCTCTCTTCTATCGTTAATAAACCATCTGTCACCTCAGTCCCTCGGTGTGTTTGTGTGTGGGTGTTTGTGACTTGGTTTTGGTTTGCACTTGTTTACTCATCAGCAAATGCTTTCTCTTTATCTCACTGTGTTGCCTCATCATTTCAACCTTTACCTTAACAGACAGACATTCACAGCACGTCCTTCATCTTCTATCTTCCTCATGTTTCTGCTCTTCTCGTAATTCTATGAGAGAGATCAAAATGTGTCTTTAAGATTTCAAGTGTTTTAGGTGCACTTGTTAAAAAATACACCAAAGTTTAAAAAGTTCAAAAGAGTCACTATTTTTTTTAAACAAATGAATGAATGAATACTATTGAGCAAAGATTCATTCAATTGATCAAAAGTGACAGTAAAGACATTTATAATGTTACAAAAGATATCGGTTGTCTAAAATATCACAGAAATTTTATTCTTTAGAACTTGTTTTCAACAGAGATTACAACATTAAGTGTTTCTTGAGCAACAAATCAGCATATTAGTATGATTTCCGAAGGATCGTGTGACACTAAAGGTAGGAATAATGATGCTGAAAAATTAGCTTTGTCTCAAAGAAATAAATTACATTATAAAACATTTTCAGATAGAAAACAGTTACTTTAAATGATTGCTATTATTAAGAGCTTGGATTATAATGTGCACTTGATTTGTGTGACATAAAGGCACATGTTGGTAATTGTTAGATGATTAATATTAATATTTAAAAGGCTGATTTGCATGCTAAAAATACTTTGGATAATAATTTGTATCATACTATTCAGTCAAATGAATGTACTTTGAAAAGCGTCAGCTATGATTATTACTAAAAGGATGGTCCACCTAAAAATGAAAATTCTGTTATCATTTACTCATTCCCATGTTGTTCCAAATCTACATGACCTTGTTTCTTCTTTGCAACAAAAAAGAAGATTTTGCATACTGTGATGGTCTCTGTTTTCCATACAAATGAATGTGAACCGGAGCATTTCAGCTTCGAAAGCACCTTAAAAGTATAGTTTTCCCTACAGCTTGGTACTAAATTCTTTGTCTTTTAAAACTACAGTATGTTAGATTTGTGTTAGAAACAAAAAGTACGTTTTATTCATGGGCCTATCAAGAAAGTTTCTAATTTGTCAAATGCTGCCAGCAGATCTTTGAAATTAAGAACCAGATGAGTCCGATACTGAATAAATCATTCAGATGGGGTTTGTAAACAGATTAATTAAAAGGGTCTGAAACAAAAGAATGATTTGTTTACAATTTGTTGCTTGTCTCATGAACTTAATGTCGGGTGGATATCAAGGTTTTCAGTAACTACTACAACCCAAAAATGAAAATTCTGCCATTAATTAATTACCCTCATGTTGTTACAAACCCGTATGACCTTTGTTCATCTTCGGAACATGAATTAAGATATTTTTGATAAAATCTGAAAGCTTTCTGACTCTGCATAGACAGCAACACAGCTATTATGTTTAAGGCCCAGAAAGGTAGTGCCCACACAGTCTTAGTCCTGCACATTTATTAACCATCTAAATCATAATAATGAGCCTTTAATTGCCTACATAGCCTAATAGGCGCTCAAGCACACACAAAAAATGCTTGCCCACGGTGTACCAGCAGATATAATAATTATTAATGTGTCAGGGAAAAACTTAAAGGAGGCTGCATAAACATTTTAATTTATTGATAAATGAGTGCTTTCTTTGTTTTCGGCTTAAAAGATGAAGTCAACAACACTGACTTGTCATCTCAGTGTAGTGGATGCGCCTCTATATGCATGTTTCATACGGAATAGATAATCTGAGAATATTTGACTTGATTCAAAGTAGACATTTTACTCTCTATAGATATATTTTTAATGTCTGTAAAGCGAGTATACAGTTTCGAAGTTTCGCACTTAAGTTCACAAAGACAGAGATAACAGAAAGCACGTCCTGTTTGCTTTAATTATTTTACAAAAGCTCAACATTTGGTTGTCATTCTGAGTACACACAAATAAACATAGAGTGTTTACGGCAGGGGTCGGCAAGTACGTTTGGCCTGGGGCCAAAAAAAAATGTCCGCCTCTAAATGGCAGGCCAGAACGACAAAAAAAAAAACGAACAACAAGAATGCAACTAATTGTCTGTGACAAACTGTTACAGTGTCTTTCATGACTGGTAGTGAGTTGTTGCTCCAGGATATTCACAGCAATCATGGAGTTAAATGTAATACCCTTTGAAGACTTTTTTAGACTCGTTCCATACATTTTAAGACCTCATCGCCACTTTAAGGCAACACTTTAACTTACATTTACTTTATATTGATTGTAAGATAGCACAACTAAACAGTTTTCTTAGTTTGTGATAACTCCTTATCAATGCAACATACTTCATAAGGGTGGGAACGAAGCACAAGAGAATTAATTGAGTGACTAACCCGATGTAAACCCGAAACAACAATTAGACCAATAAAAAAAAAAAAACAATTGACAAAACTTAATAAAGAGGGAAAATTGTCATGGAAAACACTTGTTGGTTTGAAGTTTTAACATATGTTTGCTTAAATCTATTTTCAAGACCTGAGGTAAACTATCTGCTGTTGCTTTCAGTATGGCTATAAATGTCATGCAAAATGATATTCAAACTCACATTAGACACTTTTAACTTTTAATAAAGCACATAATCCGCACCTGCGATTATAACTGTCATAATTTGTGTTGTTGTTCCAGCTGGGATGTCTCAGAAATAGAAACTAAAATTTAAATTTCGTGTCACGGATAGTTAGGACAAAAACTCCTTTTATCACGTGTCCCGGCGACGCGTAGTAGGACAAGGGGTTATATCGTAAGATGTGCTCCCTTCACACAGAGTGCGCGTGATTGCGAAATCGAAAGTGAAAGTGAACGGCAAACGCTTATTCAAAGGCGATTTAAATAAATTGTGAGTAACTGTTGCTGTCATGACAGATCTTTTTTAGAATCAGCCGCTTTCAAAATAACCTGGCTGTGGGTGTGGGCCAGATATTATTGCTGGCGGGCCAGTTTTGGGCCTGTTGGCGACCACTGGTTTACAGATTGGAAAGATGTATAACTTTAATCTGTATGACCAAAAATGACGGAGTATTTTAAGAGTAAGTGACCACACCGGTGCCTCCATCTGTCATGCAATATTTAAGCACGCTACTGTTCAGCTTCCACATTCCGCACAGACACTTCAATAGCGCATATTTTTGTAGGTTAACATTAGATTGAGCTGCTACTACATACATCTTTCAGATGAAAAGCCATATTTGAGGTAGATGAATGATAGGTAAGTGTTTTGATGTCCTGCCCGATGTACCATATTACCACATAGACCAGCCGTTAACAATCTGTCCATCACGGACTGCGTGACTTCGCCACTTCCTCTAGATTTTTTTTCTGCGACTAAGCGACTAATAAAATTTTGGTCAACCAAGCCTCTTCTTGTCGACTAAGTTAGTCAATTATTAGGGGGCAGCCCTAGTAAGGACATTGACAAAATAGTCCACGTGACAGAGGTTCAACCGTAATGTTACGCAGCTATGAGAATGTTTTTTGTGCAAAAAGAAAACACAATAACAACTTTATTCATCATTATTATATTTTCTTTTCAAAAGAACCAGAACGCATGGGACATAGAACCTGGATGCACTCCGCCTTGTTTACTAGCACAAGACGATGCACTCTGTACATAAAACTTCGTAAATGTACAGTGCCTTGCAAAAGTATTCATACCCCTTCATTTTTTTTCACGTTTTGTTGCAGCATTATGTTAAACTGCTTTAAATTAGTTTTTCCTCACATCAATTTACACTCCATACACCATAATAATGACAAAGCAAAAACCAGATTTGCAAATTTGACAAATTTATTACAAATAAAACACTGAAATAAGTACATTGCATAAGTATTCATACCCTTAACTCAGTACATAGTTGAAGCACCTTTACAGACTCAAGTCTTTTTGGGTATGATGTGACAAGCTTTGCACATCTGCATTTGGCAATTATCTGCCATTCTTTGCCTCACCTTTTCACCTCTCAAGCTCTGACAGCTTGGATGGGGGCTGGCAGACATTTTCTAGAGTCCTAGTTGTTCTAATCATCTTCCGTTATGGATAATGGAGGCTACATGCTTCTGTGAACCTTCAATGCAGCAGATTTTTTTCTGAACTCTTCCCTAGATCATTGCCTTAACGCAAGTCTGTCACTGAGCTCTACAGGCAGTTATCTTGACCTCAGGACTTGGTTTTTGCTCTGATATGCATTTTCAGCTGTTAGACCTTTTCTGAAAGGTGTGTGCCTTTCTAAATCATACTCATTCAAATGAATTTGCCAAAGTTTAACTCTACTCGAAGTGTAGTAACATCTAGAAGCAATATGAATGCTTCTGAGCTACATTTCGAGTGTGTGTGTGTGTGTGTGTGTGTGTGTGTGTGCGCACACAGACACAACTTCAAAGATATTCAAATATTCTCATATTTAACAGTCAGTAATTGGTGAGATTATCTTGATGATCTATTATGAGAATGTTTTTGACTTTTTTCCCACATAAAACTACCGTTTGTGCGTCAAATGCGGTGTTTGTGCATGAGAATTGTGGTTTGGATGCTGTTATTGGAAAATTTAAATAACAGACAAACACATTTTATCTATGCCTCCCCCTGTTTTATGTGTTTGATCATAGGGCTGGGCGATTTGGCCTAAAATCAAAATCTCGATTAATTGAACATTTTAACCCGATTACGATTAATGAACGATTATTTTATTCATTTATAAAATTATATTTAATTATATTTAAATAACATTTATTTTTTTTGCCCTCATAGTTCACTGTCAAGTTTTGTACAGTAAATCTGCGCACATATTACAAGTGAGAGATTTTTGAATGAAGGGTGCACACACTATCTACTATCTATGATTATTTATTGAACATCAGTGTTGAACAACTGAAATTAAAGCACACATTGCTTAAAACGAAAAGTCACATTTTTCTTAAATTAGTGAAAATAAATAACTTTCACTTTTGGAAACAAAATAAATTATTTATAAAATAATAATAAATATTAAAAGTAGAAAATAAGTATCTCTTCTAAATAAAATTACTCTTGTATATCCTGTAAATACTTTTTACTGTATAAATACTGCTTAAGCTCTCCATCGACATTTTGGAGGAATAACATAACGTAACGGAGCGGGGTCACCTGACTCCACACGCAGTAATGTTTTTACAGGGAAAGTAATTGAAATAATTGACCTGGAAAAATTTGATCGATTATAGGTTCTGAATGTCGATTACGATTATTTTTCGATTAATCGCCCAGCCCTATTTGATCATTTTTTTGTCATTACTGCAGCATCATAAATGGACAGTCATTTGGAATTTTTTTTCACGTTTTTAATTAATGTTCAGGGTTGCACATTTTGTGGCAGTCTTCTAGGTCTTTCACACAAACACACACACATAGACTTATCATGGTGGCTCAGAGACATTGTACCTGCCAGTGGAACGGGGAGTGGCTACTAGGCCTGACCACAGAGGAAATCAGCCTATTGTAATCTTCCCAGTGTGTGCATGTGCATGTGTGTGTGTGTTTGTGTGTATGGGTGGGTAAAGTGAGCCAGAGAATGAGAGAGAGAGAGAGCAAGAGTGAAAAAATAAGGAAAATGGTGCTTCTGCAACATCCGGCTAATAATTTATTGTGACAGGTCGAACAAACTGAATTTATGTGCCAATCTCCTTGCGACACAGAGATGCCTTGTTGAACACAGAGAGGAAAAGGAGCTCTGACTCAACCCCAGAGATATGAAAGAATGCCAGAGTTATTCTTGCCACCTCATGTCAGCTTGTACCCTATAGACTCGCATACAAATCGATTCAAATTGGAGACATAAAAGAATGCAAGTTTCTAATTGCTTTGCGCAAAGTCTGTGGTTTTGTATGTGAGTCGTACTGAAGGTGGAGTTTGCATTGAGGGGCCTGCGCATGTTTTTCTTTGCTTTGATTGTGTCATCATGTAAACTAACCATTGACAGGTAAATTGGTCAGAGCTGACTTTAACCGCAGTGACCATCCTGATATATAAACTCACAAACTGCCTTGATGACATTGCGCCTTTTACACCGGTTAAAATCAACACTGGGGTCATTAGCAGTGATAATATAGTCATATGTGTGATGGTGCTGTCATGGATTTTCTTAAAGATATCTTTGTGGGATAATAGCAGTTCTGATGTATGCAAATTATTGAGTGACTTTTAAGGTTGTCAGCCTTTTTAAAGTAATTTATATAGGATATGTTGGGATTCACTCACACAACCCAAATTGTGACCCTGGACCACAAAACCAGTCCTAAGTAGCATGGGTATATTTGTAGCAGTAGCTAAAAAATACATGCTATCCTATTATGGATTTTTCTTTCATGCCATAAATCATTAGGATTTTAAGTAAAGATCATGTTCCATGAAGATATTTTGTACATTTCCTACCATAAATAAATAACTTAATTTTTGATTAGTAATATGCATTGCTAAGAACTTCATTTGGACAACTTTAAAGACAATTTTCTCAATATTTTGATTCCATTTCAAATGGTTGTATCTCTGCCAAATATTTTCAGTTATTATACTAACAAACCATACATCAACGGAAAGCTTATTTATTTAGCTTTCAGGTAATGTATAAATCTTAATTAAAAAAAATGACCCTTATGACTGGTTTTGTGGTCCAGGGTCATAACCGTATTTCTAGGTTCTTTTTTTTTTTAAAGAAAAACTGAAAAGAAGAAAAACTTATTTTTCATAAGTAATAAAGTAATAAACGATCACTTACAGTTTATGTCAATGCAATGGTTATGTCCTCAGGATAACATGACTTTTGATGTTGCTGACTTTTGTTAAAATTTGTTTGGTGTTAGTGGAAAATACACTTTAGTTATAAAAGTTGGTTAAAAAAATAAAAAAGTGATTTTATTTCCATAGAAGGCACATTAAATGTAAGTTAAAGTGCCTGCTTTTAAGGTTTCAAATACGTTTTTGGAGAATAAAATGTCAAAATTTGGTTGAAATAATGTTACATTGTCATTCAACACAATATTTATTTAAAAATTCAAACAACATGCTTATTCTGACTTGTAAAAATGTAAATAAATAAAAGAATAAGGGAGCATATTACATTTGATTGTGTTTTAAATGAGTAAAAAATTGCTGACAAATGGGCAAAACCTAGGACAGTGGCAAATTTTTAAAAAAATGTAGAACTTACAAGTAATTAGTATTTGGGGAGAATGTAATTCGTCTTTTAATGTCATAAATTGATTTTTGTTGTAATATGCCTGACAAGATTGTTACACTGAATGACATTTTAGTGGCCATCTTCTGTAAATTAGGGAAAAATGTATGATATTTATTTTTTGCATAGAAAACCAAAAATAAAAATGCAATTTAATTAAACAGAAAACGTTTTAGTATTTTTGGAACAACAACAACAACAATTTAAAGCAGTATTACACTTTTTTATTATTAAACCATTTTTTGTCTTTGACCCGTGTATCATTTTAGAATTAGATTTAAAGTAGTTTAAATCATTTATGGTTGATAATATTTAATGTTTTTCACTACATTCTCTTATGTAACCAAGACTACATTTATTTGATCAAAAATACAGTATAAACAGTAATATTGTGAAATTTTAAAATGCTATGCATTCCTGTGATGGCAGAGCTGAATTTTCGGCACTATTACTCTTTATTTTTATTATCATCAGTGTTAAAAACAGTTACGCTGTTTAATATTTGTTTGGAAACCATGACACGCTTTGATGATTAGAAATAGGAAGTTTTTAAAAACAGTGTTTATTTGAAAAATACATTTGTGTAACTTTTGTATTAAATGTTTTTAGTTCACTTTTGATCCATTTAAAGGGATAGTTTCCCAGAAATGAAAATTCTGTCATTAATTACTCATCCCCATGTTGACCTGTAAGATCTTCGTTCATCTCTGGAACGTTAAGATATTTTGGATGAAATCCGAGATCATTTTTTTTTACACAAATAGCATTTATGTAGCTTCATAAGATTAAGGTTGAATTACCGATGTCAAAAGGACTATTTTATCAATGTCCTTACTACCTTTCTGGGCCTTGAACGTGATAGTTGTGTTGCTGTCTATGCAGGGCCAGAAAGCTCTCGGATTCAATCAAAAATATTTTAAAGGTGCCATAGAATGCATTTATACAATATTTTAAATAGGTATAATAAAGGTATATGGCATAGGAAAGGGCAAAAAATCTCCAGAAACGGTTTTACAGGTCTAACCCTAGGATTTGTCCCTAGAATGAAATGCTCTGTTATTGCCTTATTTGGAAGGTCCGTGAATATTAATGAGGTTCGTAACTATTAAAGATCCCGGGGCTATTGCGTAATAGTCATATGTTGGAATTGACCTATTTTTCAGTGGTCTTTTGCAAACACTAGATTTATATAAGGAGGGGGAAACGTTGGTGTTTGATACTCATGGTATGTCATGTCCATGTACTGAACATTTATTATTTAACTATGCCAAGGTAAATGCAATTTTCCATTTTATGGCACCTTCAAAGGAGAGGTTTACTTCCAGAACAAAAATTTACAGATAATGTACTCACCCCATTGTCATCCAAGATATTCATGTCTTTCTTTCTTCAGTCGTAAGGAAATTATGTTTTTTGAGGAAAATATTTCAGGATTTTTCTCCATATACAGTCAACATTTGAAGTGGATCAAAACCTTTCATCAAAGTTGTCCTAAAACCAAAACAATACTCATTCTTAGGTCTTAATACAACTTTGATGAACTTTTTTGATCCATTTCAAATGTTGACTGCTGTAGCGGACTTCTATGGTGCCCCGAGTTTGAACTTCCAAAATGCAGTTGAGATGTGTTTGTAAACAATCCCAGTCGAGGAAGAAGGGTCTTATCTAATGAAATGATCGGTTATTTATTTATTTTTGATTACAATTTATACTTATTAACCTCAAACGTTTGTCCTGCTCTCCCTGAACTCTGCTTTTTTAGGGTATATGTCGAAAAACTCCCATTACATTTTCTCCCTCAACTTTAAAATCGTCCTACATCGCTGTTTTACCGTTTTTCCTAAGGATGTTTGATCTTCTTTGCATGTTCACTTTGCAAACACTGGGTCGCTACTTCTGCAGCAGTGTAGGATGATTTTGAAATGATTTTTGAAGTTGAGGGAGAAAATAAAACGGGAGTTTTTCGACATACCCTAACTGTTTTGAACCAGAAAAAACAGGGTTCAGGCAGAGCAAGACAAGACAAAACAAGACAAGACAAGCGTTTGAGGTTAAAAAGGATATAATTTGTCGTTTCACTAGATAAGACTCTGCTTTCTCGGCTGGGATCATTTAAACCGCATTTGGGATTATTTGAAGGTGCATTTAAACTACATTTTGGAAGTTCAAACTCAGGGGCACCATAGAAGTCCACTATATAGAGAAAAATTCTGAAACGTTTTCCTCAAAAAACATAATTCCTTTACGACTGAAGAAAGAAAGACATGAACATCTGGGATGCAGTGTTGTTTTCGTCAACGATGACGATGACGAAATCATTTCGTTGACGCCACTTTTTTTCATGACGATAACGAGACGATGACGAGATAAAAATGGCTCGTTGATGACTAAAACATGACGAGACGTGTGTGAGTTTTCGTTAACGAGACGAGAATAGACGAAAATGTTAGTGGGTTGTCCGTCAGACGTTTAAAATGCATGACATTTCCGCTTATTGTGCATGCCAATTAAAACTTAAAAAGTATCTGACGCTATGGCAAGCCGTTTTAGCATTAAATACTCTTTGCTGTACTAGTATGGCAAGCCGTTTTAGCATTCCATCCTTGTTTGTCTTTTATGTTCTAAAACATTCCTTCATTATTGTAATTATTGGTGAAAATAGTCGATCCGGAAGCTCACATTGTGTTGAACTATAGATCTGCTATTTTCAGAACTTATAAGTGACACGACCCAACAGCAAAATATTTACTGACCTACATTAATTTGTTAAAAGACTACTTTTTTCCCTTTTTTTGACTAAAACTAGACTAAAACCTTTTTGACTTTTCGTCGACTAAAACTAGACTAAAACCTTTTTGACTTTTCGTCGACTAAAATTGGACTAAAACTATCACATATAGAAGTGACTAAAATTTGACTAAAACTAAGAAGCATTTTAGTCCAAAAGACTAAGACTAAGACTAAATCTAAGATGGTTGTCAAAAACAACACTGCTGGGATGACAAGGGAGTGAGTACATTATCTGTACATTTTTGTTTTGGAAGTGAACTTCTCCTTTAATTTGTGTGATTTGTGTAAAGATGAACGAAGGTCTTACGGGTTTGGAACGGCATGAGGGTGAGTACTTAATGACAGAATTTTCATTTTTGGGTGAACTATCACTTTAATACATCCTTGCTGAATTAATGTAATATACTTCAATAGTTATCCTAATGTTGTAAAATGCTGTTAAAACAGTTCATGTGTAATATAAATAAGACTACACAAAAATATATATACTTTTAACATTAAAACCCCAAACATTTTCTTCAAAAAATGTTAGTTATAGGGGTCAGATCCTCCCTTGTAATTCGCACCCTTAGTTCTGATTGGGCAGCTACAGAGACATACGTGATGTCATTATTGAGCTCGGAAACGTTCCACACGCCGTGTTTCCAACACAAAGGTCACGCTCAGAGGGTGTGTGTGTATGAGTGGAAGGAACTCTTTGCACCTGTGTTTTTGTTTTTTTGGTGTCACTTTGGGGTGGTGATACACCCCCCACCAACACCACCACATCATCTTTCTTTCTTTCTTTCTTTCTTTCTTTCTTTCTTTCTTTCTTTCTTTCTTTCTTTCTTTCTTTCTTTCTTTCTTTCTTTCTTTCTTTCTTTCTCTCTCTCTCAGACAGAGAGCAGGTGTGTGGGGTTTTGGGGGGCTGTGCTCCTGTTCTGAAAGTCTGCTTGTGTCTCTTCATTGACAGGCCTTTCCGTTCCTGTAACCCACAGCACTCGCACACACAGTGAAACGCACACATTTAGTGAACAGATGCTTGCACAAAGAACATCAGCTGACACAGTAGCAAAACTCTCTCTGTTTCTCCTCTCATCTCGCCCTCTTTTCACCTCCCTTTTCCCTTTACGGGCATTCTCTTTAAACGAGTTTTAACTAAAAAAACGAAAGAACTAGGTGCTGTGTAATTCATATTTGATCATCATCGTCTTTTCTGTCAGAAAACCACCCTATTTTAAACACACATATCTTCCTTACAGTACATCAACGTTATGTGTGGTTGTGAAAGTTGTGATATTATTCTAGTGAACTGAAGCATGAATAACTCCCCAGCTTGTCTCTAGCACTGTATCTGTGTATATATTTGGCACCTCTAGAGTGTTTTTGGGTTACATGTGGGTGTGGGGAGGCCAGCGAGCAGGTGGTCAGGATGATGTGAGAGCTGGGCAGCTGTAAATTTAGGCCCTGGTCTGATCTGGGCCTCCGCCTTCAACAGCCACACAGGAAAAGCAATATCCTCAAGAGACTCAAGCAGGGTTTCTACACCACAAACATGCACATATAAATGTTCAAATGCTAGTATTGCACCCATAATGTTCATTTTCTCACCCTCACGGACACACACACACACACACACACACACACACACACACACACACACAGAGAGTGGGGGAGCATCTGTTAGGGCTCGAGTTGGAAAGTGTTTCCATCAGTGTGAAGCCCTAGGGGACTGACAGCTCTCTACAAAACACCCTGCTTAAAGATCTCAAATTCACCCTCAAAAACAGTCAACACACCCATATGAGCAAATAGAATGTGTATCTAATGTGGTCTAATGTGTATGTGATGGTGTGTGTTGGCATTCAGGGAAAGCATTCCTAAGATAGCCTGAGAGAATACAGTTGGTGGCATTTGCATATCGCCTACTACGAACCATGATAAAGAGTTAATAGGTCATTCCAGATTCTCTCCATTCATGTTCGGCCTTTTATCATTTCTTTCTCATGTGACACAGAACCATTTGAATACTATATAATTGTAGTTATCTCTCTGCAGCAAGTGTTTGAGTAAATACTGAGTACCACATTTGGTGAGATGGTTCAGTTGTCTGGAAAATGGCTGCCTTCATTTATGTGGTGTGTGGTGTTTGGTTCTTTACAAGAGAATTGAAGTCGAAATTATCCGCTATATTTACAGAGGTCTCAAAAAGTAATTCGATACGCTTTGGCTCAAGTAGGCCACACTTAAAATGTATTAATGTGTTTAGATTTTAGTAGTTTAAAAAAAATCAATTAAAGACACTTTTTCTTCTTCTTGTCGCATTTTATTTTAAAAAACCCTAAATTTAAGTTTTTTAGTAATATTATTATTTCAATGCCTATGTTATTAATAAATGTATATGTATGTTGATCAAAAGTGATGATAAAGACATTTATAATGTTGAAAAAGATTTCTATTTCAGATAAATGCTATTCTTCTGAACTTTCTATTCATCAAAGAAACCTGGAATAATATACTTAGCTGTTTTCAACAATAATGATAAAAATTTTGGTAAGCAGATCAAAATATTAGAATAATTTCTGAAGAATCATGTGACTGGAGTAATGATACTAAAAATGTAGCTTTGAAATCACAAGAATAAATTACATTTTAAAATATAATCAAATTAAAATTTTAATTAGTAAAAATATTTCAGAATTTTACTGTTTTTGCTGTACTTTGGATCAAATAAATGCAGGCTTGGTGAGCAGAAGAGACTTCTTTAAAAACATAAAAAACTTACTGTTCTAAAACTTTTGACCCGGGAGTGTATTTTTTATTTATATTTTATTTATTTTATTATGTTTTTTGCAGACTTCCTCCACTAAAAAGAAAAAGAAAAGTTATTTAAAATAGTAAAAATATTTCAAAATGTTACTGTTTTTGCTGTACTTTGGATCACATAAATGCAGGCTTGGTGAGCAGAAGAGACTTCTTTAAAAACATAAAAAATCTTACTGTTTATAAACTTTTGACTGGTAGTGTAGTTTTTGTTTTTTTACAGACTTCCTCCACTAAAAAGACTTCAAATTAATTTTGGAGCCACTCTATACCATTTTATTAAAATAAATTGGTTAAATAATAAAATCAATCGCTAAAATATAATCAAATAGAAAACAGATCTTCTAAATAGTAAAAATATTTTAAAATTTGACTGTTTTTGCTGCACTTTTAATCAAATAATTGCAGGCTTGGTGAGCAGAAGAAACGTCTTTAAAAACATGAAAAATCTTACTGTTCAAAAACTTTTGACTGTTAGTGTATTTTTATTTATATTTTATTTATTTTATTATTTTTTTGCAGACTTCCTCCACTAAAAAGACTCAAGTCTTCAAATTCATTTTGGAGCCACTGTATACCATTTTATTAAAATAAATAGATTAAATAATAAAGTCAATTGCTAAAATATAATCAAATAGAAAACAGCTATGTTAAACAGTAAAAATATTTCAAAATGTAGCTGTTTTTGCTGTACTTTGGATCAAATAAATGCAGGCTTGGTGAGCAGAAGAGACTTTAAAAAAACATTAAAAATCTTACTGTTCAAAAACTTTTGACTGGTAGTGTATTTTTTTTGTTTTGCAGACTTCCTCCACTAAAAAGACTCAAGTCTTCAAATACATGTTGGAGCCACTGTATACCATTTTATTAAAATAAATAGATTAAATAATAAAATCAATTGCTAAAATATAATCAAATAGATAACAGTTATGTTAAATAGTAAAAATATTTTAACATTTTGCTGAACTTTGGATCAAATAAATGCAGGCTGGGTGAGCAGAACAGACTTTAAAAAACCTTAAAAATCTTACTGTTCAAAAAGTGGAGTTTTGTTTTGTTTTGCAGACTTCCTCCACTAAAAAGACTCAAGTCTTCAAATACATTTTGGAACCACTGTATACCATTTTATAAAAAAAAAATACATTAATTAAATAGTAAAATCTATTGCTATTTTTGGGTTGTATGATTGGGCATCAAAGTGCAAGTAAATAGATTTTATGAAGAACACACTTTATAAACAATGGCTTTAGCAGTGAAGTTTTCAAAAGTGGAAAAGAAACTATTAGACCAAAGATATTTTTTTCAAAACACACTTTATTTACAAGGCAGTTATAAAAGTTTGTATAAAAAAACGTATGAAAAGTTCATAATCAGTGTAAAAAAAGTGTTTGTACTTGAAGCTAATACAAAAAGGCAGCGAATAACAAAAACGTTATTGCTAAATGCTTTTGATTGGACACTGCAATCTTAGTATCAAAGGCTGATTGTAATATCAAAAACAAGCCGACTAGGTATAAAAGCAACAATCATTTCAGTGTTTCAAAAACTAGAAATACCAATGTAAATCTGATTACAAATTGACATACAAAAGTGTTTATGAAAACATGATCAAGAAATGTTTTATCATCTCAAAGGCAAATTTGTGAGCATTTGAAAACGCTCGGTAAACCTTGTTTAGCAAATACAAAAACTGAAAAACAACAAACACTTTTTGTTCTGTTGAAATCTCTGCATAGTTGATCTAAAACCTGAAATAGTGCTAATACAGCGAAAGCTCGACGTTTGTGGTTTCGATCTCGAATGCTTTTGAAATGGCAACACTACTAGACATGGCAGAGTACCTTTGCACACTAGATAGATCACCTAAAATCTACGTGAATTTTCAAACTTGGCAATGTCTTTTTTAGGCATCGGGTTTGTTTTGGCCAGGAATACATAGCAGTGCTTTTAGGCATTTGATTGAAATACAGACGATCTCTGCAAGGGCAGTTCTGTCGGACACCCACCGATACGGAGTACAAATCTTGTCTAGTTTTGGGTGCATGATTTTGATAATGCTAGGAGGACACACACTCCTTACAATTAACACACATTTAGCGATGAAGAAGTGAGCAATACTGGGGTCAAACACTGGCAAAGGCGCCCACCGTAGTTAATTATTATTCTTAATACAAAATAATAATAAATTACTGCAAATTGTTCCTTATATTAAAATCCATAAAATTAGAACCCACATAGAGAATTCATTTCCCATATATAATACAAAATATATAATACATTATTATTAAATTGAAATCAAAAAAGGTAGAAAAACACAACGTGTGAAAAATGTCTTTGGTTGCTTGAATCAAACGACGGCACAGCTTAAACATTGGCGACTAACATCGACTGTGCAGTCTACAAAATGGCTTTTAGCCTCTCCCAAATAATGTACCACAAGTGTAAGAGTGTTCCTCTTGTACTTCTTTTCAGAATGATTGTCTTCTTTCACTCTTCTTCCCTTTTCTATATTTGTCTCATTCTACATGACCAGTGCTCGCGAAGAATAATTGCTGAGGTATTTGTGCGTGGCTTCGGAGGGCATCGTCTGCTCTTCCGTCTTCCCACAAAGCACCTGTTCCCATGTGCTCAACTGCTGAGAGAGAGAGAAAAAGAGAGGGGAAGTAAAGATGGAGAGAAGAAGTAGAAAATGTCAAAGATGAAGGTGATTGGCCAGGTTTTGCATAGCCTACACTTCTGTATCTAATAAATCATAACTTCACAACTTTATGGTGCAATTCAGCTCCTGGAGTCATAAAGTCGATATGGGCTACTACTAAATGAGCTATAAAATTTTACCAACCAACAACCACACATAATATATACATATTTAACCAAAACATTTCATTCATTATCAAAATGTATATTTGAATGCTTTAACATGTCATTTTAGATGGTTATATGTGATCCTAGTCCACAAAACCAGTCTTAAGTAGCACGGGTGTATTTGTAGCAATAGCCAAATATACATCGTATGGCTCGAAAAGTTTTAGATTTTTAAATCTTATGCCAAAAATCATTGGGATATTAAGTAAAGGTCATGTTCCATGAAGATATTTTGTACATTTCCTACCGTAAATATAACAACTTTGGACAACTTTAAAGGCGATTTTCTCAATATTTAGATTTTTTGCACCCTCAGATTCAAGATTTTCAAATAGTTGTCTCTCGGCCAAATATTGTCCTGTTCTAACAAAAACATACATCAATGGAAAGCATATTTATTTCGCTTTCAGATGATGCATGAAGTCTCATTTTCAAAAAATTGACCCTTATGACTGGTTTTGGGTCACATATATGAGTGTCATGGTAGATATGCTACCTGCAGAGGGCTTCCCATGGGTCTGCGGGGCAGTTGGGCGACTTTGTGTCCGTCCTCAGTTTTCTCTGCATTTGGAAGCATCAGCACAGAGCTAGTCAACAGATCCTATGTATCCCAAAGAAAAAAAAAGCCATCAAATATCAACATAATACTTGAGAAACAACATTTATTGTGACATATGTATGCAAGTGATACTTACAGGCATGTCATGAGTGGAGCCACTGGAAGGGAACAGCTGAGTATGGAGATCTTGGCCCTCCCACTGCAGACAAGCTGACTCCACCTATAGATCCAAATCAATAAGATCCATTATTGACTACATCCAAATACACCATGCCTTAATATAATATCTAGGGTCAGTTTTACCAACAGCTTGCGCCAGCGCAAATTGTCTTTTGGCGTTAAAATAGCACTGTCAGGATTTACTACAGACGCAGTGACGAATTAGCACTGAAAAGGTGTGGACAGTTATTTCTGCACCTGACCTTATTGAATATGCATTTGTAGGATTTTCTCTTTCAGACGCAAAATTTATGGGAGGAGAGTATTAAAACGAATCACTCAACACAACGTCAAATTATTGGTATTCGCGCCATTATTTAACAGGCCTTAAACCATTGGTAGATTGCGCTGGTCATTATGGAAAAGATCTGGCTGCGCTGTTTAGTAAACCTGGCCCCTAAGATCTGGCTGCCCTGTTTAGTAAAACTGGCCCCTAGTGTCGAATTCACACACCCGCTCTTACACAGATGGATCAGACAAGTTTGACTGCGTACTGATATTACTAACAAATTCAAATAGCAACGCACAGACAAGAAGCTTTTACATTTCAGCGATTTGAATATCACGTTGAGACGTATTCAAATGAAGGGGCCCGCGTTAGCCCTGACTGACCTCCTGTTTGATCTTCTTTAGGGGGGGCTGGTCCAGGTGCACGCCCCCAACGCTGATCTCACACTCTTGAGGCTCCTGTTTGATAGCACCAACCACTCCAGAATCCAGCGAAGGACTGTGGGCCTGAAACCAAAAACCAGAGTCTTAAATAAAATATTCTAACCTAGCGATGCACGATATATCTTTTTTTATCGGTTACTGGCCAATATTAAAGTTTTTTTTTTACTTATTGGATAATATTGGAGATATATATATATATATATATATATATATATAATATTCGTGACCCTGGACCACAAAACCAGTCTTAAGTAGCACAGGTATATTTGTAGCAGTAGGCAAAAATACATTGTTTGGGTCAAAATGATACATTTATCATTTATGTCAAAAATCATTAGGATATTATGTAAAGATCATGTTCCATTATTTTGTAAATTTACTTAGTAATATGCATTGCTAAGAACTTCATTTGGACAACTTTAAAGGCAATTTTCTCAATATTTTGATTTTTTTGCACCCTCAGATTCAAGATATTCAAATAGTCGTATCTCAGCCAAATATTGTCCTTGTTTATTCAGCTTTCAGATGTTTTGCGGTCCAAGGTCACATATATATAATAAAATATAATTAATATAAATAAGAATAATGCTAAATCTTTAAAAATGAATATTTTTTGTATAGTACAATCATGTGATATTCTAGATATTCTAGATCTAAATTGATTTATAGCATTTAAAATAGTTGATTTTTGTTTATAGTATTTCATTATACATTTTACATAAAATAGTATGGGATTTTAAATCAGCCATAGCATGCAATATAATAATAATAATATAATGAATATATAATAATACATTATATTTTATTTTATTATTTTTTATTTAATATATCATTTCTGTAATTTCCTTTGTATGTAATTTTTAGACACATTGTACAATGTAACTTATTCTCACCCTCTTTAATGGTCCATATTTGGTGTCTTGCATTGTCAGTGTGGATTTAAATGGAGTTGGTGTGCGAGGAGAGCACTCCATGATGGAACGCCTCAGGTTTGGTGTCCTGAACCTGAAATAAACGCATAAGTGTACGTGAGTATCTCATTAGAATCATGTTTATTTCATTAAGTCTCAATCATTTAATTTGCTTCGTATGTCTATGGAAAACATATAGATGCAGAGAATACTGGAATGGACCCTTACAGCTCATTTTCCTTCTGAGGCCGAAGAGCAAGGTCTTGCTGCAGTGCTTTCTGGGTGCAAACAGACGAGGGTGTGACAGGTAAGTTTTGACTGTCTGAGTCTGGGCTCACTGATGCATTAAAGAACTGCAACGGAGGAAAAGAAGACAACAATCAGATATTGAACTGAAAACCACATACTCAATATTCAGAAGTGTAGGAGGACCTCTAAATGGGGTCAAAATCAGCATACATTTAATTTCAAAAAGTTTCACATATAACAGTTTCGCACGTAACAATACTGTCTCTAGGCTAAAAGCATTATGTAGCATGATATTATGTTACTGAATGATCAGAGCAACGCTGCAAATATTTGCTAAGCATAAAAGTGTGAAGAGTAACATAAATGTTACAAATGCATGCTTTAAAATGTACATCAGTAACCAAGTGTTCATTGGACATTTCTTTCAATTTCTTCCTTCATACATAACTTGAGTTGAATCCGAACGATTATGCAGTGTTTGGCATCACTCAGAAACTTATTTAGTAAAAGCAACCAATCATCAGACAAGCAAAATCAACAGTGCCACTGATTAAATACTCATTCTGATGAGATAAAATGACTTAGGGTGTCATAAAAGTGTAGCACTAAGACCTGATATAATCCACTCTAATACATAAAGCACACACTTTATGACCCTAAAAACACTCACAGGTGACGTGACATTTAGATGAATCCTACGCGTGTTAACTAATGCAGACTGATTTGTATTAGTTTGAAGAGATTGATTCAGGGTGCTCTTGGGTGACTGATTGATTATGGCAGAGCGGTTTCAGGCTACCTGAGAGGGAGAAAAAGGCAGATGTCTGGTGGCTGAATGTTTGGGTGTAGAGGAAAGAAATGTAAGGCCACTGCTGTCTTCGTTGTGGGCAGGCGAACCCTGATTGGACTGAGCCTCCATTTTAGGAAACCTCCTATCGAAGTGTATGTTGGCCCAGATAGATGGGGCCTGAGGAGACGAGATCACGTAAGGACAGCGAGGGTGACAGGTAGCTAAACGCTGGCTATCAGCTAACCTTTCCTTTTAGGATACTTTCATGGTCTCTTACCGAATCAATAGCTTCCATGAACTCCGGTAAAGCAGAGCTGGCGTCATTGTTCGGGCTGTTTGTGTTGCCATGGGCACTTTCTTCTGGAAGGCATCCCTGTTCGAGGGATGGAGCCGGGACGGAAACCACCACACCGACTGAGCTGTCCGTCAAAGAGCCTCGGTTCCATCCACCGTAGCCGCTCATGGAGATCTGTGAAAAAGATTCAGAGAAATAAGCTCTGCGGGTATAGCAAAATAAAGAGAGGGATGCATGCAGGAAGAACAGTCAGAAAGAAAGGGAACTTGTCGAGTTGAATGATGTGAAGTGTTGGGAGGGGGTTCGGAGTTGCACAAGGAGTTAAACAGAGCTTGTGGTGTGATAAGGCACAATTGCATCATTTAGCCAAGCAGTTAGAATGTGAAATAGACCCCCAGATGCTTCCTCCAATTAATCACACACACATACACAAACACACACACTTACTGGTAGTGCCTGCTGTCCCTTCAACTCATTTTCTGTTGACATCAAGAGCATCTCAATTTCTTTCACCCTCTTTTCTTTCTCGGGGTCCTCTTCGCTGTAGTGTCTCTATATCACAGAATATTGTGCAAAGTGAATAACTCAATCTATCCCTCTATTTTAGTTTTCTATAAGTGAACAAAACCTGTCTTAAGTAGCATGGGTATGTTTGTAGCAATTGCCAAAAATACATTTTATGGGTTAAAATTATTGATTTTTCTTTTATGCCAAAAATCATTAGGATATTAAGTAAAGATCATGTAATTTTTGAAGTAATATGCATTACTAAGAACTTCATTTGGACAACTTTAAAGGCGATTTTCTCAATATTTAGATTTTTTTGCACCCTCAAATTCCAGATCTCAGCCAAATATTGTCCCATACATCAATGGAAAGCTTATTTATTCAGCTTTTAGATTTTGTATGAAACTCAATTTCAAAAAAATTACCTTTATGTTTGGTTTTGTGGTCCAGGGTCACATGTATTTTATATATATATATATATTTTTTTTTTTGATGAATATAATGATTAAAAGAACAGCATTTCATTGAAATCTAAATATGTTGTAACATTATAAATGTTTTAACTATAATTTTAATTTAATGCATCCATGCTGAATAGAAGTAATTTTAGTTTTGCTTTTGGGTTACCTGGATAGCAGCAGTGCCATGTTGAGGAATGTTCATGATGTTTAACTGAACAGCAAGTGGAAATGGCACCTGAGCACAAGAAAAGAACTTATCAAAACACTGTTTTATAACTTTAACTCTATGGCTAACAATACTATTATTTTGATAGGTAAACATTTGTGTGATAATAAATCCGTACCCGTTGTGAGTCAGACAGTAGTGAGTAGTACTGATACTGATTGCTCATGGAAGAGGCAGGCATTGATGTATTGGTCGGTGTCTGATTGTAGTTCAGGAGGTGAGATTTAGCGTAGCTGTTGTTTAGCGGAGTGGGGCTGACTTTGGCAGCGTGCTGCAGGTAGCCTTCCTGCTCGACTTTCCGCCGCATAGTGGAGTTCCAGTGGTTCTTTATGGCATTGTCGGTTCTAATGACAAGAATGTAATATTAGATCACGTCATTATTACATACGAATCCATAGAAAAGTGCCGTTTCTTTACCTGCCCGGAAGTAGCTTGGCAATCTCAGCCCATCGGTTTCCAAGTTTCTCATGCGCCTGGTAGATGATCTGATCTTCTTCCTCAGTCCAGGAAGTCTTCTTCACCTCAGGGTTTAAGTGGTTGTGCCAGCGCTCTCTACATTGCTTTCCAATTCGACCTTTTAAGTGCTTCGCGATCACAGACCAACGTTTGGGGCCGTATTTCTGAACCAGCTCAATCACCTGAGACAGAAAGAGAAAAAGTTAGAAGTTAGAAATGCAGGAAAAGGAAAAGGAGGGTTAGACTTGAAAGAGGGGTGTATAACAGCCCAGCACAAACCCAGAGAGAAAGGGAACTAACATTGCATAAGTGTTTTAGGATTGCACACAGATACAGATAGTGGTATTACGCAGAATATCTGCAAAATACACCTGCTAATGACTTCTGCTGGGTCATAAAAATGACGATAAATAGAGAAACACCTGGTCCCGCCAGTTAATCATTACAACACAACACTCACTTAATGGATCTTTATTTTCCCCCTTAACTTTCTCCTGGTTGCATGCGGATTAGTTGGTTTTGTAACTGCAGTCCTGTGGCTGTATTTTGGTTATCTGAGGTAGCATATTGGTTGTGGTATGGATATTGTGTGACACATTGTAGATGTCTTACCCGTTGGTCTTCTTCTTTAGTCCACGGTCCTTTGATGAGTTCAGGGTTGAGAACTTTCTGCCAACGATGCTGGCATTGAACATCTGTGCGATTCTGTGACACACACAAAACACACACACACAATTACAGTTAGGTAACAGAGAATGGAAACTAATTTTGGGTTTTCAATGCGGTGTGCACTTTGATTTAAAGTAAATTGTTGTGTTTAATACAAGTTCTGCACATGAGATCCCAGGTGTTTCGGAAACCCCAAAGAGTGAATCAGAAATGAAACACTTTAGTTTCTAATTCTTGTTCATCTTTTGAGATTGACGCAAAGAAATCTATATCTAGAAGTAGTAGTATGTGTATGCGTATGTGTACTGTGTGTTTTTGTGCCTGAGAATTTGTATGTGAACATATGTTTCTACCTGAGTGCACATTTGTGTGTGTGTGTATGTGTGTGTGTGTGTGTGTGTGTGTGTGTGTGTGTGTTTGTACATCCGTGTGTGCATGCAGGTGCACAGTGGATTCTGAAACCTTGCCATACCCCCCCCATTTGACTCTGTTCCAAACTAGGCCAACCAATGAGGAATACCCAATTATGCAAAATCCTCCAGAACGTGCACACACTTCGACAGTACCTGATCCTTTGGCTATTCACATGCAAATGCACATATATAAAACACCACACCTAACATAACCTAACCTAACCCCCTAAAGCCTAAATACACGAGCCACATACATGGACGCACACTCAAACAATCATAGACACAAACAGACACACACTCACAGGGAGAAAGCTGGCAATGACTTTCCAGTCTTCAGAGCCATGATGCTCTACCAGTCTCTTCAACTTCTCATCCTGTAAAAAAAGTTGAATACATAATCAAAAAAAAAACATAATGCAATGTAAATTATGCAAATAAATAAGGTTTACGTGAAACAATATATAATTATGGAAGCCTGTTTCCACCACTGAATAAAATATAAAAAAGGTAATTGTGACTTTTTATCTCAACATTCTTACTCGTAAACTCGCAATTCCGAATTTTTTTTCCAGAATTGTGTCGTATAAACTCGCAATTGACTTTTTTTCTTAGAACCGTGAGAAATAAAATACAACTGCGATTTATAAAGTCAGAATTGCTAGATATCTCGCAATTCTGACTTTTTCTCGCAATTCTGATTTTGTATCAAGTCAAGTCAAGTCAATTGCAAATTTATATCATGGAGTTGTGACTTTATTTCTCAGAATTGTGAGTTTATATCACGCAATTCTGAGAAAAAAAAGTCAGAATTGTGAAATAACAAGTCGCAATAACCTTTTTTTAATTTTTTGTTCAGTGGCGGAAATGGGCTGCCATATTTATATAATGAAAAATATATTAAAAATATATAATGAAAAATACATGAAAAATAAATGGTTATCAGTTAAACTAAATGTAAATACAGTATGGTCAATTTGTTAATGAAGACATGATACAATATCAAAGAAAAACAAGCAGAACATTATTACGAAACATTTGAGTGTCAGGAAAGTGCAAACTTAGTGGGTGCTCTGAATTATAGTTGGGCTAAAAATAGATAATTAAAAATACATTAATAAATATAAAATACATATAATGTATTTAAATGCATGTTTAATTTATAATAATAAAAAATAATAATGGTTACTTTAATTTATTTCTGTTTTTTTTAAGTATGATCACTCAAACAAAGCCAACAAATGTGTAGCATACCTCCTCACGGGTCCAGCGTGTCTTGCCGAGGTGGCGTTTTCCTGTCTTGGCATGAGGACCATCGTAGTCATGATCATAAATCTCCACATCATCATCATCCTCGTCACTACTGTAAACACTGGAGGGGAGAAAATGATAGATTGTGAGATAAAGAGAGCAGGGTTGTAAGGGGGTGGGGGTAAATAGTGAAACAGCAAAAGCAAACATAAAGGATGAGGAAAAAAGCAATAAGGGAGTGGGGGGACAGGAGCAGATCCTTATGAACGTGTTAGATATGTGTTGTTGACATATGTAAAAAAAATAAAACACCCTTTCACCCCCATTCATCTATCACACGTTATAGAAAAAAATTAAGCGATAACACAGTCAACACAAAACTAGAGTTGATGAACCAGTACAGCCGGCAGGTTAGGGTGCAGGGGGGACACGCTCAGAGAAACCTGTTCTGATGTTTTTGGTTTCCACAGAAACAGCGTGTGCGTGGACTGGCACTGTTTCGTGATGGAAGCGTGTTCAGGCCTGCACAGGTTCTGTCAAAACCATCTCACCTGGCCGGCTCTTGGCCAATCAGGATGGAGCACAGGCAGACGTAGAGAACAATGTTCTCTAGGCTTTTGTGCCACAGGTGTATGTGTGTTTATGTACTTTTAAACCTCACGTTTATCCTTAATGGCAGCGCTTAAAACAAAAGATTAAGCTGATTGCTCACTTCCTTGACTACAAGTATTTAACTGGAAATGTAAAACTCAAAACAGCACCTAAAAAAAATATGTAGTCAAACAGATACAGTTTCAGTATCTTCAGTTTTAGTGTGCACTGAGGGTTGACTAACTGTACGTGTGAATTTAAATATTTGTCAAAATAGTCTAGCTGTGGCTCAAACCGTATTCAGAGGAATTTTTGTAGGTGACCAGTACAACAAAAGCCTCGTTTTTGAGCCTATTGTCTGAGCTTGTTTAAAAAGTCTGTATTTATTACAAAAGCACATGCTTATGAAGTGCTCTTAAAGTGAAAGTGCATGCAAAAAAAGTCAAAAGTTGATTAAAATAGAAATATTACGCAGGATGACAGCCGCTGTCACAATTCACTTTCATTGTGTGAAAAAAGGATGCAGTAAAAATGGTGAGCGAGCTGTCAGATTCTCCCTAAATGTTCTTTTTACGTCTAACGCAAAAACGACAGTTTTCTCCTGGTTCTTGTTTGGAACAACATGAGGGTGACTAAATGATGACAGAACTGTTAATTTTTGGGTGAACTATCCCTTTAAGACTATAATACTAGTTATTCCAAATCCGACAACTGTAAAGCGGATTTAGAAAACTCAGTCAATATAATCCATCCGGCTTACATGTAATCTCAAAATTAATCCAAACGTTATAATGCTGAACTACTTCCATGAAAAAACTCTTGAACAGTTAAAAAAATAACATGTCGAGATGTTTCTGCAGTCGCCCGCTATTTTTCAAGCACACTAACACGTAACGTCGCCGCTGACATTGTAACTCTCGCCCATTGTTTCTGAATCATAACGAGTGTGTATTTTTTTGGGGAAGTACCGAATCTCACAGCAACCTGTCCAGCGGACTCGCACACGCTACCTGCGCGCACGGTGAATGAATGAAAATTTAAATGAACTCGAGTGCGAGACCACCGCGCGGGAGCGAGCGGGGAGCGCACATGCCATCCACCTGTTCAGCGCGGCGCCGCGCAACTATTCCGCGGAGAGATGCGTGCGTTTGTAAAAATGCAACTAAATACAAGCGCTCCGCTTCTAAACCATGCATTTTGTAACTGAAACGTTGTCAGCAATAACTGTCTAGTCTTGTGTGTCTAAATCCCCGCATGTGGCTGTGGAGCGCAGTCTCGTAATATAAAGGAAATACATGCGCTCATCAAAGTTCTTAAAACTCTTAAAAACTCACCTGTGTCTGTGCCGCCTCGCCATCCCGCTGTTCAAGAGGAGGGTAGAGAAGTGATGATGAGTGCGCTCGGCTCAAGTGTGTTGAAGTGGAGTGCTGTCAGCTCCTCTTCGAGGAGGAAGTGCCGATATTAAGCTCTCTACGGAGTGTGCGATATTGTAAACAGATCCATCAGACAAAGCTAGGGCTGTCTCTCTCCCTCCCGCTAAATTTGGCGCCTCGGGTTCTGCGCATGCGCACAGCCGCTCTACTATTCAGACATCAGAGCGCCTTTTGAGGGAGAGGTCCGCGCTAATCGTTCACTGTTGTTCTTTTGGAACAATTATATTGTGTTTTTCGAGGTAAAAAGACGGGGAGGGGTGGCTGCGGGTTTCTTGGAGGACAATGCGGACTCGGAGTGGGAGTGAGAGTTTGGCAAACAGGGGGAAACAGAGCGTGAGGGGTCCTTTCTCGATTTAGGGCATCCTTTCTCAATTTAGCGCTGTTTCTGCGGTACTGAGGCTGGGCTGTAACGTTAGAGAGTGATGGAATCATAAAGAAATTTCGCGATTCCTCTGGCTCAATTCTCTTGAAGCTGAAATACTGTGAAAAAATATTTATTATTAGAAATAAAATTCTTATTTTATTTGACAAATGATAAGATCGTTTCAGAGTTTAACAGATTGTAACAAATAAACATATTTAACACAATTCTTTCAAAACTTAAAATGCGTATCTTTAACAGGTCATATGAACAACCAGCCACTAACTTTGATTAATTTGATTTTATTGATTGAACTGTTTGATTTAAGTCTCATGAGTCTTTACGATGCTTTAGATTTATAGTGGGATATGAGGATAACTGATTCGGTGTTGATTCACTAAAAAGAACCAGCTCGGTCATTCGTTCTGGAACCGAACTTCATGTTTTTGATTCACTAAAAAGTTCCCAACCCTAAAATGCAGGTGTTCAGTTATGGAAAGCCAATAATCCAATTACCCAGAAACGAACTTCATAGGGGCGCCGTATGTTTTTGATTCACTAAAACGAACTGACTCTCTTGACTCTTATGAGTCGGTTCGTTTTAGTGAAGACTTGGTCCGCACCGTCTTTTATGTTTCAAAGTGGGGATTCTTTGGTAATATCAGTTCAGAAAACACCGAGAGAATGTATTAGTAATGTTTTTAGTTTAGCCTATTAGTTATGACAGAGTAGCCTACTTTAGTAAAGATGAAAGAATAGCCTACATGTTTCAGGACCATCACATCACTCGATTGCAGTACTTTTTAAGTTCCCAAACAATCCTAAAATGCAGGTGTTCAGTTGTGGAAAGTCAATTACCTAATTACCAAACGAAACGATTCATAAGAGTGTATTTTAGTAAAGATGAACGAATAGTATTTTTAAAGGTCTCAATCCTAAAATGCAAGTGTTAAGTTATGGGAAGCCAATTACCCAATTACCCAGAAACGAACTTCATAGGGGCGCCATTTTTGATTCACTAAAACGATTCATAAGAGTCGGTTCAGAATTTGGACCGCACCGTCTCCGTATGCTTCGAAATGTGGATTCTGCAGTGATATCAGTGCAGAAAACTCTAAGAGAATGTTTTAGTAATGTCTTTTAGTAATGGCAGAGTATTTTAGTATTAATAGTTTCAGAACCATTACATCATTCGATTGCGGTAGGCCTACTTTAAAGTTCCCAATCCTAAAATGCAGGTGTTCAGTTATGGAAAGCCAATTACACAGAAAACATCTTGATGTTTTATTCGTTTGAAATGTGATGTTCTGTTATTTCCTTTGAATTCTATAGATTTTTTTCCACTTCTCTCGCTTTCATTGTATGAAACAGTTTCGCTTTTCCTTTTCCAGAAATGTACCACCCCTGGGTTGCAAATAATTTCACTTTGCGTCAGGTTTGCACAATACCTATGGCACACTTTGTTACTGAAAGTCACGGTCAGGTTATTTGTCTGGATGGAAAAGTAGCGCAGCTTGTTTAAGTTCTCCGACATGTCCAACCTGTTGCCATGTGAAAGCCTGCGTAATTGCATAATCATCAAGGAGGGTAACCAGCAAACTCACTCTGTCACACACTCTTGAGGGTTGAGGTCTGTATATTTTGTTTTATATGTTCTCTGCTCATTGCGCTCACTCGGTTGGCATATTGTGACCGTCACTTATCATATCGGTCAGCGCGAACCATTGTTTCTGACCACTGACGCTCACGTGCTCAGCAGAGCTCGTAGCGCGTGAACGCGCCCCTGTTGTGGCTGCGCGCTTGCCGAGAGCGCTCATCCATAGATTCCATTGCAGAACAAGGAGGGGTTATTGCGGGGGTGCTTCATTAAAAGAGAAAACACTTTGACAGGCGCCATTTTATTTCAGTAGTCTACTTCCCTATGAGGTAGCAGGTGATTTATGACTAGATTACACAACAAAACTGCAATATGTTATTATTTGCTGTGGTGTCATACAATAATAGCCACACTTGCAAATGTATGAATTACATTGCTTAGATAACCTAACATCAAGCCATAGAACATAAACTAGCGTCATCTTCCTAAAAACTAAATTACAACAACTGAAGAGTATTATTGTTAATAATATATTATTATAGCAGTATTATCAATATGATCTCTATTGCAGTTAAGAAATAAAGCATTAATTAATAGCATTGCTCATTTGTAAGCTCCTGTGACATCACTTAGGTTTCTGAGTTAAATGCAGTAACTGGATGATTCATCACACTGTACCACTCTCTCTAACCCTTTTAGTCCCTGCTGAAACGCATGTCTAGAAACATCAAATGCTCAAGAGAATCATTTAATGTGAGTGCATCTGCATGATGATGTTAAAGTGCAGAGTGTTCCATTGCAGCATGTTTGTGACGTCAGAAAATTTGTGAGTCACTCTGGAAACAGACACCACATGAGACTACAGTTGTGAGACTGACCTGTGTTTTTGGCCTAATTATTTAAAATGATGAATGTTATGTCTGTCCCCCTACTTTCCCCCTACCATGATACCCAGCTACCAACACAACCTGTGGGTAACACTTTTTATGAAGATGCAGTGAATGAAACATCCCCCACCGCGCATACATACCACACTGGAGGTGAATCATCGGTCAGTCAAATGTTTATCTCCTGTTTTGTTGTCTACTAGTTGCTAGTTTATTTAGTCAACAATAACAGGAAAACACAAAGTAACTATGCATATATGTCATGCATTGATTGAATCTCTTTTTCCGATAAACTCTAGTGACAATCGGCAACTAGTTTACTTTTTTTCTTTGAAAATTGGTGGTTTATGCCCCACTGATCAGACATTTCCATATACAGTTGAAGTCAAAAGTTTACATACACCTTGCAGAATCTGCAAAATGTTTATTTTACCAAAATAAAAGGGATTGTACAAAATGCATGTTATTTTTTATTTAGTACTGGCCTGAATAAGATATTTTACATAAAAGACGTTTACATATAGTCCACAAGAGAAAATAATTGTTGAATTTATAAAAATTACCCCATTTAAAAGTTTACATACCCTTGACTCTTAATACTGTGTTGTTACCTGAGTGATCCACAAATGTTTTTTTTTTAGTGATAGTTGTTCATAAGTCCCTTGTTTGTCCTGAACAGTTAAACTGCTGATCTTCAGTAAAATCCTTCAGGTCCCACAAATTCTTTGGTTTTTCTGCATTTTAGGGTATTTGAGCCCTTTCCAACAATGACTGTATGATTTTGAGATCCATCTTTTCACACTGAGGACAACTGAGGGACTATTACAGAAGGTTCAATCGCCCACTGATGCGCCAGAAGGCCGGGGGTAAAAACTTTTTCAATGTGAAGATCACTGTAAATTTAACTTATTTTGTCTTCTGGGAAACACGTAAGTATCGTCTGTAGCTTCTAAAGGGCAATACCATATGAAAAAAAAAAGATATTTAGGCAAAATAAGAAAAATGTACACATCCTTATTCTGTTCAAAAGTTTACACCCCCGGCTCTTAATGCATAATTTTTTCTTCTGAAGCATCAGTGAGCATTTGAACCTTCTGTAATAGTTGGATATGAGTGCCTCAGTTGTCTTCAGTGTGAAAAGATGGATCTCAAAATCATACAGTCATTGTTGAAAAGGGTTCAAATACAGAAAAATGCTGAGAAAACACAGATTTTTTTAAATTAAATTGAACTATTATTTTCATTTGTGGACTATATGTAAATATTTTATGTGAAATATCTTATTCAGGTCAGTACTAAATAAAAAATCTCTTATCTTGATAAAATAATTAACATTTTGCAGATTCTGCAAGATGTATGAAAAATTTTGACTTCATCTGTAAATCTCATAGTACAAATGTACAGGTCCTTTTCAAAAAATTAGCATATTGTGATAAAGTTCATTATTTTCTGTAATGGACTGATAAACATTAGACTTTCATATATTTTAGATTCATTACTACACAACTTATTGTTTTAATATTGATGATTTTGGCATACAGCTCATGAAAACCCAAAATTCCTATCTCAAAAAATAGCATATTTCATCCGACCAATAAAAGAAAAGTGTTTTTAATACAAAAAAAGTCAACCTTCAAATAATTATGTTCAGTTATGCACTCAATACTTGGTCGGGAATCCTTTTGCAGAAATGACTGCTTCAATGCGGCGTGGCATGGAGGCAATCAGCCTGTGGCACTGCTGAGGTGTTATGGAGGCCCAGGATGCTTCGATAGCGGCCTTAAGCTCATCCAGAGTGTTGGGTTTTGCGTCTCTCAACTTTCTCTTCACAATATCCCACAGATTCTCTATGGGGTTCAGGTCAGGAGAGTTGGCAGGCCAATTGAGCACAGTAATACCATGGTCAGTAAACCATTTACCAGTGGTTTTGGCACTGTGAGCAGGTGCCAGGTCGTGCTGAAAAATGAAATCTTCATCTCCATAAAGCTTTTCAGCAGATGGAAGCATGAAGTGCTCCAAAATCTCCTGATAGCTAGGTTTAGAGGTGGACCTTTATTTTTTTCTGTTTCAATCACATTTCCATACAAATCCCATTGCATAAATTCATATGATACATTTTTATTTTCTCATGAGATTGGGTTGCTTTCACCCATGCCATGCACTGAAACGTTATTAATGATAATGAAACTTTAATTAATATTAAAATCACCACCCTGTGCAATAGTTGAGATTGCGTTGCTTTTTTTTGCACATGGAAAGAACCCCTCCCACCTATGTCTAGGCAACCCACTCTGTAGGCCTGATATATCTGGGTCACTCTAAGAAAGCATGAAGCATCTGTATATCTGCAGTGCTGAGTGTGTTTTTAAGCTAAATTTAGACATGTACTTAAAGTTTTAAATGTCATGCAGGTGTGAATGAAACCTATTTAGCACAAACAGTATGAGATTAGTGACTGTGGTTAAATCTCTCTCTTTATGTCTCTGTACTTAAGTGCTGTACAGAAAAACTCATTCATACATTACCTCAGCATCCCTGACTTGTAAGATATTCATTGGCCAGAACTAGGCAATATGAACAGGGAACTAAGCTGGTTTTCCTAACAAGTTTTAGGGTCATTGTAAAGTACTAAACCTGAAAGATCAAGATCCTGAAAAATCTGATACAGCAGAGAGGAGGAGGAAGATTGAAGGTGTTTTCCAGGAGTAGGTTTTGCAGCTGCTGAGTCTTGTTTTCCAAGGACAGATAAACCTTACAGGGGATTTTTTTCTCCACTTGGGCAGCTGTATGGAGGTCAAAAGATCTATTAAGCACATGACAACAAGTGAAACATATACACTTTATACCTACCTATATTTGGAAAACCCATTGTCAGTGGTTCCCCAACTGTCAAACTCAATATCTCATAAATTTAGTTTGACAGGCTACACAATGTCATACAATTCAGTGTTTTAATTCAAGTTTGATTTATAAAAGCTATATAATTCACACTGTAAACAGAAAGTCAAAGTAAAGTTAACTAAATAGTTTCTAATACACAAAATGAAAAATACCAAACTTACTATGTTAACTATAATTCGAGTTTTAAAATGGTTGCTTTTACAAAAAGCATAATTGTTTAATCTCGAATCTCCTACGTGAAGTTTTAGAGGCTTTCAAAATCAAAATTTCAAGTCTGCGTGTTTTCTCACTGCGCATGCGCGTCTCTCCTGTTTCTGATGGCCGTCAACATGGCGGCGGTGGAGTGAGACGCATGCCTAAACTTTACACTGATAATTGACTTCTTGCCTCGCGTACTTTGTTTACGTGAAAGAACGCCGTCGAACAAAAAATGTCGCGTCACAGGAATGTCCGAGGTTATAACTACGACGAAGGTATATTGAGGGAATCTGATATTTAACCGCTTTTATGGACAGAGGCCTGTATGAATGCTAGTTAGCTGGTTTATTTATACAGTGTTCAGTGCTGCAGATTATGACAGACTGCTGTCGTGTCACTGTTTCAGATGGTAACAGCTGTGCTGACCTGATAACAAGTTCTGTGATTTTAAACTCGAATTGTATCTAGTAAAAGTAAACACAGCTATCACAAGCATTACATCTTGCTTTTGTATTGTTTTATATTTTGGGAAGCACAAACGAGCTATTCAGCTTATGTAAGACAAAATAACATCTGGTTTCTTTTTCTTCTTAGGATTAATACATTTACTCTATTTCAACCCTGTATTTGTGCCTTTTGACTGTCAGTTTTTGTTAGTAACTCTTGTATTGCTTCTGGTGGCGAGGCTGACTAAGCAAAGCTTTTTTTGGCCCCATCAATGGTTTTCCGTTTGTTGATGCAGCAGGATTGCTTTAACTAACTATGAATATAACTGAATTGTTTTTATTTCTTCCTTGTTCATAGATTTTGAGGATGATGACATGTTTGGGCAGTCAGTGGAGGACGACTACTGCATCTCTCCTGCAACTGGTTTGTGTTTTGTATTAAATAAATGTATAAATCCAGTGTTATAAGAGTGCTGGTGATTTAGATCAGTCATAAAGTTCAATTACAAAATGCTGGAATATATATATTTTAGATTGAAGATTGTTTATTTAATTATCATCTGCATATGTGACCCAGGACCACAAAATCAGTCGTAAGTAGCATGGGTATATTTATAGCGATAGCTAACAATAAATTGTATGGGTCAAAATTATAGATTTTTTTTTGGTTCCATGAAGATATCTTGTAAATTTCCTACCGTAAATATATCAAAACTTAATTTTTGATTAGTAATATGCATTGCTAAGAACTTCATTTCTACAAATTTAATGCAGATTTTCTCAATATTTTGACTTTTTTTGCACCCTCAGAATCCAATAGCTGTATTACATCAATGGAAAGCTTATTTATTGAGTTTTCAGATGATATTATCAATCTCAATTGACCCTTATGACTGGTTTTGTGGTCCAGGGTCCCATATCATTTTGGCCTTATTTGCTTGATTAAGTTGCTTGATAAAAGATTTGATTTGAACCCAGTAACCTATGAAATTTACTGGCTTGTGTGACCCGTTACAATGCCATTTATCAAAACTTTTTTCCCCAAAAATTTAATTCACATGTTGAATCAATAATTGAATAATATTGATGTTAAGTTTTGTCTGTTATGGATATGTTTGTGAATTCATGTTTTCCATAGCTGCGCAGTTTATCTACTCACGTCAAGACTCGAGGCAGGCTCGACATGTAGAGACCCTGGAAGAGGCAGAATATGAGGAGGAGGAAGAGGAGATGCCAACCTCTCCCTCCATCACAAGTACACTAGACCCACTACAGCAAGGTACACACTGACTTCATGGGTTAATATGGTCACCTAGTTAGCTAGCTGGCTAGTAAGGTTATCTTTTTTTTTCAGCTATAATATTTTTAATAGTAGAGCTTTAAAAGGGAGATCAGATGCAAGATGCAGGTGTTTTGTAGTTGTATGTAAAAGTAACATAAGAGTCTTTGTTTTCTCCCAACATCAGAGCCACTGAAGACGCAGTGGATTCGTTTTGTTTTTGATGGTAATGTGCCACCGAATGCACAAAAAATTTAAGAGAGTAGCTCAATATCATTTAAAGAGACATGCACCAAACAGGTCACTGTGAACAGAGCTGTTTTTGACAAGGTAAAAAGGGTGTTGTTTTACATGACCATTAAGGAATTTTAGTATGGAAGTATGCAGACATTTCATGAAGACCCTAAAGAATTATATCAACTTATGGAAAATAGTATCTGGTGTCCCCTTTAAAGGGGATGGATAGAGATTTAACTTCTAAGAGAGCAGACAGTCTTAAAGTTAGGTTTGTTGCTACTATAGACTTTCAGAATGATTTTATAAAAAGTTTAGAGCCATCAAGATAATTGCATGCATGTTTTCTACTGTTTATAATGTTCCTGTTATTATACATAATTTGTTAGTCTGTTTTTGTTGTTGTTGTGGAAACAAAGGTTAAGTAGTTATTTACTTATTTATTTGTGGAGTTTCATGTCCCAGCACTGGGGTTGCACAAATTAGTGTACTCTCAGGGCTGGGATGCGGCAGGAAGGGCATCCGGCGTAAAACGTGCCAAATCGGCTGTGCGGATCATGCCGCTGTGGTGACCCCTGATAAAAAAGGGAACAAGCCGAAAGAGAGAGATTTGTGGAGTTTCTGTCAGATTCCTTTATTGAAATGTTCACTAATGTGTTTGGTAAGAATTGGTGGATTTTATAGGTGGACTAAATCAGTCTAACCAAGTTCCTTAAGACAGGTTAAACAACTAGTTGTTCAGACAACCCAAAAATAGCAGATTTTTAAAACATATGTACACTACCATTCGAGGTCAGTACAATTTTTATGGAAAAAAAAACACTTACTGACACCCAAAACTTTTGAAAGTTAGAGTAGTTTTGCACATTCCTAGATGGCTTTGTGTGCACATAAACAACTGTGTTTTTTTACTGATGTAATGATGTGCCAGTCTAAAATTCAGATTTAGTTTTAACGAATGTTTACATAGTCAAACCAAATATTATTCAGACACCAGATATACTTTTTTGATATTTATTTTTACTAGTGGGTGCAGGACACTATTTATATTAAACACACATTATATGTGACATACTATACCCCAAAATTCTCCATACAGCGGTCTACCAGTAAAATATAGAATATGTTGGCTGCGAAAAATTAATCAGACACTTATAGTGTTTTTCTTTAATAGCTAATGCAATCTTTTTATACTACATACTGAACAAAATTAAGCATTGCCTTTTAATTGGTTGACCTAAATTGGTATTATCTAATTGTGTATTTAATTTTAATAGCTGACAGCTATTCAACCTAATTCATTACATATCTTTCTATCAAAGTTATCTGACCTTATCAAGATGAATTGGTTTCACTCCGAGTTCTTGCCATTTTTTACTATTTTCTAAACTGTGGTAATGTGAGAAATGTTGAAGGTGTCTGAATAAATTTTGGTTTGACTGTATTTCATTAGGGATACTTTGTATCAGTTTGTAATCAGTTCTTATTTTCCTGTTTGTTTGTGTTTGGGCAGGTCGCTTGTACTCCTGTTTGGATCAGATGAGAGCTGTGCTGGGAGATTCAATTCCAGACTCCACACTGACTCAGGCAGCTCTAAAATATGACTGTGACCCTCACAGAGCCCTTGATTTTATCCTAACTGAGGAGAACACCAATACCCACGCCCCTCCAGCCAGAACCAACCCACAGCCTGAGCCTATCACCACAGCTGCACCACAGAAAGGTACACACATACGCCCTTCCACCCAAAACCAATACACATCACCAACAAAAAAACCTACACACCCTTATAGCCATTATAGCCACCAATAATACATCTGTGTTACTTCCACTTAAGAGTATGCCCTATTATGTATTTTAATTTAAAAATGAAAATGAAAACCACTCTAACAAGACCACAAATAGAAAAAAAACACCCAACAAAGTGGGCATGAGGTCTCAGGGGAAAATGCTAAATTCCAGGGTTTTTCCAAAACTGGGGAGAACCTAAAATCTTGGAGGTTTGATTAAATGTGACTAATACAAATATTTATTATTGTTATTATCATAATTAAGTATAAATGAATTGTAATGTTAAAGAAGAAAGCTATTTAATTCTATTATAATTATAAAATGTGACCCTGGACCACAAAACCAGTCTTGAGTAGCACAGGTATATTTGTAGCAATTGCCAAAAATACACTGTATGGGTCAAAATTATCGATTTTTCTTTTATGCCAAAAATCATTAGGATATTAAGTAAAGATCATGTTCCATGAAGATATTTTGTAAATTTCCAACCGCAAATGTATGTGACCCGATCTGGCGAAAGTCGGAAGTCGCGACGTTCTATTTTAAGATACAGTCCGATAATGTGGAAAAATCAATTTTTCCTTTTTTAGCTAATTTAAAAGAACAGACATTCAGAAATAATCTCCCAAAGTTCTGTAGTCCAGATAGATTGAGTAAAGGTATTTAAATTACTATTAAAGTGACTTAGTTTTACTAAATTCGCTGGAAATGAACATTGCTTTTCTCAACTCCTCTCATCACTTCTGAGCATTGGCCTATATTTCGGGTATCCCCTGAAACGTCACTATCTCTGTATAAAACCAATCAAAAAGCTTAGAAATGTACACAAACAGTCACATAAACACTGATCATTTGTCAATGGGAAGCCCCGTTTCGACTGACCGGCATGCGATTGGTCTAGCCATCCCCCAGTTAGATTAGCAGTGCTCTGTGTAAACAAGCTAGTGAGAGTGGCTAAGGCTAGTCAGTGATTTTTTTGGATCTGAAGATGTGTCATCCTCAGATGAAAGCGACAGCGATGTCAAAGGGACATGTTGGGGAAGTTAATAGGGTCATGTCTAACTGAAGCAGCCGTGTTTTCTGCCATCAAATGACAGACACACTTTCTCTCTGTGACTGCGTGTATGCGCAATGTTTTATTCAAATACATACTTTAAAATAATTTGAGCTTCAGTCTGGTTTAATAGCATTTAAATATATAATGCAAATTTCTTTGGTCAAATTAAGCTGTAAAATAAATAGTTTATCCCTTTAAATGCAATGGATTTTGAAAGATATGAACAACAAAAACGGGCAAAAAAACTTTAAAAGTGATTTTCTCAGGTTTTTAATTGGAAAAAGAGAGCAGACGACCATAATTCAAATCTTTAGAACAATTCACAGTATGACTTTGAATAGGATATCATTTTAAAGCTTATGGTTAAAGCAATCCTCTTTCCATTGATACCAAAATGTGACTCACTGTGACTCTTTTTATTTTTATTTTGCCTGATCAGGTCACACATACATATACAAAACCTAATTTTTGATTAGTAATATGCATTGCTAAGAGCTTAATTTGGACAACTTTAAAGGCGATCAGTATGTTGACTTTTTTGCACCCTCATATTCCAGATTTTCAAATAGTTATATCTCGGCCAAATATTGTCACATCCCAACAAAGCATACATCAATGGAAAGCTTATTTTCAATTTACCCTTATGACTGGTTTTGTGGTCCAGCATCATAAATATAAAAATGTAACAGTTTTTCTCTATGCTTTAATTGATAACATTTTTTTAAAATCGCTAATGTCTTTAATTTTAGTGTATAACGTATTGCCTTTTTCTTGCTTTCTCTGTGGTCTCGGCTAACCAATGAAATTTGATCGCCTTCCTCATCCTCTCGGTTGCACTCTCTGGCTTCAATTGGCCCTTGTAAGGTAAGGAGCCTTATTTCCTCACTTACACAATAATACTAAGTCTCTATCAAGTGCACATTCTTGCAAACAAAACAGTGATCAATCTTACAACCTCAGCGATCTGTTAGCCATGCATGACCCAAACAAATCCATACCTGGTGCTCTGAAACCTCCCCCTGGCTTGGGAAAAGACCATTTAAAGGTGGTTTCAACTCAGAATTTGGGTGATCGTGGGCAGTCTACTTTAGGACAAAGTTCACTGGCTCAACTAATAGCTGAGCATGGACAAAAGTCTACAAATGTCCCACCTCTAATTCCCTCCACTGGTCTCTCATTGGATAACACGGTTCCCCTCTCTACCAGTCCTTTTGGTTCTTTTCTTGGTCCTGCTGCTCCACTTGCAGTGCTGTCTCAGGGTCCTAGCATCCCACCTATTTCGGGTTTGTCCATTGGCTCTGGTGCAACTCTCTCCTCTGGTCTCTCTTTGGGCACATCTATCCCAGCTGGTCTGGGTGCGACATCCTCTTCTCTTTTAACCTGCTCTCTCAGTAGTCTAGCACTGCAGGATTCCAAGCCGTCCGCCCCTCTTCCTGTCTCATTAGGTAGTTTGAGCACTGTCCTGCAAAGCAGTGGACCATTGGGAGTACCTGGGCAGGCAAAGACTTCTGGAAGTCTTTCATTGGCTGATCTGATCCAGGAGCATAAGGACAACAGTCCCAAACTCTATGACAGTTTGCCTGGACTCCAAAACGCACATGATTCACATAAAACTTGTCCTCAAATCAATCAGAAGCCTTTCCAAACATCTGCTTTAAATCCTGGCTTTTCAGAAGCACCATCCCTGTCTGACCTGGTGTCCCAACACCAAGTGTCACTTGGCCCACGACTCCCAACATGCACTTTATCGCTCAAGAGCGATATATTGAACAAATCTGCAGCTACTGTTCCAAAGCCCCGACCACTAAGCTTAAATCAGAGTGTTGATCTTAGTGCACTCATGTCCCAAACATCTCCTGATGGTCGCTCGCCAACCTTATCGAGTTTTACCCACATCTCTGCTAGTCAGAAAAAACGTGTGTGTGTTAAACCATCGAATTTTGCACTGGCGATGTGCGTGCCTGTGAGATACGAGAAGAGTCGGCACAATAGAGCGATTCATAGTGCTTTCTTATACAGCAGACAGATGAAGAGAGTGAAAGAACAAGTGCAGTGTCCACCTCTCCATCACATCACCCCGTTTTCTTTTGACACACCCTCTCCGGATGACATAGTCAAAGCGAATCAGAGAAAAGCTTTTACTCGAGACTGACTTTAAAAAAAAAAAACTTTTAAACATCTCCCAAACTGTAGGTGTTTTGCAGCTGAGGTTCATTTGTATTTTTTTACATTTTAAAAAAATTATAATTACCACAGCCACTGTTTTGGCCATATTTCAAAGGCTTTATCGAGAAGATGTCAGACTGAATGGTTAATACTAGTATATATAGAATGAACTGAATAGATTAGTGTTCATAATTTGAGCAAAATGTGAACTTTCAGGTGTTAAAAGTCAGCACTCAGATGGTTTGTACATTTGAGCCCTGAAATTATTTAAAGCACTGAGACTGCTATTTTATCTCATTGCCCATGTAATACTTTATACTTTTGTATTTTCTATTTTTATATTTATTTACAGCTAACCATTGCACTGGAAAGTTAAAAAGGACTTTAATAAGTCTAATAAAAAGGACTGATTTTTTTTTTGTCTGAAACATCACAACCTCAGATAGTAATTTAGTATTGCTTTTAAAGTGTTTCATAATTTTAAATTTTTCAGACTTTTTAAAATGGTTCATGAAGCTGAATGTATATTTTTGTACTTGATTATGTAGTTTTATGACATTTTGACGAATTATGCTAGACAAATTCTAGAGTCGCTCTACATAGCAAAAAAAAAAAAAGAAAATACATGGTAGGAGCAGATACAGTGCAAAAATAAAGAAGAAAAAAAAAAACAACAGATTCTCTCTACAGCTGTTTTGCTGCCTTTTGAAATGAGGCGCAGTGATGGTTTACCACAAACACAGAAAGAGGGAAGACATTTGGGTTTGGGGGACACCTGGAGTTTTTCCTATTCTGTGTTTTGACACCCAGCACTGTAAAAGTGCATTTTAGTTTGACGTTTTCCCCTTTTTTTCATTAAAATTGATTATTTGCTGCCTTTTTAATTTGTTTTAAAGCACTGATGTACATATGTGACTGCTTTGGCTATGACCCTGGCATTTTGTATATATTCTGAAATAAAGATTTTCCCGTTTCATTTTTGAGATTGATGTTTAGGTGTGTGTGAACATGTGGAGGAGGAGGGGAACTTGATGTGTGTGTTGAGGCTGAGCTTGTTTTTTGCTCACCTTAAAGGGCGTGTTAGCTTGTGGTGTTTATCACTTACGTGTGTCTGCTTGACTGCGTGTGTGTGCGCGCGTATGTACATATAAAACAGAGAGTCTTTGTGGCCACATAAAGGTGTTAACACGCCCAGAGCATATTGGAAGAGATTTTGAGAAAGGCTTTGCTTTCAATGTGGTAGACCATCCACCATGGGAGATGATGCACACATGCACAGATCTGAAGTTGGTCTGAAAACCAACACACGCACACACACCCCATGCATGATTAGAGGCTTTATTTCCTTGTTGCACACTGACCTGATCTCTAAAACAAGTTTAATCCTGATAATCACTTGAAAAGAGGGTGTTCATTGGAATTGTTGGTGAATTAGACTTACTTAAGCCTAAGTAAACTAAAAGAATCAATTAAGAGACAACAAGTTTGGAACATTTAATCACTCACAGTTCTTGTTGGGTTTAAATGTTCATGGAGTTAAAATTCACAAACACTATCAGTCAGAAGTTTTTGGACAGCAAGGTTTTTATTGCAAAAGCAGTAATATTTTTACTATTTCAATTATAGAAATGATAAAAATTAATACTTTGATTTAGCGAGGATGCATTAAATTGATCAAAAGAGATTTGATCTAAAGATTTCGATTTCTGATAAATGCTGTTTTTCTTAACTTTCTATTCATCAAAGAAACCTTAAAAAAATGTACTCGGCTGTTTTCAACATTAATAATAACAATAAAAAATTGAGCAGCAAATCAGAATATTAGAATGATTTCTGAAGGATCATGTGACTAGAGTAATGATGCTCAAAAAATTTAGCTTTGAAATTTATTTATATAGTAAAAATACTGAAAAAATCTGTTTTTGCTATACTTTGGATCAAATAAATGCAGGCTTGGTGAGCTGAAGAAACTTATTTAAAAACATTAAAAATCTTACTGTTCAAAAACTGATAGTGTTAAATTACTAGTGCTGCTGTATTTAGAGATTTAAAATCCTAATCGTAAAGATTCTAAAAATTCTGCCATCATTTACTTCTCTGCAGAACACAGTTTTTGTCCATGCAATGAAAGTCAATGGGGTCCAAACACTGACTTTCGTTTTATGGACAAAAGATTATCTTATTTTGTGTCTTACAGGTTTAGAACAACATGAGGGTTGCACACATGAATGGTACCTCCATTTTTACATTTCCGAGAAACCAGACTTATGGTTTTGCATCTGGTCTGGTGGACAATTAAACTGGTGAAAATCCCCTAGACTTAAGTTAAGGTCTAGTGACCAGAATACATGTTAATAGGCTCTTTTGACTTGCAACAGTAAACTGCAACCTTATAACCCTTTTTGAATGTTCGTAGCAACTCCCTGGTTAACACCTGAAAAACTCTAGCACGATAATAGCGCTAGTGTTTTGCATGGGCAAGTGTCCACTGTTTTCAGAAAATGTAAAAAAGCCTTCTTTACTGTTAGGATGCTTTGAGTGCACACACTTTTTCATCTCTCTTTCTCACGTGTTCTTGTTAACTCTCTGTTTGCCGAGGCCAAGCGTGGGTGAAGGCCTGCGTTTGAAAAGCATGGTGCATCTCACCTTTCTCACTTGCTGTCTTTAACTCGTTTTGTAAATTCTATCTCTGCCATCTGACCACCTCAAGTCATCTATCCCTTTTTTCCCCTCTGTTTTCTCTGCCTTCTTTTTGCCACCCACACAGGAAAGAGTGACTGGTTTACAGCTGGCCCTGTTACTGCTCTTTGACGTTTTCTCCCTTTTTTGCACTTTGTGGCTTTTGCAGAAATGGTGATGATATGTCATGGTGCCTGTGCTGCGAGACGTGCAGCACTACATAGATTGGTCAGAGAGCAAGAAACGAGAGAGGTTATTGACCCTATTTGAGACTGTCATTAAAGATCATTTGTAGCTAGTTTTCTCTTTCTCTGTCAGACTGTTTCTTGTTTTCTCATACTTTGCACTCCCCTGTAGCCTGTCAGTAGAACTAGAGATGATTTAACCCAGTTAGACCGAAGACCTGCACAGGCTTCATGTACAGTAATCTATATCTATTTAATTGAGCTAAAAGGAATTATTAGTGGGGTTTGCCAATAACAGATTTGAACAAACCCTAAACACTAGGAATTAAACTTTGGCACACAATTAGCACTGAACAGTTTGTGCTACTAAGATGAATGATACCGCAAATCTTGTAGCTTGTTGCTTGCTTTTCTAAATGGCCTGTTGTTAAGTTTTTTGTTCATTTTTTTTATCATCTGGTGGATGATGAAATAGGTGATACTATCACATCACATAGATGTAAGTAGTAGGAAACAAAGTCAAAATCATTTCCACTGATTTACAGTCTAAAGAAGTTGATGCTAGTTTTCGAAAGTCTGCAGATTTGAGTTGACAGATCAAATCATGTAGTATGTATGTGTGATGGTCACAGGCTCTGGGTTTTTTATTTATTTTTAAGCTTCAGACTGTGGCTACATTTACACTAGTGTGTTTCAGTTTAACACGCATAACTTTTGCTACGGTTATGCTTTTCGTTTAAACTACTTCGGTGAGAACAAAGAATTTGGAAAACGCTGCAGACCCCGTTTTATTTTGAAAACTCCGGGATAGCATTTCAGTGTAAACGGACCAAAATGTAAACTTCTAAAAAGGATAGTGTAACTTCTCACACTCACTCTGCGTATCCTTGATGACTGTGTAAACAACAACATAATGCTCTTTTGTTGTGTCTCATTTCTGAGGCTCATTTAAGAAAAGTGTTTTTACACTCCAAGAAGTAAGTACATTTTATTACAGTTACTTTTCTTAAATTAAAACGTCCTTAATGACGTACTGTATGCTGCCTAAATGGTCATGTGACATGCATTTTCGTTTAGTGTGGACGGAGATCGTTTCTGAAAACCCAACCCATACAGTCTGAGGATATCAAACCTGTTTGATGTTTTGAGCCGGTTTTAAAAAAAAATGAATATTTCACAAAACTACAACAGAAGCAGTTTTTTGCATTTACACTGCACGTCTTAATGCATGATCTTATTCTTTTCACCATATCCTATTTTTTTGGCCCGCCTGTTTACATTCACTTTAGACATGCCTAGAATCCGATATCTGTGTTGACACTAATCTCCAAATTAAAATCATTCCACTGGTTTTCACGACAATGAGCGCAACGACTGACCCTTGAATTCTGGATGGACTTTTTCTTATTCATCTTTTCCAAAGTCAGCAAAAGTATACCCAACAGCAAATAATTAAACAAAGAAAGCGAAAGCGGCTGTTAATGCTGCCTTCATAAGGACAGCGTTAGTTCTTTTTCTGCATCAGTGTTACGGCCATAGATATATATATGTAGATGCCTCATTAGCGACTGTTTCTATGGGCCGTTATACGTAAGCCATCCGCCATAATGCAGCGGTCAACTTTACGTCATTCACCCATAGATCTATGTCATTCACCATAGTAATCAGTGAATATTCGAAATGCCACAGTCCTGCACAGCCGTTGGTCTGCGAACCTATAGTATGGCGAATGACGTCAAGTTGATCGTTTCAATATGGCGGACACATCTACGCGCTTGGAGCAGTCCAATGGGGTATCTACGTATATATATCTATGGTTACGGCTACTGTGGAAAAGACGAATGAGACAGGAGTGGTGGAATCAAGTCGACTCCTTTGACAAAAAGGAATGGGTACATAATTTTTGCGTAAACAAGACTAGCTTCGAGTTTCTATGTACTCACAGTCTCTGTCATAAGACACCCCATTAAGAAAAGCGATCCCAGTGCGCAAATGCGTCACCCTTATGCCATAGGGACCTGCAATCTCTTTCAAGTTTAAAAATGTTGTGCGCATTTTACTTTCACTTTCAAAGTAGCGGCAAATGGCGTACAGCAATTGTTTGTTTTTAGTTTATTTGTATTTTCCCTCTTTTCCTCGCTTTCCTTTTGCTTTTAATGCAATTCAAGCAACAACAAAATACAACGGCAAAATCTCGTAGCCTATGTATAAATCATATAACTTTTGTTAACAAAACATTTGCTATAGGCAGTGCATAATATAAAATAACAAATTACTTTCACAAGGTGTAAATAGGTATACAAAACTAAACACTGGCACCAAATAAGACATAACGAACGTTTATTAGCAAAAGGAATAAAAAAGGTTGGAGGTGGCCTACACCTTGATGTCAAATAAAATAAATAAATTTCAAGTTAAGAACCTTCCAATATCACTTAAACGGCAAACTCAACAGGCTTATTAAAATCCAAAATATTGCCAAACAGGCTCTTTTGCATTTAGTTTCGAAACTAAATCATCTGTCGTCATGTCTTTCTTAGCGCTGTCTTTTTGTCAGTCAGCTCAACTCATTCTCAATTGGGACTGTTTTGAATTGTACTGTCTGTTCTCTAATTGTTCTCTAACTAAACTAAATTATTTTAATTACTATAAAAAAAACAAAAAAACAAAATGATGGTGGCGGGCGGTGCTGCAGGGGGCAGAGAGGAACTTCAGAATGTGATCAGGGAGTTCTACTACCTAGGGTTTCCCTCAGTGTCGTGGAACAACAGTCACGTAACATAATTGACACAGAGAATCGGAAATGCGTGTTTAGATGTAGGTCGGATGTCCAGATATCGGATAAGTATCTGATTTAAAACCACATTTAGAAACGGTTCGGATACAGAAAAATCGGATCTTGTGTGGATTTTTGTCAGATGTGGGCAAAAAATCCGATTTTTTTCTGCCAGTTTAAACGCGGCCTATGATACATGATGATTCTTTTTTGTACTATAACCTCCAAAAAACAACTCATATGTGGCCGCTCACAAGTATGAGGGGCTTTCCTTGCCATTATTGCTTGAATAACCCCTTATTTATACTGCACACATCTGCAGATTTCAGAAGCAGCGCTCCTCGCTGCTTTCTATGTCTCCCTTGATTAAAAAAAATTTCTAGTGTGGTGGCTGCGATATACATAAACCTACCTGCATCAGCCATCATGACTTGTTGCAAGAGGAAAAAAATATGTTTAGTCGCATAACATCAGTTAATGGAAACACCGCCATTTTGCAATAGTTTCTTATCGACATTTATAGAAAATTGCGAAAGTTTTGCACAAATCTGTAATGGAAATGCACCTACTGTCTCTTTCAAGTAAAGTCTGTTCACTCCGTGGCCATATTGCCAATGAGGCAATGCCTCTGGGGAGCTATTTCAATTAGACATCCAAGACCAAGTCCTATCTATATGAATGGGGGAATCGTAAAATCTCAAAAACTGATTGTTGACCGGCCAATGCCCATGTGCAGTCATAAGCGTGAGTCTTTGGTTTCTATTGGAACCAGGGCTTCTAAAGGCCGCCGAAATGGCGCAGTGACTTTACCAATCAGCGACTGACTCTTTTATTTAAAATGCGGGACAAATTACGTCATATTGCACATCGCAGTTTCGCCCATTTATAAACCGAGCTGGGTAGATTATAGGTCTGCTACGATAAATGCGATTCATGAATCGATTCTGAATGCATCGCGGTTCTCTCTGGAATCAATTCTGAGCTTAGTTTTTAACAGCAGATGGCGCACCAATCTAGTTTTTAACCACATACTCAAATGCTCACGAACAAGAGCGCTTGTGCGTTGTGCTTTTATGACGATGCATCGATTTATTTTCTCAGCCCTAGTAGATTACATAAAAATTGTATTCTGTTACTGATTCCAAATTACATGACAAAAATTGTAATTAGTAATGTAATCCTTTAAATTACACATTTTAGGTAATATAATCAGACTACTTTTTGATTACTTTTGACCTAACTTGTTTATCACATTGATTTAAATTCAGAGGACCAATGAACATGCGAATGTGATACTTAATTATTAAAATATTTCAAGAACATATATGTGACCCTGGACCACAAAACCAGTCATAAGGCTAAATTTTACAAAACTGGGATGTATACATCACACGAAAGCTCAATAAATAAGCTTTCTATTGATGTATGGTTTGTTAGGATAGGACAATATTTGGCCGAGATGCATCTGTTTGAAAATCTGGAATCTGAGGGTGCAAAAAAATCAAAATACTGAGAAAATCACCTTTAAAGTTGTCCAAATTAAGTTCTTAACAATGCATGTTACTAATCAAAAGTTACATTTTGATATATTTATAGTAGGAATTTTACAAAAAATCTTCATGGAACATGATCTTTACTTAATATCCTGATGATTTTTGGCATAAAAGAAAATTCAATAATTTTGACCCATACAATGTATTTTTGGCTATTGCTACAAATATACCCCAGGACTTAAGACTGGTTTTGTGGTCCAGGGTCACATATTACGTCATATAGAATCAGATGACAATGTGTTTGAAAGACAAAAGCCGTCCAAAGACAGAAATGCATGTGATAATTCAAATAAAAATCAATTTGTCCATCAGTAGTTGATGCAATGTTGAAACACTTCCTAATCCTGAAAATTTTTTTGTAAAACAGTCAAATATTGTGTGGCGCCACTTCAATAATGACGGATCTTTATGTACATGTCAACAAAACTGGAAGACTTTCTGAATGTATTCAAGCAGTAGGCTATTTTACAAAGGAAAAAGATGCAAAAAAGGGAATTAGGGAGAATCAGTAAATTATGAATCATTTATTAGTATTGTTTGAATAATATGTAGTCATGTAATCCATTAAAAAATAAAATTAAAACCTTTTTTCGGAATCTGATTAAGTAATCCAGATTACATGTAATCAGTTACTATCCAGCTGTTCATAAGTCTTAGAAGTGAACCGTGTCTGTATATCTAGTCTTTGTTACTCTTCTGAATACCCTAGCTATCTGCAATGTGCGCTCAATGCTTAGCTTCACCCTAGCATCATGGTTTTCTTTTTTTTTTTTAATGAGGCCACTCATATTTTCTTCAGAAACTACATGACTAGTTTGCTGCAAGGGGTGTTCTGAATCATATTGATTGCTATGGAGTTGTTTTAAAAGTTGGTTATGAAAGTGTTACTAGGCTGTTGCAGAAGTTCTTACAGGCTTGTTTCAAGTATTATTTTAAAGATGGAGGTGTTGAAGAATGTCCCATTCATAGGCCTTTGTCAACCTTTGCCCTTCCCTGTTTATAAAAAAGATTAGGTAAGACCTGTATGTGCTGCATCTGAGTGCTTCTGTCATGTTCATGTATTGTTTTCAGCAGGTGTGTACCATATGGGCAAGGCTGTATGTGAGAAAATATGTAATAGTGTGTGAGATGTCATTGTGAATTGAGGATATCTGAATGGCAGTAGTGAGGTGAGTGTATGGGGATTCCCCAAAGTTATGGGACAGCAGTGCTGCACTCAAACCCAATAAACATAACTGATATGGAAAAGCAGGGGATGAAAGATAAGCTGGAGAGAAGATAATGTAGGTTGTAAGTGTTTTGGAAAGAAGACCGTTCCTTCTTGGGTTTTTGCACAGGTTTATTGTCCCATTTCTTTCCAGGACTTGAAACACTTGTGCCCCCTACTGGAACAAAAACATGTTCAACGCATTTGACTTTCCAGACGTGTATCATGATGAAATACACAACTTGTTTGTTTTTCCCCTTGCTTTCTGTTACTGTGGTACTACCCCGTTGCTCAATTGAATTAAGGTTATAATGTCTAACAAGTAGAGGTGTGATGGCTAGCGGGAAGTTCACAGGTTTAGAAAGATGGTTAAGAACAGCGTGAGAGATGTGTGTAGTCACTGTCAGTGACTAAAAGAGATGACAGATAATAAGGTAGGATCATGTCTCACTGGTGTTTGAATAGTCCTGGATCCGTTTTTCTAGGAAGAGCACATTTACATATCCTGAAGGGTGTGTGTCTCAGGTTTTTTTTTTTTTTTTTTGGTGCTACCTGTTATAGCTGCACGATTCTGAATAAAATGAGAATCACGATTTTTTTTTTTTTTTGCTCAGAATAAAGATCACGATTCTCTCATGATTCTGGAGAACTTTTTTACCCCTGAACATTAGGTTATCAAACAGCAGTAAAATAGCAATGAAATAAATTTAAATTTAAAGAAATGTAATGAAAAATAAAAATGTAAACAAAAAAAAAATCACCATTAAACATTAAAAAATAAACATACAAAGGTATTATGTCAGAGTAAAGCGATTTAAAGATTCTTAGCTAGAAACACCAGTCTATCAACATTTTATGGCCGTCACTGTCCACTCTGTGGGATGCCCAAGTTTACTTCACCATTTTACAAATAAATCCTAATCTAATCATGACACATTATATATCGTTGGAAAGGTCTAAGGCTCCTAAATAGATATTTGACCTTTTTTGTGTTACAAATTATATAGGAAAATGATTTATGACAAGAATTTCATAGATTAATTTATGGCAAGAGTGTGCACCTCAAAAATCTCCTTCATAACAGGAGTTCTGACCTTTTTCACAAACAGACTTTCTTGTTGCCTTTTTCCCTATTACACATTAGAAATAATAAGAAATGATATTTCAGATGAAAACTTAAAATTTCAAAATTCATCCTTTGCAATGCCATTTTAAAATCAGACATTGCATAAACATGGAAAATGTACATCAAAATCATATTACTAAATGTTCTTGTCCATGAATTATAAAGATTTAAGATTCTTCATTGTCACGTCTCTGTTCAAAAAATGGGAGTAACAGTTAAGGGGTTAATGGATCGTCATGCTCATATATGGTTCCATTGCTCTGCTGGTCCATAAATCTGGCACGATCAAAGTACTACTCTGTTAATATTCAAAGTGCTAATAAAGACCGAATTTTCCAAGCATGATACAGAGCTAACTACACAACTTATTATAGCCCACAAACTAATAACAGCCTAGATATTTTATGTAGCTTAATTTGCGCACATTGGGGAGTCGCTCTCTAAATGCAAATAGCTTTTGAATGCGCGTGCGGGTTTTACTTTTGGTTTCGTTTTAACGACCGCGCAAAACTCTCGGCGGCGCTAAGCGTCCATTCTACAATACCAGAGATTACTTTAACAAAACCATTTGAAAGTGGGTGGACACCAACGGGATTTTGAAATGCGTGCCCCCAGTGGAAATTACGCCGCTGCGTGAGTGGATATCTGCCGCTGAGTTATCATTTGATGTGAATGAATGCCGCGTTGTACAGTAGCCTATATTGAGACAGAGGCGCCAGAATTGCATCTGACAGAATGTGCGCTGAAGATGAAGTTTAAATGGTTATGTAATGTTGGAGAGAACAGTGAACCTGTCACTCTATCAGCTCACAGCAGTCTGTGCAGTAATTAGGCTAGCAAAAGTTTTGTAAAATATAAATAAAATATAATTGGCTGAATCGTATAAATGCTGGATTAAGATCGTGAGGGCGGTCGAATCGAGATCGCGATCTTTTAACGATTAATTGTGCAGCTCTAGTACCTGTATTTTCTACCTGTTTTTGTCATCACAAATGAGTAATGCCAGAGTAAACAGTGCTTTAACGTTTACAATATTTCCAAAGCATATTTCCAAAGCTGAAATAGACAATATAGATACTCTGTAAGGTAAAGTAAATGTATAAAATACATATATGGAGAGAATGGTAAATAAAAAAGAGTGACTGATCTTTGTGTGAATGTCAACAAAACTTGAAGACTTTCTGAGTGTATATAAGCAGTAGGCTATTTTAGAAACGAAAAGAGGAATTAGGGCGAATCAATAAATTGTCAATTTATTGTTATTGTGCGAATATGTATCCAAAAAAGTAACTGTAGTGTGATTGTGAGTATTTTAATACGTCTTTTAATCTAATTACAAGTACTTGTCATTTTTGGAATCTGATTACGTAATCCAGATTGTTATCAGGTACTACCCAGCTCTGTTCAATAATTACAATTAAAATAGAAGTGAACCGTCTCTGTATATCTATAGTCTCTGCTACTGTCCAGAATACCCTAGCTATCACATAGCATAGTGCTAAAATTCACTCACAATGCCTTCACAGCTTCACCCAAGCCACATGGTAGCACATTTTCTTCGGAAACCAAATAAATTATGTGAGCATAAGTAAATGTGTAAAAGACATATATGTGTGACCTTGAACCACAAAACCAGTCATAATTTGAAGCTGAATAAATATGCTTTACATTGATGTATGGTTGGTTAGAATAGAACAACATTTGTCTTAAACACAGCTGTTTGAAAATTTGGAATCTGAGGGTGCAGAAAAATCTAAATATTGAGAAAATCACCTTTAAAGTTGTCCAAATTAAGTTCTTAGCTATGCATATTACTACTTATCTTTATGGAACATGATCTTTACTTAATATCCTAATAATTTTTGGCATAAAAGAAAAGATTTTGATCCATACAATGTATTTTTGGCTATTGCCACAAATATACCCACGCTTCTTAAGACTTTTAAGGTTTTGTGGTCCTGGGTCACAGCGAATATGGTAAAAAATAAAAAAAATAGTGCATGTGGCTTAAGGAAAGTATTAATAATAAATGCAGTTAAAGTAATACTTGTTCAATGATGAATATTAATACTGTCGCTCATTTCCTTGTTTTAAAATCTTTATTTTATTTTTCATTTTTGATAATCAGAGTGAAAATGCTGAAAATGGTACCGTTTTTTGTATTTTATGGTTGCATTTTTTTTTTCTTATATTTTTGCTAGTGTTTGAGTTCTTTGTCAGAATCGAGTTGAATTTGGCAGCGCAGAGCGTTCTGGCGTCTGTGTGTGTGTTGAGATATGTTGTGTGGGTGTGGTTTGTGTGTAGTAAAGTGTTGCTGAGTGTGTGAATGTGTGTTCAGACGGGAGATATTTTGTGGGTGTGGCCAAGTGTGTGTGTGTGTGTGCGCGAGAGCAGGTGAACCGATATCTACATTCCCCAGCACTTCCTGTCCCTGTAGCAGGTGTGTGTATGTTTTGTTGTCGTCTTCAGCACTGTGTGCTTAAAGGGTCCTTGTGGTTTGGCCATTCCAACTCAAACTCATCTGGAGACTTTGTATAGTGTTTATTTTTATATAAATATTAACATTAGTTTATATGACAATGCAAAAACATGTTAGTTCTCACATTACGATACCTTAAAAATGATTAAGATCAATGTTTTTTTCCCTAAGGTGAGTCAGACCTCTCACAAATTCTCCTGAAGTTGTGTTTTTTCCCTTGACAAAAAAAATAAATAAATAAATAAATATATAAAGATCTCCCTAACCTACTCGTCTTCTCATTTTGTTCTTGGGGGTTAGAGGTTGCATTATTTCAGCACATTAACCCTTTGTGTGCTGGAAGTGCACAGTCAGTGTGGGAGTACAAGTGACGTGCCGGAGTTAACCCTTTCCTGGCCAGAACGTTCGCTGCTCAGTACTAGATGACTGGCTGTGGCCGTTGCCACTGAAACGGCTCTACTGCTATGACGAGACACCGAGGACTCGTTGCCGCCATTTACCTTACAGGGACAGAAAAAAATAACTCTCATCCTCGTTTTCGTTCATCCCTTCCCCCCTCTCTGGCTCTGAGAGCCTGTTTTGGTGCAGCGTGGAGGAGTTGACTCATGAATTTCAGTAAGATAGTGAAAAAACAGGGCTCAGCGCATGTCGACTGCACTGACACACACATCTGCTCATCTGAAAATGAGTAACCCTTCATACTGTACCAAACAGGAAACTTCATAAAATGTACACTGTCATACATTTTATGAAAGTAGTATGGTGCAAAAAGTTTTGCTTTGTGCTGAAAAAAGTTTCTAAAGAAAAAAAGTAGAATAGCTCATCCAAAAAATGAAAATTGCCTGAAAATATACTCACCCTTGGGCCATTCTGAGGTGTAGATAAGTTCATTTTTTCATTGAAACATTTGAAAATTGCATTATTTGCTCTCCAGTGGATCCTATGCAGTGAATGGGTGCCGTCAGATTGAGAGTCAAAACAGTTGATAAAAACACGACTCCAGCCCATCAGTGTACATCTTGTGAAGTGAAAAGATGTGTGTTTGGAAGAAACAAATTCATCATTAAGGCATTTTAACCTTGAAACGTCACTTCTGCTGAAAATGTAATCCATAATAACGCTTTGGAAAAAGTGTTTTTCTCAGCTTATTTACTTCACAAGATGTTAATTGATGGACTGGAGATGTGTGGATTGCTTGTAGATTATTGTGAGGTTTTATCAACTGTTTGGACTATCATTCTGACGGCACCTATTCATCTTGCATGACCTGAGAGTGAGTGCATTTTCTCTTGGGTAAACCTTTTTTTAAAGTAAAGTTAAATATCAATAATATAAGTATTATAAAACATCTAAATTTAGTGTATGCATACTGTTTTCTACTTTGCAGCTAAATCACGGGAGACTCCAGAGAGTCGTGTTGAAGCAGAAGTTGTCCCGAAGGTTGCTCGCATGACTGTGTCAGGAAAGAAGCAGACCATGGGCTTTGATGTGCGAAGGTAAGCCAATCGAGGTAATGTGGAAGTGGTTTAAAGATCTGCCCTTGTAACCCAAACATAGTAGGTTCAAACCTTATAAGGGGTGCTCTATGAACTATGTGATCTTTCACCATCTTTCACTCTTGAACGAACCATTTAACCACAGTTTATTCCACGGGGACTGCCCCTCTAAGAAGTGCACTGTATCACCGTGTCCTAATCAGACGAGAGGTCACGTTTTCAGTGATTTGTCAGTCTAGAGTGAACAAAAGGGAAATGCTCAAATCTACTCAAGATATTTCATAGTATTTGAAGTTATGTACAGTCGTGGCCAAAAGTTGAGAATTACATAAATATTGGAAATTGGAAAAGTTGCTGCTTAAGTTTTTATAATAGCAATTTGCATATACTCCAGAATGTTATGAAGAGTGATCAGATGAATTGCATAGTCCTTCTTTGCCATGAAAATTAACTTAATCCCGAAAAAAAACTTTCCACTGCATTGTTAAGAAGGCTTCAGGGCGTCAAGAAAGTCCAGCAAGCACCAGGATCGTCTCCTAAAGAGGATTCAGCTGCGGGATCGGAGTGCCACCAGTGCAGAGCTTGCTCAGGAATGGCAGCAGGCAGGTGTGAGCGCATCTGCATGCACAGTGAGGCCAAGACTTTTGGAAGATGGCCTGGTGTCAAGAAGGGCAGCAAAGAAGCCACTTCTCTCCAAAAAAAATTGTTTGGGGCATCTGGAGGTGGAAAAGGTGAGCGCTACCATCAGTCCTGTGTCATGCCAACAGTAAAGCATCCTGAGACCATTCATGTGTGGGGTTGCTTCTCATCCAAGGGGGTGGGCTCACTCAAAATTTTGCCCAAAAACACAGCCATGAATAAAGAATGGTACCAAAACACCCTCCAACAGCAACTTCTTCCAACAATCCAACAACAGTTTGGTGAAGAACAATGCATTTTCCAGCACGATGGAGCACCGTGCCATAAGGCAAAAGTGATAACTAAGTGGCTCGGGGACCAAAACGTTGAAATTTTGAGTCCATGGCCTGGAAACTCCCCAGATCTTGATCTCATTGAGAACTTGTGGTCAATCCTCAAGAGGCGGGTGGACAAACAAAAACCCACTAATTCTGACAAACTCCAAGAAGTGATTATGAAAGAATGTGTTGCTATCAGTCAGGATTTGGCCCAGAAGTTGATTGAGAGCATGCCCAGTCGAATTGCAGAGGCCCTGAAAAAGAAGGGCCAACACTGCAAATACTGACTCTTTGCATAAATGTCATGTAATTGTCGATAAAAGCCTTTGAAACGTATGAAGTGCTTGTAATTATATTTCAGTACATCACAGAAACAACTGAAACAAAGATCTAAAAGCAGTTGAGCAGCAAACTTTGTGAAAACTAATATTTGTGTCTTTCCCAAAACTTTTGGCCACGACTGTAGTTCTAGCACAGGTTACAATTGACAGGGTTTGAATTACATTTTATGATTGGCAGGGCAGTGCTATTTTAGTATTATTTATATACTTTTATAGTATTTAGTAACATTTTTAATTAGCTTTCAGCTTTTTTGGATTTCATTTTAGTTTTAGTAATTTTATGTGTTTTAGCATTTAGTCTTTTTGTTTAGGTATTTCTATTAGGATTTAATACTTTTTATTTTATATTAGTCATTTGTTTTATTTTCAGTTTTCTTAATTATAGTACTTAAGCTAAAACTTATTTTATTTCAGCAAAATTTCAAATTTTCATTTAATTTAGTTTATTTATTTATTTCTAGTGTTTTTATGTTTCAGCATGATTCCACAGAAATAGAAAGTGTAGGTCGCTTGGGATGAAATTGTCAGATGTAGTGGAATTGAGACTTTTTTTTTGTAATTTAAAGAAAAAATGTCCTTCTTGGTCATCTGCTATCCACAGAATAGTAGATGGTACAGGGTTCATTCTCCAAACCAGGCCAAGTTTATCTACCTACATTGCATTCTGGGATAGCAGAAAACCACAACGATGGCTGGTGCCTGTAGATTAATCTCGCACACTCACAAACACAAACCCACAGCCTATCACTACCACTCCTTCAGCCACAGACCACACCCGTCGGGCTCAGTATGAAGGGTGTAGGGGTGTCTGCAGGTGGAACAGACAGTGTACTTTTATTTAATGGGTTAAGTTTGTTCAGAACAGTTTGTTAAAATGGCTGTTAAAGGACTTGTGATAAAGTTTTCACACATCTTTGCATTACAAAAAAATTGTAGGTTTTTACTAAGCATGTGTTGGCATTTTGAGTTTAAAAAAGTTGAAAATGTGTACATTAACATTCAAAAAGTTAGAGGTTAGTAAGATTTACTTTTTAGTTTGAATGCAAATAATACTTTTGGTGCATTAAATTAATAAAAAGTGGCAGTAAAGACATTTATAATGTTACAAAAAATGTCTTATTTTAAACAAGTGCTGCTTTTTTTTTACTTTATATTCATCAAAGAATCCTGAAAACGTATTAGGTGTGAACTAAAAATATTAATTATAAATTAATAATAAAAATGTTTCTTGAGCACCAAATCAGCATATTAGGATGGTTTCTGAATTAGCATGTAACACTGAAGACTGGATGGATACATTTTAAAATATATTGAAATAGAAAACAACGTGGCCATATTTTAAAATATTACTGTATTTTAATTAAATAAATGCAGCCTTAAAGGGATAGTTCACCCAAAAATAAAAATTTGATGTTTATCTGCTTACCCCCAGGGCATCCAAGATACAGGTTTCTTCAGTAGAACACAAACGAAGATTTTTAACTCAAACCGTTACAGTCTGTCAGTCATATGATGGCAGTCAATGGGACCCACGGCTTTGAGAGTCAAAAAAACATACACAGTTAAAATCAAATTAAACCCTGAGTGCAAGAATCTGAACAGTATTATTATATATTTTTTTTTTACCTCTACTGCTGTGGGTCCCATTGACTGCCATTACTGACTGACAAACTGTAACGGTTTGAGTTAAAAATCTTTGTGTTCTACTGAGGAAACAAAGTCACCTACATTTTGTATGCCCTGGGGGTAAGCAGATAAACATCAAATTTAATTTTTGGTTGAACTATCCCTTTAATGTCCCCCCAAAAAAAAAAAAAACATTAAAATTAGTCCTAGAAACATAACACAGTACGACATAATAGATTGTGTGTTTACCATAGACTGACACGTTCAGGGCCAGAAAGGTAGTAAGGACATTGATAAAATAGTCCATGTGACTTCTGTGGTTCAACCGTAATGTTATGAAGTTACGAGAATAATTTTTGTGAACAAAGAAAACAAAAATAACTTTAACAATTCCGTGCTGTGGTGCTGCTGATGCAGGAGCCAATCTAAGGTGACATTTGAATTTTTTTGTGTGTGTGTTTATAGTGCGGAAGAAAACGGCATTGTTGTCCCGTCAGTTCGCAGAGGGCCAAGTCCAGAGGTCACCGCTGCACCAACCACAGAGACCCCATCCAAACTATCGGCCGCAAATGAAGACTCTACTGTCCCGACCCCGAATCGACCAGCTGGAAAGAGCAAACAGCAGCTGAACATCCGTGCTGAACTGGAGAAGAGACAAGGAGGAAAGCCATTACTCAACCTGGTGGTCATAGGCATGAAATTCTCTCTATCACTATCTGTTCTGCCACATTATCACCCACTTAAAGGGTTAGTTCACCCAAGAATTAGCCAATAATTTACTCCTAGGTGTATATGACTTCCTTCTTTCAGACGAATCCAATCGGAGTTATATTAAAAATTATCCTGCCATTTCCAAGCTTTAGAGTTGCATAGGCAGGTGTTTCTCTTCATCAGTCCAAAACAACTCCAATAAAGTGCATCCATCCATAGTATAAAATGTCTCACATGGCTCTGAGGAGTGAATAAAGGCCTACTATAATGAATCGATGCATTTTTGTAAGAAAAATATCCATATTTAAAAGGTAATAATCACTTTAATCTTGCTTGCGCCGACAGGCTTTACACGGAAGCCCTTCTGGGCGAATGACATAGAACGTCACAAACCAACATTTGTTTACAGAAGCAAAGTTTCCTACCTTTAGCAAAGGAAAACCAGTTTACTCTTAGTTTATATTGAAATTCTCCAACATTTTTCTTTACAAATCCTCGTTTTGAACTTCTAATTCGTGACTGGTTCTGTGTTTACCTCTCTTCACGGTGCGTTCGTCTGAAGTCATCCGCCTGGAGCTGCTTCTGTGTACGACCAGCTGGTGTAAACTAGATTAAAGTGATTCTTATGTTTTAGATATGAATGCTTTTCTTAGAAAAATGCATCGATTCGCTATAAAAGGCCATTATTTACTCTCCAGAGCCGTGTGAGGCACTATTCTTAGGGATGGATGCACTTCATTGGACTTGTTTTGGACTGATGAAAAGTAACACCAGCCCATGCAATTCCAAAGCTTGGAAATGGCAGGATAACTTTTAATGTAACTCCAATTGGATTTGTCTGAAAGGATGCCTGGAGTGTAAGTAAATTACTGGCTAATTTTCATTTTTGGGTGAACTAACCCTGTAATATCTTGCTGTTGCATCTAAATTAACTTTAATCTTTTAATTAATCCAATTACGAGGAATACAAGTCCATAAAGTCGTCCCCTTAAGTATTTAGCTGTCTAATGTCTCTGTTAGATAACTACATTTGCAGTGAATGTGAAACTTGAACTGTTTTTGTGTGTGTAGGTCACGTAGATGCTGGTAAGAGCACTCTCATGGGTCATCTCTTATATCTGCTGGGGAACGTTAATAAGAGAACCATGCACAAATATGAGCAGGAGGCCAAGAAAGCTGGCAAGGCCTCATTCGCCTATGCGTGGGTGCTGGACGAGACAGGAGAAGAGAGAGACAGGTCAGTTTTAACAGGTGTCAATTATGTTTGGTAAAAGTGACCCAAACCAAGATTTATTTGCTTATCATCTGTTCTTTTTTTGTAGAGGAGTGACTATGGATGTGGGCATGACCAAGTTTGAGACGGACTCGAAAGTTGTTACTCTGATGGACGCACCAGGACACAAAGACTTCATTCCGAACATGATCACAGGGGCTGCACAGGTACTTCCACTTATAATAGTCCAGCTAAAAATGAAAATGTTCTCATTATGTGATGCTACGATACTGAAGAATTTGTAATGAGCTGCAACTTAACTTAAAGTGGTAAGTACAACTTATTTTTCCCGTAAGAGTGGGCGAGGCCATTTGTAAATTTTATGGATTGGCTTCCGGTCTCATCCACATCCAGCTATTTTTAGCTAGTTTTGCTGCTTGATATTGCAGACTTACCATGCTATTTTAATGTATTTTCTTAATTATGAGCACACTGGTTTGTAGTGCAAACAGTTTTACCGTTTACTGCACTTCGTTGTTCCTCTTGTTATTTCCCTACAGCAGCTTATGAACAAGAAGTCTCACACATAACCAGAAAACAGCTTACTTCCGCATTAAAAAATAAGGTTGATAAAGCCATATATAATACCTTTGTGTGTGAATTGGACAGAAATGTACAACTAAAAAAAGTGATTCACTGAAAATTTTGACTTCTGTCCTACTGTAACTCATTGGTTCACAAATGAATCATTCTGTTGAGTTGGATCTTTAATGAAGCAGTTGATATGGTTGAAAAATGATCTGAATGATTCATTGACAAATCAGACTGGTTTAAGTTCAGCTTACTGACTCAATGATCTGGCCTTAGTGGTTAACAACTCACTACAGGGGAAAATTACCATTGAATAATGATGTAATTTTGGTTTGTTTCTCACACAGAGTCCTCATCGGACTTGGAAATTATTGCACTAGTCATATGAACCACTTCTGTGGTGATTTCATGATGTTTTTAAAAAATGTTAAACCTTTAGTTCCAATTTATTGTAATTGCATAGAAAACAGAGCACTTTATTCAGAATTTCTCCACATAAAAAAAGATTTAGAGTGTCAGTAAAGTGAGTAAATGACCTAATTTTAATTTTCGGTTGAGCTAATCTTTAAATAAGGTTCTGTTCTTCATTTGCCTGCTCACTTTTTTGCGTGCTCATGAGTTGACGAGAGGACAACTGATGTCTGTGCATATTTTCTTGTGCATGGTAAAGTGTCAATGAAACTTGTTCTTTGTGGATTTGGGTGCTACCACCACTAGTACTCTGTGTATGAGTGTGTGTGTTTGGATTTGGCTGATACCTACAAATGCATTGAATGAAATTACTCACATTGGTCATGCCGGATTTACTCATTTCCTTTGTCAGTCTGCTGAGAAAGGGTTTTGGGGGCAAGTGGGTGTGTGGGTGTGTATATTGAGGGTGGGTGTGTATCAGGTCTAGACTTACTGAATGATGTCGGAAGTTGAAATTGACGTGACAAAGCAATACTGATTTCAGAATCTGTAACATCTTTAAATAAATGTATAAAAAACTAATTTATATATGAATTTTTGTATTATATATATATTTTTTTTTTGACAGAAAATGACACCGGCTTCTCCTAAAAGATAAGATGATGTACAAGAGGCATCATTGTGGAAAAAATATTTCTCAGCTTTTATTTACGTATGAACAAAAAGTGGCATTATAATATTAAATTATTCATACCCTTTGCAAACTGTCACAGTCTATGGAAAAATCCAAAGTTCTATCCCATTCCAAATAGTCCAAGCTGTTCTAAAGCATCCTAATTACCCTGATTCATTGGGAACAGCTGTTTTAATCAACTCAACAGGTGAAAAACAGACTCTCTCTGCTGTTGGTTTGTAGACAGTCATGGCTAAGACAAAGGAGCTCACTGAGGACCTGCGGCTGCGCATTGTGGCTGCTCACAAGTCAGGAAAGGGCTATAAGACCATATCTAAATGTTTTGAAGTTCCAGTGGCTACAGTGCAAAGTATTATTAAAAAATACAAGACGTTCCGCACTGTGAAAAATCTCAGAGGATGTGGTCGGAAGCCAAAAGTGACACCTGTGCTGGCCAGGAGGATAGTGAGAGAGGTTAAAAAAAAAAAAAAAAAAAAAAAGAATCCAAGGATCATCACCAAGGCCATCCTGATGAATCTGGGCTCTGCTGGTGGCAACATCTCAAGGCAGACAGTCCAACAGACACTGCACACCGCTGGGGTTCCACGGACGCAGACCAAGAAGGACACCACTTCTCCAGATAAGGCACACAAAAGCCCGCTTGGCCTTTGCAAATGCTCATCTGGACAAAGAAGACTTCTGGTCTTCTGCTTTATGGTCAGACGAAACAAAAATTTAATTGTTTGGCCACAATGATGTAGGTTTCATTTGGCATAAAAAAGCAGAAGTCTTCAACCCTAAGAACACCATCCCCACTGTCAAACATGGTGGTGGGAACCTAATGTTTTTGGGTGTTTTTCAGCCGGTGGACCAGGAAACCTAATCACAGTAAATGGCACCATGAAAAAGGAGCAATACATCAAAATTCTCAACAACAACATCAGACAGTCTGCGGAAAAACCTTGAGCACCAGTGGACATTTCAGCAAAATGGTGAAGAAATGGTTATCAGACAAAAACATTAATGTTTTGCAGTGGCCCAGCCAGAGTCCTGACTTAAATCCAATTGAGAATCTGGAGAGGGAGCTAAAGACCAGGGTGATGGCAAGGAGACCCTCCAACCTGAAAGAGTTGGAGCTCATCGCTAAAGATGAATGGGCAAAAATACCAGTGGAGACATGCAAAAAGCTGGTCAGCAATTATAGGAAGCGTTTGATTGCTGTAATAGCCAAAAAAGGCTTTTTTATTGATTATTGAGAAGAATATAAATAATTTTGGACATGCCACTTTTTGTTCAAATGTAAATAAAAGATGAGTAATATTTTTTTTTCTCCACAATGATGCCTCTTTTACGTTGTCTTATGTTTTGGGAGAAATAAGCTTTCCATTGATGTATGGTTTGTTAGGATAGGCCAATATTTGGCCGAGATGCAACTGTTTGAAAATCTCAAATTTGAGGGTGCAAAAAAGTCCAAATATTAATAAAATCGCATTTAAAGTTGTCAAAATGAAGTTCTTAGCAATGCATATCACTAATAAAAATCACATTTAGATATAGTTACGTTAGTAAATTTGCATAATATCTTCATGGAACATGATCTTTACTTAATATCCTAATGATTTTTGGCATAAATGTGTGTGTGTGTTTTGCAGGCAGATGTCGCTGTGTTAGTGGTAGATGCCAGCCGTGGGGAGTTTGAGGCCGGGTTCGAGGCAGGGGGGCAGACCCGCGAGCACGGCCTGCTGGTTCGATCCCTTGGTGTCACACAGCTTGCTGTTGCTGTCAACAAGATGGACCAGGTGGGTAACCATGAGGACCACAACATTGTTCAGTAACCACAGCTGTGTCAATCATAATTTTATTTATGTCTGAGAACTCCGCTTTAATCCGTCTCCCACCACTCCTGCTCATCACATTCTGTGTTTGTATGTGTGTGTTTGCAGGTGAACTGGCAGCAAGAGAGGTTCCAGGAAATAGTCTCAAAGCTCGGTCACTTTCTGAAGCAGGCTGGTTTTAAGGTAATGTAGGCTGTGCGCATGCTGGATGTTTATATATGTGTTCCCCTGTATGTTGTTTCCTTTAGTAATTTTCCCCGAAATGTTTTGTTACTTTCATTTAAGTGCATGATTATTCTTGTGTGCTTGTGTCCGCAAACATTTGTCTGTTAGTGCTTCTGGATAAAGTGAGGCTTTATCTGATCGATGACACATCCAGAAACTGCTTTTTAAAAATATGCTTCACATACATGTTTCTGATTGAATCTAACACAATATCATCTTACAGGCTGATTCTTGTCACTTTTGTCTGCCTGGTTTTCCTTTCCTGTTTGCTGCAAATGCATATTTAGGAAACTGTTCCTAAATCTTATGAATTGCTTAATATTTTAGAATTCTGTCTTAGTACAGGGCAATTTGGATATTCTGCTAAATAAAAATAAAAAAGACAGAATCTTTCATTTTGTACCAATTACACCTTCAAAACTGTATATACACTACCAGTCAAAAGTTTTTGGACAGTAAGATTTTTTTTTTTTTTTAAGATTTTTAAAGAAGTCTCTGCTCACCAAGCCTGCATTTATTTGATCCAAAGTACAGCTAAAACAGTAAAATTGTAAATTATTTTTACTGTTTAAAATAACTGGTTTCTCTTTGAATATATTTTAAAATGTAATTTAATCCTGTGATTTTGAAGCTGAATTTTTAGCATCATTACTCCATTCACATGATCCTTCAGAAATCAATCTAATATTCTGATTTGCTGCTCAATATTATTATTATTATTATTATTATTATTATTATGTTGAAAACAAAACAAGGTTTCTTTTTGACTAAAAATTTTAGACAAACAGCATTTATCTGAAATAAAATTTTTTGTAACATTATAAATGTCTTTTGTCATCACTTTTGATGAATTTAAAGCATCCATGCTAAATAAAGGTAGTAATTGCTATCATGTATCCCCCCCTCCAAAAAAAAATTATACTGACTTTGGGTTTTTGAATTGTATAGTGTATAATGTTACAAAAGCTTTTTATTTCAGATAAATGCAGATCTATGGGTCTTTCTATTGAAAATCCTGAAAATTTATTCAACTGTTTTAAATATTATTAATAATAATAAATGTTTCTTAAGCAGCAAATCAGCGTATTAGAATGATTTCTGATGGATCATGTGAAAATTGAGCTTTGATCACAGGAATAAATTACATTTAAAAAAATATTCAAATAAAAATCAGTTCTTTCAAATAGTAAAAATATTTCAAAATTCAACTGTTTTTGCTGTACTTTGGGTCAAATAAATGCAGGCATGGTGAGAAGAGACTTCTTTAAAAAAACATGAAAAACCTTATTAAATCTTGTATTATGACACAAGAATAGAAGAACATTTGTACGTTGTAATAATGAAATATGAGCTACGGAAGAGAAACTAACTGCAGGCCTCAGCTTTTTACTAGTTTCACCTTTGCTCAACTTGTTTCTAGTATATCTAGTTTCTAAAATATTATGAGTGCGATGTGCTATTTCTTGCCAACATGAGAGATTCTTATAATTTTATGTAAATACAGCTCCATATTACAACAATTGAGACTACTGTGCTTATGTTTTTGATTTTGCAGTTTTCTAGTATTTTAGTTACTCTTAGACACATTTTATAGATCTACATTTGATGTTTTTGCAGATGACTGTATTGATATGTGTTGTATACATGAGATGTACCAGCACGAGGCATATCGGTAATTGGATATATCCAGTGCTTCTGTTCTGTGGCCAGTAAAAACGTGGGCGGTGAATGGTTTGGAAATGTAAAGCAACATTTCATGGTTACTTTCAACCTGTTGATTTGTTCCTTCAACAGCACATTCCAGTATGGAAATGATCTGTGACATGTGTTACAAACATGCTTATCTTTGCAGGATTCAGATGTGTTTTACATCCCTACCAGCGGCCTATCAGGAGAGAATCTGACCACTAGGAGTAAAGTTGCAGACCTTACAGCCTGGTACACTGGACCATGCCTACTGGAACAGATAGGTATGTTTATGTGTTTGTTTGCACACTTTTTAAAAAATTTTTTGTGTATTGGACAGCATGTCCAAACATAGATGTTAATGCACACACATATTATCGTAAAAAAAAAAAAAGGTTGAGCTTTGACATCTTGGTAATTCTGTTTCTGTTTCTGGGTGAGAAAATCATTTCATGCAAAATGAGGGTGAGTAGATAATGATCAAATGGTCTGTCGAAGGTGTGACCGTGTCTAGATATACCAAATTTAGAAATGGCTATTTCTGGCCTAGTGTTTTTCCTCTTCAATAATTATGCAAATTAATTATCAAAGCTGTAATTTGCATTAAAAAAACTTAGCTTGAAAATCTGATGTGGCACATTGAAATGTATGGAGATGTGTAAGAGTGTAGACACCTCTGCTGCAATGATTTTCACAGAAGCATCTGTGATCTGATCTGCTGGCTGAGTTGTGTGAATCCTCAGCACTTTTACTCTGACTCATCAAAACTTGATGAGGCAAACAGAAAACCTTTAGACTACTGCATCTTTCCTCATCTCTTTCTCTCTATCTGTTTGCAGATTCGTTCAAACCACCCCAGAGGTCAGTGGAGAAGCCGTTCAGGCTTTGTGTCTCAGATGTCTTCAAAGGTCAGCATGGGAAACAAAATGTACAAAATCTAAATGAATAAATATCAGTGGATTATGTGCATGTACTCCCTTGTTATTTTGAAAATGAAACTTAAAAAATAAAACAAATTCATAGTTTTGCTCTTTCATTATTGCTAGTTGAGAGGTTTTTTTTTACTTTTTGATCGCCTAAACCATCTCATTGTTTTCTAGATCAAGGCTCTGGGTTTTGTGTGACGGGGAAGATCGAGGCTGGCTTCATTCAGACAGGAGATAAAGTGCTGGCCATGCCTCCTAATGAGACCTGCACTGTGAAAGGTAAACACACAGCAGCTTTATCAACTTTTAGAGACATGCATTGCTTTTGGAGGATGTGCAACAATGCCATCTTCTGGTTTGAAAAGACTATGCACTCTCTGTAAGATTCTCTGCTGAACTTTGAATTGTTTTAGAGCTTTTTCCACTTCTGTGACTAAGAAGTAGATGCTACATGTAGTAGGGATGCACAGTATCGTCACTGGTCAGAATAGATGCTTATATGTTTAATACAGCAATAAAATGCTTTACTAACTGAAAACAAAGAAAAATTATACATTGTCATTTCTAAACACCAATATAGCAATATATGGTAGTAAACAAATAAATTAACGCAATAATCTAATGAATTGATATATTAAATATGTAATAAGATGACACTAAAACACTAATATATGTGACCCAGTCTTAAATAGCACAGATATATTCATTAGGAAATTAAGTAAAGATCATGTCACATACGGATATTTTGTAAATTGTCTACTGTAAATATATCAAAACTCTTTTTTGATTAGTAATATGCATTGCTAAGAACTTCATTTGAACAACTTTAAAGGTGATTTTGTCAATATTTAGGTTTTTTTGCACCCTCAGATAGTTGTGTCTCAGCTAAATCCTATCCTAACAAACCATACATCAACAGAAAGCTTATTTATTCAGCTTTCATATGATATATAAATATCATAAATTGACCCTTATGACTGGTTTTGTGGTCCAGGGTCACACATAAAACATTTTTTTTTAAATCACTGCATAAGTTGTTACATAATGCATAAGTTACCAGTTAATTCAATCAAGTGGATAGATTGAACTAATTCACAATAATGATTCAAACTATTAACAACATAAAAAGTGTGTCATTTATATTATGAAAATATACAATTTTTTGGGTCAGTAAGTTTAATACATTTTTAATACTGCTTTGCCATCACAGGAATAAATTAGATTTTCAATAGTATTAAAAGAGATAAGTGTTTTCAAATTGTAATAATATTTCACAATATTATTGTTTTTACTGTTTTTAACACATCCAATTTGTTAAATTTGTTGTATTTCAATTAGTTTTTAAATTGATGCATACCTAAAATGCAGTCTGTCTCTTTCTAGGGGTCACTCTCCACGATGAAGCATTAGACTGGGCAGCTGCTGGTGATCATGTCAGTCTAACTGTAACTGGCATGGACATCATCAAAATAAAGTGAGTGTGTGAAAGAACACTTGTGTTAAAAGCATTCCCTTCCATAGAGCATACTGTAATATGGTTATATGATATTGATTACATAATACTTGATTAGAAAACTCTTGGTGCTGTTGATTCTGTTTGATCATGTATAATGTTTTCTCATCGCTCTCTTCTCTTTCTAGTGTTGGATGTATATTCTGTGACCCCAAAGAGCCCATCAAAGCCTGTACAAGATTCCGAGCAAGAATTCTCCTCTTTAATATTGAAGTTCCCGTCACGCAAGGCTTTCCTGTGAGAAATTACTCTCTCTCTGTTCAGACGTTCCAAAGTTTTTGAACAGTTAGATTTTTAATGTTTTTTTTTTAAGGAAGTCTCTTCTGCTCACCACGCCTGCATTTATTTGATCCAAAGAAATGATAGAAATTAATACTTTTATTTAGCAGAGATGCTTTAAATTGATCAAAAGTGTTGATAAAGACATGTATAATGTTACAAAAGATTTCTGTTTCAGACAAATGCTGTTCTTCTGACCTTTCTATTCATCAAAGAAACCTGAAACAATTCTACTCAGCTGTTTTTAATTTAATAAATGTTTTTTGAGCATCAAATAGATATTCGAATATTAAAATGATTTCTGAAGGATCATGTGACTGAGTAATGATGCTAAAAATTCCACTTTGAAATCACAGGAATGAATTACATTTTTAAATCAATTCAAGTAGAAATCAGTTATTTTAAATAATACAAGTTTTGCTGTATTTTGAATCAAATAAATGCAGGTTTGGTGAGCAGAAGAGACTTCTTTAAAAAAAAAAAAAAAAAAAAAAAAACGTTTGACCGGTAGTGTAGATATAGTGCAGAACTTAATTTTTTCTTCATTTTACATTATGAAGTTTCTTTGTTTTAATTTCTTAAAAATCCTAAAACATCCTGTTTATTTATTGGTTTGAAGTTTGTGTAAGTGCTTTTGCTAACATTTGGTTGTATTTTGTGTTTAATTATCAGGTACTGTTACATTATCAGACCGTAAGCGAACCAGCCACTATTAGGAAGTTAGTCAGTGTATTGCACAAGAGCAGTGGAGAAGTTCTTAAGAAGAAACCAAAGTAAGTGTATGAATGAAATGCAATCATATTTGTGCATATGATCATTTATTATTATTTATTTTATTTAACCTCATGTTATTCCAAACCTATATGACCTTCTTTAGGAAAACTGTGAAAAGTAAACAGCGACTGTCTTGTTCTTGAAAAAAAAAAAGTCATGTTCTTTTAGTATTGTTGTGTGATGAACAAAAAATTTAAGAGATTATTAGTCTCTTCTCCTTTGCAGTAGCTCTCAAATCTCATTTGCGTTAAAAAAACAAAACTATTTGGTTTTATAAATAAAGCGGAGGTAAAATAAAATCTAAATATTAGATGAAAAAATGTAATTAAAAAACTTAAATTTAAATTCTGTTAGTAATTACTCACCCTCATGTCGTTTCAAAGCCGTACAACCTTCGTTCATCTTCGGAACACAAATTAAGATATTTTAATGAAATCTGAGATCTTTCTGATCCTGCATAGACAGCAACAAAACTGACACATTCAAGGCCTAGAAAAGTAGTAAGAACATCATTAAAATAGTCCATGTGACATCAGTGGTTCAGCCTTAATTTTGTGAAGCCACAAGAATACTTTTTGTGAGCAAAGAAAACTAAAATAATGACTTTATTCAACAATTTCTTTTCTTCCATGCATGCGTCATGGTACGAGAATGCGCGTCAAAGACTGACATAGAAGTTATTGAATAAAGTAACTATTTTTGTTTTCTTTGTGCTCTAAAAAGTATTCTCGTAGCTTCATAAAATTACAGTTAAACCTCTGCCACATGGACTATTTTACCGACGTCTCTACTACTTTTATGGGCCTTAAACGTGGTAGTTGCGTTGATGTCTATCCAGGTTTAGAATGCTCTTGAATTTCATCAAAAAGATCTTAATTATTGTCCCAAAGATAAATGAAGGTCGACATGGAACAACATGAGGGTGAGTAATTAATGACAGAATTTTAATTTTTGGGTGAACCTTTAAATGAAAATTTGAGCTGTTTCTTTGGAAACTAACAGAAAAGTTTAAATTGAAGAGCTAAAATGATTCAAAATAGAGTAAAGTCTTTTACTTAAGTTATTTGAAGCAAAATAAAAATGTTTAAATTCTATAAAATCAACATCAAATTTAAAGAAAAAAATGAAAAAAACTTATTCAAAATTAATAAATACTAAAATAGTATATTTTTAAATTTAGGTTGAATAAAAAATAAATAAATTCCCTATATTCCAAGTTTGTGAATGCCATTTTCACTTTCTGATATCATCTTTTGGCTGAACTGTTTTTTTAATGATGGTTCAGAATGGTGTTTTTGCTGAAGAGTCATTGTCAGCTTGTTAATGGTGTGTAAATGTTGTGCAGGTGTTTGAGTAAAGGACAGAACGCTGTGGTGGAGATTCAAACACAGAGGCCTGTGGCTCTGGAGCTCTATAAGGACTATAAAGAACTGGGGCGGTTCATGCTGAGATACGTGGGCTCCACCATTGCCGCTGGAGTTGTCACAGAGGTAAAAGCCAGTACACATGCACCTTTTCTCCCTAAACACAATCCCGTTTTGTATTCATCAGCATTTTTTGATATTGCATCATGAGAATGTGATGCTTGTTAATACTGCTAATGTTTACACTGTTCTAGATCAAAGAGTAAGAACCAGTTCCTCCAGAAAAAACTGTGTGAAACCTCTGGACAGAAGTGCAATTCCCCCTCAGTGCTACAGTAAAGCAAACACAGTGAAAACACGCAGATTGCCGCCAGGCAACATCTAGCCACAATGTAGTTGCTCTGTGTAATAATTCATCCAAAATGTCAACTCAAACCCTCTTAGTAATTTACTTTGGTTTGCCTCCATTCATTAATTGCGTTGCAACGAACTGAACTCATTTTGTTTTATTATTTGATATTTTATTTAGATTATTGTAAAGTGCATAATTTTTGACTCACAACGGCAGCACATAATGGACATTTAGTTTTGGTTCAGATGGAAGGTTTTTAAGGTTAATAAGGATGTGTACATTTGTCAAAAGGGAAAATAGAATAAACAGCACAGCTGGCTGCTCTCATCTCCTCTATTAGTTTCTCATGTGAGCAGGACAGTGTGAATAAAACCTGCCCTTCCATTGCTGCTACTCAGTCTCTTCCTGATCATTAAGGAGAAAACAGAAGGATTGAGAACCAGTGGACAAATGGATGCGCTGTGGATGTGGGAGAAACTCATTCGCATGTAACAGTAATCACTAAGGATCTAACGGACATGACTCTTACTCATCTGTTTTTGATTATTAAGGGTTTTAATTTAAAAGAACATTTCGTTTGGGTGTATCGAAGCTGAAGTTGTTTAATCGGGGGGAAAGCTTCTTCGTCAGATAAATAAAAAATATTCATCACTGTGGAAAACTTGAGTCTGTGTATTGTTGGGCTAGTAAGTATATACATAGTATTTATTTATTCTTACATTTGTTTTGCCGTTTTGGAAAGTGTTTGTTGGGTTTTATCATGGAAGCTTTGCACCACATAATTTAAAAAAAGAGTGAGAAATTGCAATTAACGTTTATTTTTTATTCTATGGTGGAAGCAGTAAAAAACTAAATTGCAAGATGTAAAATCAGAAATGAAAGAACGTCAAAATTGTGAGATTTTAAACTTCCAAATTAGAGATAATTGGAACTGCAAAAAAATGCATTTATATCACAATTTTGAGTGTAATCTCTCAATTCTGATCTATTTTCTCACAGTTCTGAGTTTATATTCCGCAATTTGGAGTCAGAATCGCAAGAAACAAATTTCAAATTGTAAGATATAAACTTAAAAACCTAAAGAAAAAAAGTCTAAATTTTGAGATAATAAATGGAATTGAAAAAAAAAGGCATTTATATCACAATTTTGAGTGTGTATCTTACAGTTGTCTTTATTTTTCTTAGAATTGCGAGAAACTAAGTTCAAACTATGAGATATAAACTTCAAATTGTGAGAAAAGAAGTCAGAATTTAAACGTCCAAATCTGAGGAAAAGTCAGAATTGTGAGATTTTTAACTTCCAAATCTGAGGAAACCGTCAGAATTGCAAGATCTAAACTTCTAAATCTGAGCAAAAAATGTCACAATTGCCAGATTTAAACTTCCAAATGTAAAGAAAAAAGTCACAATTTGTCATTTTAAAAAAGTCATTTATATCACAATTTTGAGTGTATATCTTACAATCTTACGACTTTTTTTTCTTAGAAGTGCAGGTAGCAAAGTTCAAATTTTTAGATGTTAACTCCAAATTGTGAGAAAAGAAGTCAGAACTGTGAGATTAAAGCATCCAAATCTGAGAAAGAAGTCAGAATTGCGAGATTTAAACGTCCAAATCTGAGGGAAAAAACAAAACAGAATTGCGTTATGACAAATGGAATTGAAAAAAAGGCATTTATATCACAATCTTACAATTGTCTTTATTTTTCTTAGAATTGCGAGAAACTAAGTTCAAATTGTTAGATTTTTAACTTCCAATCTGAAGAAAAAGTCAGAATTGCAAGATCTAAACTTCTAAATCTGACCAAAAATGTCACAATTGCCAGATTTAAACTTCCAAATGTAAAGAAAAAAGTCACAATTTGTAGGATGATAAATGGAATTTAAAAAAAGTAATTTATATCACAATTTTGAGTGTATATCTTACAATCTTACGATTTTTTTTTTTCTTAGAATTGCAGGTAGCAAAGTTCAAATTTTTAGATGTTAACTCCAAATTGTGAGAAAGAAGTCAGAATTGCAAGATTTAAATGTCCAAATCTGAGGGAAAAAAGCAGTATTGCGTTATGACAAATGGAATTGCAAATAAATGGATAAATGGAATATAAAAGGCATTTATATCACAATTTTGAGTGTATATTTTGCAATTTTGACTTTTTTCTTAGAATTGCAGGAAGCAAAATTCAAATTGTGAGATATAAACTGAGAAGAAAGAAAGTGAGAAAAAAATAAGCCAGATAAATAGAATTGCAAAAAAGTAATTGCAATTTTAAGTGTATATATTGCAATTCTGACTTTTTTTTTTCTTAGAAAGTTCAGTTTGTGAGATACAAACTCATAATTGTGAAAAAAGACGTTAGAATTGTGAGATTTAAACTTTAAATCTGAAGAAAAAGTCAGAATTGTGAGATTTTAAGTTTCCCGTCTGAGGAAATAGTCAGAATTGCATGATAAATGTAACTGCAGTTTATTTTGAGTGTATATCTTGCAACTCTGACTTTTTTCTTAGAATTGTGAGAAAAAAATTAATTGTGAAATAAAAAAGTGGCAATTACCATTTTGATTTTTTTTAGTGGGTTTCATACTTCATGACCCTGCTCAACATTAACAAAAGCATCATTCATTTTCTGGACAGGAATGTGTTTTTCCTGCTTTCAAGGAATTTTCATTAATTTTGTAATTTGGCTTTTAGCACCTTTTGGCCTGATGCTGAATGACATGAATCCCAATGCACTGGTGTTTTGGGAGCACATTTACTATTGCAGTGTAATGTGAGTTATGCAAATCAAGTAATTTTCCACTTATTTTAGAAAGTGCTCACTCCTACAGATGCTCATTATATGTGCTCAAACACTAACAGATGTAGATAAGTTGTTTTCTTATGTGAGAATGTGCTGCTGTAATTTTCCACTTCACAGTCTGATAATCAAAAGACTTCATGAATGCAGCTTGTTCAGAATAGATAAAGACTCGAAGATGATGACACATTGATTCAGCAAAGCTTGGTTTAATCAATTTGTCTCTGCCTCTTGGTTGTAGAGAAATCCGCTGAAAAATTAATAGTATGTTTCAAATGGTAGACTCAGAAGCAAATACTGAAATTGATGATAAATGTGCTACTTAGGCCTCATCCACCACACAGGATTGCAGTTAATAAGACATAACCATCAAAAGTGAAAAATAAGGGAACTGACCTTTTATTTTTACAGCACTAGGGTTGCTGAAATCATTCAACCAGATTAACAAATGACGTTTTCTAGACTAAGCTTTGGGATATTAAGTGCTCTGTGCTGCAGAGTTAGACCAATCACAAGTGCGGTAATCATAGTCTCAAAAGATTCTGACTTTAGCTCTGCTTTTATAGCATCAAAGAGTTTTCTGAATCACCCACAAAAAAATTTGACAATAGCAAGTTTTAATGCTGTCTTTCTCTAATTTAAAACTAATTGTTCTCTTTGATCCTCTTTATAAATCATCCAAAAGTTGTCTAATGATCTTTTCCTTCCTTTTAATTTTCTGCATCACGGCATACAATGGCATTTTGACAGTAAGAGTTGTCTTTTTTCCCTGCTTGTTAATTCTCCTTATAAATGTTATTTTTCTCGATGTGGTGGTTTATATCTTTTTCTTGAGGAACGAAGTTTCAACATCCACCTCCTTTTTCTCTGTGGCTGGGCTTTTGATTTGGAATGAGCAAAGTCTCTCACTCTCTGCTGTTCTTCATAAAACTTTCATGATCTGTTCTAATGCTGCTTCATGAAACTTTAAAGTGATATATAATCACTGCCTAATTAAGCTTTTCAGTGACATATATATAAAGCACGGATGTATAAACAGCACAAAAATATCTAATACTAATATTCTTTTACTCCCATGTTGTCAATATTGTGGAAGCTTTTTCTAAGTTCCCTGTTGTGAACTGGTATAATATCTCACTTTAAACTTGAAATGGACAAATATGCCTCAAGAGACTCTTTCATCGGTCTCTCGGTGAAGAAGAGTTATCTCAAAAAAATTGAAATTGAGACCTAGTGTTGCATTGAGAACCTGAGGCAGATAAAGTGAGTGTGAAATTAAGTGTGATTGGATTTTCGCCAGCAGTACCATCGTCTGCAAAGCAAGGAGATGGCAGACTTCCACCAGCAATCTTGGTTTAAGTGTGGCCTGTCTCACTTCAATGTATTTTGAGATCTCTAAAAATCTTTTTCACCAGTCTGCAGTTGCTGTTGGAGACATTGTTACTATAGTGTTTTCACACTGCGTCAGTCGGCCATATTGGCTGCGCCAAACAAAACTCGCATATTTAGCTGATTATTGCTGCTGAAAATTGTCAATTATATTGTCATGTTTTGGGCTGTACTATTTAGTCAGACCGAAAAAAGCATTTGGAGTACTATAGATTGCCGAAGGTTAAGAGAAAAATCAAGGTGAAGCGTGCAAAAAAACTGTCTGAGGAACAAAAGGCGTTTGTGGTTGGCCAAACTGAACCAGGATTTCCAGAGCAAGAATCTTGACAACATTCGTGTTTGTTCTTATCAATTAGGTAGGTTAAATATTAAGCTAATATCTTATTTACTACTGCTCTTGCGTATCTGTACCGCCTATTAACTTTAGTTTGTCAAAATATTGTGCCCTTTTCTGCTTACAAAGTTCTTCTCTATATGATTTAGCAGCTTCCACACATTTTTTCTGAGGTTTAGACAGTATAAATTAGCAGAACAACATATTAAGTAGTACATTAACTCTGCAATCCATGCTGTTTTTTTACATCCGAGTATCCACAGTATGGACGCACATCCGGGTAACTGACCAAATTGTGATGTAAGTGCTCTCTATTAGCCAGGGGTGCCCAACCCTGTTCCTGGAGATCTACTATACAAAGTTCAGCTCCAACCCTAATCAAATTCACCTGAACCAGCTAATTAATCTCTTAAGTAGCACTTGATAATTACAGACAGCTGGAACAAAAGTTTGCAGGTAGGTAGCCTTCCAGGAACAGGGTTGAGCACCCCTGGTCTACAATAAGCCACTTAATTCTCATAGAACCTCAAACGATTTAGGCCTACTCATAATTTTAAGTCGTTTTATTTCTGTAGCTAAATGTTTTATTAGCCTTTTAATTATAATATTTCATCAGAGCCGTATTTTTCTCTTCGGAAAAACAAGTGTTAGGTGACATAATTATCAACACGCAACATTTACACTAAATTTAAAACTAGATTGAATTATAATTTGTATAACGATGAATATCACCATTTAACGAAATATTTCTCTATAAACAGACGTGAAAATCCGCACAGGGGACAGTAAAAGGATTGAATCTTTTTTGAATCGGTTCACTCACGAACCATTTCACCCGAATCTCGAGTTCGGCATTTGGTTGTTTCCTCAAAAACCGTTGTTTCGTCGTTCTACTCCACTGCTTTATCGGAAAGTAGATTGTTACTGGAAAACCTACGCTATTTTGAACAACTAAGCTACAGACAAAGGTAAATTGTTGTCGATACTTTTAGTTAGTCGCACTACAGTACCGCTGACGATCCTCAAAAGAACTCGATATCGATATTTTAAAGAACGAAACGTGAAACATTCATAGTCTGTGTAAGGATTTATCTGTGGATTTGTGGAGGTGTTATGTATGATAATTTTGTGTTGTGTAGTAGTAGACGTATATTTGCAGCTTTCTTTTTGTGACTGATATATCTGCCTCATCCTCTGCATCCTGGGTTATTTCAAGCCTGAAGTGCTGCACTCAGAAACACAGCAACACAAACTCTCTTAATACTGTGACACATCTATCAGCCTCCTCCACACACCTGTGTATATTTTGGTTTTCATTTCTTTCCAGAACGTGCTTCCACAAAACGTGTTCCCCAATTATAAGCATTGGGTGCTATTTCTGTGCACACTATATACAAGATAAAAGCACCAAACTGCGGTTGGCCAAAATGAACATTTCAGTATATCACAAACCCGTTTGTCTCTACATAAATCCTTTAAATGTTGTAAGGTTTAGTATTATATAGTTATGTACTGTCTTAGTAAAATGTATTGGTCAGTCATCAATGCCAGTGTTTAATATTCAACTCAAGAGAACAATTCCCTGTTCATAGAAATATCTCAAAACCTCCAGCAAGTTAAGGTCTTTTAATGTCCAACTCATGCTCTAATTATGAGTGTCATATCTTCTGGAGATACAACCTCTCTTTCACTTGAGTAAACAGATTGCAAAAGAGTCCGGTGAAAGCTCATATGTAACAGTGTGCTGACTGGTGCGCAAACATTTTAGCTTTTTGTCTGCAAAACTGATTTTTAATCAGATTTTTCTACAATGTCAAAAGACATTAAACATCTAGTGGTGGAAAACTACATTGGAGGGAAGTTTGTACCATGTTCCAAGCTGATAGACTCTTTCAACCCTTCGACGGGAGAGGTTTATTGCAAAGTACCAGACAGTGGACCTGAGGAGGTGGGATTTTTCTTGATATTTCACTTATTTTTAATTTCTGTCTAATATTTGAAGATGTCAGTTGTGCATGATCAAATATGTTCTGTGTCGCTATAGCTTGTACAAATGTCTAAATGCATATTTCAGTAGTTGAACATTTTTGTTTATAGTATAAAAAAAAAACATAGCAGTTTTACCTTTAAAAATATATAACTTGTCACAAGATTGTTTGGCTGAAGACACAAATTCCAAGAAAGGCGAGAGAAATGACACTGAGTCACGGTGATGCACCTTTGGTCTCATATACCTGTCACGGTAAACACTTCAGTCATAATCAGGCGGGCGATGCTCAAGGTCCAGAGTTTAGTGATTAACTATTATAGCTCACAGCAGAATAACTTGTCTGGGCAAGTAGAACACAATGTAATATATAACATATTTTATAATCAGTAGAGGCCATTTTAATGCACTTAATAAAGAGTTTTTATACCGAAATAATGGCGTTACAGAACTAAAATGGGTCATTACCTGTACAAAGCCAGATATACCCAATTTACATGTGAGTTAATCCTTTTCTTACTGCTTGTAGGTGGATGCTGCAGTGAGGGCAGCCAAAAAAGCCTTTCCTGATTGGTCAGCTAAGAGTCCGGCAGAGAGATCCAAAGTGCTGAATAAACTGGCTGACCTGATAGAGGCTCGACAGGAGGAGTTTGCCCAGGCTGAGTCTAAAGACCAGGGTAAAACACTAGAAACTGCACTGTAATACAGCAGCATAGACTAAATGAGTTCAAAGGACTTACCAGTGTACAGTAGACCAAAGGTAGACAGAATTGTAGTGCGTCAGCAATGGACTTTCTACAGGTCAACAGATACAGTTTTTTTCAGTGGCTTATATAGTATGTAGAGAGCTGAATGGCCACATATAGTTGAAGTCAAAAGTTTACATACACCTTGCAGAATCTGCAAAATGGTAATTATTTCACCAAAAGAAGAGGGATCATACAAAATGCATGTTATTTTTTATTTAGTACTGACCTGATTAAGATATTTCACATAAAAGATGTTTACATATAGTCTACAAGAGACAATAACAGTTGAATTGATAAAAATTACCCTGTTCAAAAGTTTACATACACTCGATGCATTAAGAGCCGGGGGTGAAAACTTTTTGAATTTAAAGATCAGGGAAAATTTAACTTATTTTGTCTAATGGGGGACATGTAAGTATCTTCTGTAGCTTCTGAATGGCAGTACTAAATGGAAAAAAAATATGATATTTAGACAAATTAAGAAAAATTTACACATTCTGTTCAAAAGTTTTCACCCCTTCTTAATGCATTGTTTTTCCTTCTGAAGCATCAGTGATCAGGTTTCCACCTTCTGTTATAGTTGCATATGTGTCCCTTAGTTGTCCTCAGTGTGAATAAATGGATCTCAAAATCATGCAGTCATTGTTGGAAAGGGTTCAAATACACAAAAATGCTGAAAAATCTCAAATTTGTGGGACCTGAAGGATTTTTCTGAAGAACAGTGGCCAGTTTAACTGTTTAACAACTATCACCAAACAAACAAACAATAAATAACAGCTGTGGATCATTCAGGTAGCAACACAGTATTAAGAATCAAGTGTATGTAAACTTTTGAACAGGGTAATTTTCATAAATTCAACTAAATGGACTATATGTAATCATCATGTGAAAAAAAATCTTATTCAGATCAAAAATAACATGCATTTTGTATGATCCCTCTTATTTTGGTAAAATAATTAACATTTTGCAGCTTTTGCAAGGTGTATGTAAACTTTTGACCTCAAATGTATATTTTTTTTTTACTTAAAAAAAGTTTTAACTTTTTTTTTTTTTTTTTTTACACTTTAACTTGTTATTGTGTATGTGTATTTCACTTCTCTTTTTATCCAGGGAAGGCTATAACTTTTGCCCGAAATGTGGACATTCCACGAGCAGCGTACAACTTCCGTTTTTTTGCTTCATCTGTCCTCCACCACACTAATGACTGCAGTCAGATGGATCACATGGGCTGTCTCAACTACACAATACGCTGTCCTGTTGGAGTGGGTATGTGTCTGTCTAGACATTTGGTACTATTATTCTCAATAGTACATAATTCTTTTTTTTTCAGATGGTTTATGTATGTTAAATTTACATTTTCCCTGTCTATAGCTGGCCTTATAAGCCCATGGAATTTGCCACTGTACCTCCTGACCTGGAAGATTGCTCCAGCTGTTGCTGCAGGCAACACTGTAGTGGCGAAACCCAGTGAAATGACCTCGGTCACTGCCTGGATGATGTGTCAGCTGTTGGAGGAGGCTGGTGAGGGATTTGTGTGTTTATCCATGTCAGATGTGTTAAAGGAATAGTTCACCCAAAAAATTAAAATTGCCTCAATTTACTCTCAGGTCATCCGAGATGTAGAAGTTTGTGTCTTCATCAGAACAGATTTGGAGAAAATTAGCATCAAATCACTTGCTCACTAATGAATCCTCTGCATTGAATGGGTGCTGTCAGAATGAGTCCACTTAGCTGATAAAAACATCACAATAATCCACAAGATTAATTTATTACAATCATACAACTAGATGGATGGGAGGCATTACTTGTGGATTTTTGTGATGTTTTTTATCAGCTGTTTGAACTCTCATTCTGACACCACTCATTCACCATTCACTATATTCACTGTTTCTCCAAATCTGTTCCCATCAAGAAACAAACTCCTCTACTTCTTGGATGGCCTGAGGCCAGTAGCTTTGTTTTTCTTTTATTACAGGCAGGCATTTTAAATGACATCTGAATTTAATGAATATTTTTTTTATAATGCCGGTGTGCTTTTTCTAGGCTTTCCACCTGGTGTGGTCAACATTGTTTTTGGAACGGGCCCAAGAGCCGGGGACGCATTGGTGTCCCACCCTGATGTGCCATTGATCTCATTTACGGGGAGCACAGCTACAGCGAGGCTGATAACCGAGCGCAGTGCACCGTACTGTAAGAAGCTTTCGCTGGAGCTTGGCGGGAAAAACCCGGCTATTATATTTGCTGATGCTGACATGGAGCAGTGCATCAGCACTACTTTACGATCCAGCTTCTCCAATCAGGTTAGCTCATTCACAGCTTGACCAATCAGGTTTTATTTTCATACAGCTTCATATAGCTATATTACAGAGCTCAACTAATTAAACGCATGCATGTTTCTCCATTCAAAACTTCAGCTTTGTGCAGAATTATTTTCACATAAAGGACATTTACATATAGTCCTCTAGAATTTATAAAAATGATCCCCGTTCAAAAGTTTACATGCGCTTGATTCTTAATACTGTGTTGTTACCTGAATGGTCTACAACTGTGTTTTTTTGTTTTTTTGTGTGATAGTTGTTTATTAGTCCCTTGTTTGTCCTGAACAGTTAAACTGCATGCTGTTCTTCAGAAAAATCCTTCAGGTCCTGCAAATTCTTTGGTTTTTCAGCTTTTTTGTGTATTTGAACTCATTACCAAAATGACTGTGATTTTGAGATCCATCTTTTCATGCTGAGGACAACTGAGGAACTCATATGCAACTATTACAGAAGGTTCAAATGCTCACTGATGCTCCAGAAGGAAACACAATGCATTAAAAGCCGAGGCTGTAAACTTATGAACAGAATGAAGATGTGTACATTTTGCCTAAATATAAATTTTTTTTTCATTTAGTACTGCCCTTCAGAAGCTACAGAAGATACTTTATATGTTTCCCAGAAGACAAAATAAGTTAAATTTACTCTGATCTTTAAATTCACCCCCCGGCTCTTAATGCATCGCATTTCCTTCTGGAGCATCCATGAGCATTTGAACCTTCTGTAATAGTTGCATATGAGTCCCTCAGTTGTCCTCAGTGTAAAAAGGTCATACAGTCATTGTTGGAAAGGGTTAAAATGCACAAAGATGCTGAAAAATCAAATAATTTGTGGGACCTGAAGGATTTTTCTGAAGAACAGCGGGTAGTTTATGAACAACTATTACTAAACAAAAAGAAACACGGCTGTGAATCATTCAGGTAACAACAAGTGTATGTAAACATTTTGAACAGGGTCATTTTCAGTTCAAATGTTTCTCTAGTGGACTATATGTAAACATCTTTTATGTGAAATATCTTATTCCGGTCAGTACTAAATAAAAAAAAAATAACATGCATTTTGTGTGATCCCTCTTATTTTGACAAAATAATTAACATTTTGTAGATTTTGTAGATTGCAGGTGTATGTAAACTTTTGACCTCAAATGTATATACTGTTACAATATTTTTAAAAGTAGTATTCATTTTTCGTTAATAAGTAATTTTATGTGCTTTTGCCATTTTTATTATTATTATTATTTTTTATATAATTCTATTTAGCATTGATTTTGAAGTTTATTACCTATTACTTATCTTTTTTTCTTTTAAGGATTTTTAGGGACTTAAGTTAACAGTAACTCAACACTGATGTTAACATGACTTCATTAGCAGAATTAAACATAACATATTAGGTAAACTGGGAAATGTTTATTATACCGTCTCTTTTAATGGGATGACATCCTGTAGTTCAGTTTTCTACCACACTGTGGTGCTCAAAACACACGAATTGTTAATACAGCATTGTACATTGTGTTCTATCTCACTCTTTCCTTTGCTTTCTTTTTTCTCTCGCTTAGGCCTTCACATCACACACAGAAACACATAATCGTTGATTAAATATTTAAAATGTCTGTATATAATTAGTTTACACAGCCCAGTGATAATTATGAGATTTACTTATTTGCATCTTTTCTCTCAGGGAGAGATCTGTCTGTGTACCAGCCGAATCTTTGTTGAGCGGAGCATTTACCCAGAATTCCTTGCTCGTTTCGTGGAGGCGGCTCGCCGGTGGAAAACCGGAGTGCCCTCTGACCCCGCCAACGACAATGGAGCGCTCATCAGCAAAGAGCATCTACAAAAGGTCTGATGATAATCACAGATGTGTTTCTATTGATATAACATACTGCATATATATATATATATATATATATATATATATATATATATATATATATATATGTGTATATATATGTATATATATATATATATATATATATGTATATATATGTATATGTATATATGTATATATATGTATATATATATATATATGTATGTATGTGTATATATATATATATATATATATATATATATATATATGTATATGTATATATATATATATATATGTGACCCTGGACCACAAAACCAGTCATAAGGTTAAATTTGACAAAACTGAGATATATACATCATATGAAAGCTCAATAAATAAGCTTTCTATTGATATATGGTTTGTTAGGATAGGACGATATTTGGCAGATATACATCTATTTGAAAATCTAGAATCTGAGGGTGCAAAAAAAATCAAAATACTGAGAAAATCACCTTTAAAGTTGTCCAAATTAATTTCTTAACAATGCATATTACTAATCAAAAATTACATTTTGATATATTTACAGTAGGAATTTTACAAAAAATCTTCATGGAACATGATCTTTACTTAATTCCCTAATGATTTTTGGCATAAAAGAAAAATCAATAATTTTGACCCACACTATGTATTTTTGGCTATTGCTACAAATACACCCCAGCGACTTAAGACTGGTTTTGTGGTCCAGGGTCATATATATATATATATATATATATATATATATATATATATATATATATATATATAAGAATAGACTTCTAAAACATGTAAATTGCCTGCTAACTCCTACAGGTTAAAGGTTATGTTGCTTTGGCTCTGAAAGAGGGTGCCCAGGTGCATTGTGGGGAGGGTGTGGACAAACTTACCCTCCCACAACAAAATGCGGGCGGCTATTTCATGTTGCCCACCATCATCTCTGGGGTGAAAGACTCCTCTGCATTGATGCAGGAAGAGATTTTCGGCCCTGTAACCTGTGTGACACCCTTTGATGATGAGGAGGAAGTGATATCAAGGGCCAACGGTGTCCGCTACGGCTTATCCGGCGTGGTGTGGTCCCAAGATGTGGGGCGTGTGCACAGGGTTGCTAGGAAACTGGAGGCTGGGTTGGTGTGGACCAACTGCTGGCTGGTCAGAGATTTAAATCTTCCGTTCGGTGGCATGAAAAACTCGGGCATTGGTCGAGAGGGGGGAAAAGACTCGTACGACTTCTTCACCGAGGTTAAATCCATCACCATCAAACACTGAAACAGGATGAAGCAATATGTGCAGGGACAGTGAGTCACTGCGTGATTCATGTGTCATTTCAAATCTGTTTACAAATTATAGAGGAAGCAGTCAGACTTGATTTGATTGGGAATAAAGTTCATGAGAAAATCTAAGTGCTTCATGGTGTTTTTGGTGATTGAATGGGTGAATCATTTTGGTGGTCTTAAATTGTCATGTTTTCTAGCATATTTTATCACTTTTACATTTTATTGCCTGGAAGTTGCTGTTACATATCTTACAGATAGAATGGAGTTCTTAGTTCTGCTTTATTTTCAACTTTGTTTTTCCCAAAATTTCTTGGAAGCAATAAGAAAAGCACAAATTAGTTACTTTTTGATATAAATATAGAGCTGTTTAGGAAAACACGGACGGAATCGTGGAATCCAGTCATAGAAATGGAATTTAGCCTACTGTATAAGGTGAAATGTCATGGAAGTTGTCCAATTTTGGATGAATAAATCAAAAGTAGGTCAGTACACTTGAATCAAAACTCAATATGGGCTAGTGTCTGTGAATAATAAGCCACAAAAATACTATTTAAATATGAATCCTGCTTGTTCCAGAAAGTTACAAGAAAATTAGTTTTTCTAGAATTTATTTACCGGAAATGTCTACATACACAACACAGTATTTCTGAAAAAATAAATAAATAAATAAATAAAATAAGTTATTTTAAAAATAAAATCAGTTAATCATAGAAAATTAAAATTGAATCCAGAAGATTAATGGAAAACACAGAATTTGGTTAAAAAAGATCAAACTGAATTTGAGAAAAAAAATAAAACATATTTCATAGGGCCTTTTTTTTTTGTGTGAAACTTTTAATAAATTGCTGTTAAATTGTGTAAGTTTCATGATTTCAATATGATTAATATTTTTTTCAAGTTTAACCATTAAAACAGAGACATTATGTTTTTAGAAAATAAAAATTTAAAAAATTTGGTATCTTGGAATGCCACATAAAAGTACTGTAAAATTAATGCGTTCAAAGATGAAAATATAAAAGATTGTCAAATTTACAAATAAACAGGCATGTTTAAAAACTATAGTAGTTAATTTTTTAAAATGTATTTACATATATTGAAAATATTGTACAGGGAGCATCTGCTGACCCAGGAAGCTGTGTAATAGAACCAAAAGTTCTACCGAGTAAGTGTCTTACCTGTAAATATCGGAAAAACTGGGATCTAGGTATATCGTACTGCTGTTGTAAATGTTCAAATGATTTCAAACTACCATTTTCATAAAAGTCTCCTAGTTTAACAATACCCTTCTTTGCCCATTCTTTCCAATAAAAGGGAGCTTTATTAATACACAATTTAGGATTGAACCATATGCTTGAGCTAACATCTAAGTAGGGATCAAAGCTACACAGACACGAAATCTTAAACCATATCGCCTTTAAATGTGAAATAATTGGATGATTTTTCACCTTTCCAACCAATTTAGTGGACAGGCTCTGTACTAGTGAGATTGAAGGCAAGGCAGACTGCTCAATCTTGTACCAAGGGGGAGCTCGCTCTGGGGGAAGTGACCAATGAGCCAGGTGTCTAAGACTAAAAGCATAATAATAATACAATACATTAGGCAGACCTAGACCACCTTTCTCTACAGGTCTCTGTAACTTATTAGAATGCAGTCGAGGTCGCTTACCATTCCAAATAAAATTCTTGCAAATTCTATCAAACTGTTTAAAATAGGAAAGTGGTATTTGTATTGGAAGAGACTGTAGTAAATAATTAAGTTTGGGTGTACAACTCATTTTAATTACATTGACTTTCCCAGCCATCGACAAGGGAAGTGGAGCCCACCTCTCCATATCACAGGAAATTTTTTTAATTAAGGGGTCAAAGTTAACTCTCACTAAATCCTTCAAATCAGGGGGAAATAAAATGCCTAAATATCTTATACCTAACTTAGGCCATTGAAAATTACCAGGATGAAAAGCTGCTGAAGGGCAAAATGCAGTTAGTGCAAGAGCTTCTGTTTTAGACCAATTCACCCTATAACCTGAAAACTTAGAGAAAGCATCGATTGTTCTAAGGAGGCAGGGTATAGATCTGCTAGGATCAGAAACAAATAATAAAATGTCATCAGCATAAAGCATAAGCTTATGCACTTCTCCCCCAGTTACAACTCCAGGAAAATCATTGTCTTTTCTTATTGAAGCAGCTAATGGTTCCAAAGCTAGGCAAAACAATAATGGGGAAAGAGGGCAGCCTTGTCGGGTTCCTCTGCCCAGAGCAAAATACTCAGATATTAAACCATTTGTTTGCACCGCCGCTAGGGGTTGTTTATATAGTAACTTAATCCATCTAATAAAAGTATTACCAAAACCATAAACTTCAAGAATTTTAAAAAGGTACTTCCACTCCACCATGTCAAAAGCCTTCTCGGCGTCTAATGAGATGGCTGCAATTGGGGTCTGCTCCTCCATTACTGACCACCAAATGTCAATGAACCGTCGGATATTATCAGAAGAACTTCGCCCATTAATGAAGCCTACTTGATCCACATGTATAAGTGATGGTATAACTTTGTTTAAGCGATTAGCGAGAATCTTTGACAAAATTTTTGTATCTAATTGGATCAAAGATATTGGACGGTAGCTTTTACAGTCACTTGCATCTTTATCCTTTTTAAGTATAAGACTGATGAGAGCTTGTGACATTGTTGGTGGTAGTTCATCCCTCCAAAGTGCCTCCTTATAGACTTCTAACATTAATGGAGCAAGTTCTGTGACATAATCTTTAAAAAACTCCGCAACAAAACCATCGGGTCCAGGAGCTTTCCCTGTTGGTAATGCTTTGATAACCTCCATCACTTCCTCCTGAGTTATATCTGAATCAAGGAGTTGCTTTTGCTCACTTGATAACCTAGGAAGGTCTAGCGGTTCCAGGAATGTACTAATATTCTCCTCAGTAGAAGATGATGCTGATTTGTAAAGGTCTATGTAAAATTCTTTAAATGTCTTGTTTATATCTGTAGCATCAGTAAGTACATCTCCTCTATCAGATCTGACAGCTGGAATAATGGAAGAGCACTCCTTGTGCTTAATATAATTGGCTAGGAGTTTCCCTGCCTTATCTCCTGACTCAAAATAAGTCTGTCTTGATCTAAATAACAAAAATTCAATCTTCTCTGACAAAATGGTATTATATCTATATTTTAATTGCGTTAAATCCCTAAGACCACTAGGTGTCATATGATGTTTCATCTTTGTTTCAGCCCTTTTGATATTGCTTTCCAATTCTGAAAGTTCTTTTTCTTTAAGCTTTTTGTAATGACAAGCAAATTGAATTATACGTCCTCTAATAACTGCCTTAAAAGCATCCCATGCCACTCCCACTGAGGATACAGATGACCAGTTAGCTTCTATGTAATAATTCATTTCTGTTTTTAACATTTGTTTAAATACTGAATTTTGTAAAAGGGATTTATTAAGACGCCATCTGAATGTTTTTTTCCTTTCAATATATGGTCTCAATTGTAAACACACCCAGGCATGGTCTGAAATTAGGATATTGCCAATGTTGCATGTGATAACAGAAGGGATAAGTGATCTTGATAGAAGGAAAAAATCAATTCTAGAAAAAATTTGATGTGCATTTGAAAAAAAGGTATAATCCCTCCCTTGTGGATTCAAGAGTCTCCAGATGTCGGTGAGGCCTAAATATTGACACATCCTAAGTAGCGTTAATCTTGCCTTGGGTGTAGTATATACTTTTGAGCCACTATGATCAAGAAGTGGGTCCATTAATAAATTAAAGTCTCCACCCAACACAATCTCATAATGATTTCCAGCAACTTGCAACTTTGATTCTAAATCTACGAAAAAATTGTGATCATCAAGATTGGGGGCATAGACATTAGCCAACAGCAGATTTTGACCCTGTATTTCAGCCCAGACCATAATAACTCTTCCTAATGTATCTTTTACTTGTTTAACAAGTCTAAATTGTAGGTGTTTTTTTACTAAAATTATTACTCCCCTACTGCTGCTCGATCCTTCACTGCAAAACATGTATCCGCCGACTGCCCTGCCAAGTTTTTCAGCTTCCTGGTTAGCAAGATGTGTCTCTTGAAGAAACATTATATCAAATCTATGTCGCCTAAGTGAAGACACCACCTTCTTCCTTTTAATAGGGTGCCCCAACCCGTTCACATTCCAAGTACAGAAGGATAATTTACCTAAATCAAAAAGTGACATTCTTCACATCTAAAATCAAATGTAGCCAAGCCCGTTTTTTCTGAATCAATGTTAAGCAGTAATATGACCTTAAAGTCCCAAACAACCCATAGAACAAAAAAAAAAAAAAAAAAACGTGCGCTTTAACTTGAACAGAGCGCACATTATAATCTAAAGTCCCTCCCACACTGATCCAGTGGTCCATGACTCTCGTTCAGGAGGTGCACCACGACACTTCTGCTACTCCAAAAAAAATAAAAATCACATCCGATGAAAGTCAATAAGCTCCCCTCACATTTGCCAATGCAAACGGGAGACCGAAGAAAAAGCAATATCAAAGTTTACTCGATTTTTTCAATGAAAGCCATAGCCTGTCGCGGACACGAGAAAGTCTTGCGACCATCCTTTGCTTCGATTCTCAGTTTAGCAGGGTAAAGAAGAGCGAAGCTCACCTTCTTCGTGTGAAGAATTTTTTTACATTCCTTAAAACGATCTCTCTTCAACTGTGTAGATCTTGCAAAATCCGGGAAGACCATGACGTTGTTGTTTTCCCAGCTCAAATTGCCTTTAATCCTCGCTGCACGTAAGACGAAGTCTCTGTCAGCAGAGCGAAGAAATCTTGCCAATATTGGCCGGGGTCTCTCTGTCGAGTTTGGACGTTGACTGGGAGATCTATGTGCGCGCTCTATCTCCAGTTGCCGGCCCGATGGATCGATCAAATTCGGGATAAGGCCGTCCAGGAATCTCACCATATCCTGGCCTTCTTTGCCTTCAGGTATTCCGACGATACGGATATTGTTGCGTCTGCTCCGATTTTCCATGTCTTCCACTTTATCCCATAACTGGTCCAGCTCGACTTTGGTAGCAGGTGGATTGGCTTTTAACTCTTTCTCGGCCCCCTCCAAAAACTCCACTCGTTTTTCAACCTCATCCAGCCTTGTAATGAGGGCGGATAGTTTAGCCTCCACCGACGCGGTAGTTTTCCTTATCTCCGCAATTCCATCCATGTCACCTGATATTTTTGTGAGAATCGTGTAAATGTTGGCGATGTCATGACTCCCATCAAGAGACTCGGTGACGGGTTCGAGGTCGCTTGAGCCTCGGCCATCTTGATCCTGAGAAGCGTCGGTCGCGTATGAACGCAAGTGCCTCTTTATATCCCCACAGGCCGTGGACTTCAAATTTTTTGACATAATCTCGTTCAAATATCACTTAGATGTCTGAATAGTCGCAATTTTCACCGGTTCAAGATAATTAACAGGATAATTGTAGCAAATTGAAGCGGAGCTCGCTATTAAGCTGCCTCCTCTCGCATCGCGTCACGTGACTCCCTTAAAATGTATTTACAATAAATACAACAATGTTGAAAAGCATGTTTAAATGCAACATTTAGACCGCGTTTTTTAAAAATGTTAGCAAATAGCTTTATCTATTCATACAAATGCATAAAGAAAAGTATTTGGCAAAATGATTAAATGGGTTAAAACTTCAAAAATTGAGCATTTAAAAGAATTTATTTATGTGTAATTTTATTGTTTATCATCTAACATTTTATACATAGAATAAGTGTTTTAAATTCATTTGCAGAATCTGCAAAATGTTCATTATTTTACCAAAATTAGAGGGATCATACAAAATGCATGTTATTTTCTATTTAAAACTGAACTGAATAAGATATGCTACATAAAAGACGTTTACATATAGTTCACAAGAGAAAGTTACATAAAAAAATGACCCTGTTCAAAAGTTTACATACGCTTGATTCTTAATACTGTGTTGTTACCTGAATGTTACCTGTTTGTTAATGAGCCCCTTTGTTTGTCCTGAACAGTTCAGAAAAATCCTTCAGGTTCCCCAAATTCTTTGGTTTTTCAGCATTTTTGTGTATTTGAACCCTTTCCAACAATGACTGTATGATTTTGAGATCCATCTTTTCACACTGAGGACAACTGAGGGACTCATATGCAACTATTACAGAAGGTTCGAACTTCGAACGCTCACTGATGCTTCAGAAGGAAACATGATGCATTAAGAGCCAGGGGGTGAAAACTTTTGAACAGAATGAAGATGTGTACATTTTTCTTATTTTACCTAAATATCATTTTTTTTTTTTTTCATTTAGTGCTGCCCTTTAGAAGATAGAGAAGATACTTACATGTTCCCCAAAGGACATAAAATGTTAAATTTACCCTGATCTTCTAATTCAAAAAGTTTTCACCCCGTTTTCAGACCTGTTATTTTCTTCAGGAATAAAATCTGAGAATCAGGAGACTTAAACACACGGGCTTGCTCTCCATAAAATATTATTGCTGTCTAGTTGAAACAGTTGAGATATTAAAGAGATCTTATTTGGGTTTTGGGTCCTATTGGAATAACATATGTTTGCAAATATTGCAGTTAGGTGGGCAGACTCTCGTGTGTTACCTTCCCACAGCTGGGTGCATGTATTCATGTGCCAGTTCCAAGAATGATCAGAGTGTGAGTTTTATCAGAGTGTGGGAAGTGACATCTGACACATACTGTAGCATAACACACACATACACGTTACATTTCTGCAAAAGCACACAACAGTTCTGTGCTTCAGAATGTATCATATGAATCAGAACACCAGTTGAAGTGATGTTTTTCATCTCTCCAGGCCTCTCTGATCTGTCAGGCAAATCTTTTCATTACAACATCTTTCAGACCTTAAAAAATAGACATTAACAAACAGAAGCCTTCCCAGAATCATTAAAAACCATTAGGAAATTTTAAAAATGTCAGGAGAGTAACATCAAATAAAATTGGCCTGAAAAAGTCATAGAAACTAAGAACAGTGTACGTGTCTGCATGGTGCCGGAAAGCAGTGATATCTTGCATCTATATTGAAAGGTTTTCTCAGTTAATGAGGGGTGTGTGCACGTTTGTGTTAGAAAACTAAAGGAAACTTGTGAATGTGTTCAGTCACGTCTCTGCGTGCTTATGCACCATCCGTGCTCAAAGGGCAGAGCCCTCCCTGCCAGCTTTTATTTTGATTTGACCACAGGCAATGCTCTGTACCACCCTTGTGTACACACACACACACACACACACACACACACACACACACACACACACACACACACACACACACGTACACACACACGTACACACATGCATACCTTGAGGATGCTACCCATAATAACCTTGGATCCAGGGTCGGAACTTTGATAAGGAGGACCTGAGTCAATAAGCTGTTTTGGACACCCAGAAACCATAGCAGCTCCCTTTGTCAAATCTGACTAAAACTAAAAATGACTAAATACAAAACAAAAGCTATATTTGAAAAAGAGATACATAATATGTTTTTTTATAGCAGTAGTGTGTTGGTTAGTTTTTAAAAAAAAAGAAATAAATACTAAACCCGCTGACTTCTATGGCATGTCCCCATTAAATATCCAGATAACCGTGTGTTTATAAATGTTATGTGAACAGAACAGCAGGTCATATCAGGGCAATTTTCCATTGAGGCCCTCGGTGGGTGGAGGATATCTAATGTGCTGATGAATATTGCTGACTTGTGAGAAAAATATCAAGTGTAATCAGGTTAAATAAACTCCGGGAAACACAAGGAGAAAGCCCTCTCCTTCTCTTTCTTTCTCTCCCCATTCATTAGCTGGTCTCTGGTGTGCGTGACCCAGGAAGAAAATGGCGGAAGATCACGTAGCTTGTAAAACTTCCTGCAAAAGGGAAAAAAATGGAGTATGTTTGTGTCTGTACAACCCACCCAATCCACCCTTTTGCCAGTGGAGAGAAAGAGACTGGAGAGAGATTGCTAATGACCTCTGGAAGGAACAGGTGTAGATGTTTTAGAGATGGGGTAGGACAGGAAAAACTGTACATTACTGTCTTCACACATCAATAAACTAAAGCCTTAATATGTCACAATGACTTTATGTGTCACAATCTCAACATTTGTGCTTTTATTTCTCATAGAGTGTCTCACAACTACTTTATTTCTCAAAATTGATACTTTATATCTCACAACATGACCTTATATTTCAAAATTTGCTACTTTGTTTTCCATATTTTAGACTTTATTTCTCATATTTGTGACGTTGTTTCTTAATCTGTGACTTTATATGTCAAAGTGTAGTACGATAAGTTATCCTACTATACATGTCACAGTGTCATTATATTTCGAAACCTTTAGTCTTTATATCTCACAATTGTGACTATATCTCGTAACTGCAAATTCAAATATAAAAGTTGTGACTTTATATCATAGTTGCAATTTCATATGTCAAAATTTTAACTGTTTATCTCAAAATTGTGATTTCATGTCTCATAGTGTGTCATTACGTCTCAAAATTGCCATTTCCCATAAATTGTCCACTTTAAATTGTCTAAATTGTAACTTTGTGACTTTATAGGTCAAGGTTTGCGACTGCACTTTATTTTTTGGCTTTATTTCTCACTATTGTGACTTCATATCTCACAATGTTACTGTATTTAAAAATTGATCTCACAATTATCTTACATTTCACAATATGCCAAAATATCTCAAAATGTATGACTTTATTTCTCATATGTTACTTTGTGTCTTTATATCTCACAATTGCCACTTTATGTGTCAATATTGTAACTTATGTCAAAATTGTGATTTTGCCTCATATTCTGTGTTTATATATCAAAACTTATAGAAATTTGCTATTTCCCAAAATTTTGACTTTTATTTCTTACAACTGTGATTTTATATCTCACCATGTGACTATTTTAAAAAATGATCTTACAATTATTATATTATACATCACAATATTTCTTTATATTTAAAAACTGATTGTTATTTCTCATAATTTTGACTTTATTTCTCACAATGTGTCTTTATATCTCACAATTGCAACTTTATATGTCAAAATGTTTATCTCAAAATTGTGACTTTATGTCTCATAGTCTGTCTTTATGTCTCAAAATTTGCTATTTCCAATGCATAATTTTGGCTTTAATTTCTCACAATTCTGACTTTATATCTCACCATGTGACTATTTTAAAAAATGATCTTACAATTATTATATTATACATCACAATGTGTCTTTAGAATTTAAAATTGATGTTATTTCTCAAAGTGTTTACTTTATTTCTCACAATGTCACTTTATATCTTACAATTGCAACTTTATATGTCAACATTGTAACTTTATATCTCGAAATTGTGACTTTAAGTCTCATAGTGTGCCTTTGTCTCAACATTTGCTATTTTCCATAATTCTGGCTTTTATTTCTTACAACTGACTTTATATCTTACCATGTGACTTAAAATTGATCTTACATGTATTATATTACACATAACAATATGTTTTTATCTTTCAAAATTGATGACTTTATTTCTCACAATATGTCTTTATATATTATTTTTATACTATTATACAGTACAGACCAAACTTTTGGTCTGTACTGTAGATATGAATTCAACTGAAACAACTTGTGAAAAAATATCTTTCAGGTGGTCAAATAGCAAATAGTGGAGCTCTGCAGCCACCTACTGGTAAAAGTTATTTGTAGTTGTTGTTTTTTTTTACTTTTAAAACTGGATTTTCCAAAAGATGGGCAAAAATCTTACACTAAACCATGTGAAATTATCCATGTTATCCCCATGAATTAAAGTTAGAAATGTGGGTCTTTTATAAAGTGAATTTTACATTAAAAAAAGCAGTTTTTTTTTATAAAAACCCATTTAAAAATATTTATTTATTAATTTATATATATTTAAAAAATATCACTAACCCACTGAAAACTGCACAAATGTAGAGTAAAAACAGAAAAATATACAGTACAGATCAAAGGTTTGGACACAACTTCTCATTCATTTGAATGAGAAGGTGTGTCCAAACTTTTGGTCTGTACTGTATATATATCTCTAAAAATTGTGACTTGTTTTTCACAATTTTTCACAATATGCCTTCATATTTCAAAACTTATGTTATTTCTCATAATTTTGACTATTTCTCACAATGTGTCTTTATATCTCGCAATTGCAGCTGTATATGTCAGAATTGTGACTTTATATCTAAAAATTATGACTTTATGTGTTTGAGTGTTTTTATGTGTCAAAATTTGCCATTTGGCTTTTATTTCTCGCAACTGAGACTTTAGATCTCACCATGTGAATATTTCAAAAAGTCTTAGTTAATATCACAATATGTCTTTATATTTCAAAATTGCTGATTATATTTATCATATTTGCTCATTTATATCTTAAAATGGTTTATTTTTATCTTACTACTACAACTTTATATCAAAATTAAGATTAGGCCTATGTATCACAGTGTCTCAAAATGTGCTATTTCCGACAAATTTGGCTTTATATCTCACAATGTGACTTGATTTTTTAATTACTTTTAATATTTAGATTTATTTTGACCTTTATAATGATAGGACCGTATAGAACAGATAGAAAGCAAAGGAGGAGAGAGAAACGGGGACCGTATCGGGAAAGGTCACGAGCTGGGACAACAACGCTATATGTCGCTTTATTTTAAAATGATCTTACAGCTCTTACAAGTGACAGAAACAGGCTTCCAGACAGTATAAATGATTATAGTAGTCACTAAATATTCATGATTTTTATCTCAAAAGCTCTCTTGAATTTGTTTTAGATCACCAGACGTGACGTTATGGTCCATTGAAAGCTTGCCTGATGCGAGTTTCCATAGAACATCATTGTTAAACACAAAACACTGTTTAGTCGATGACGAATATAGACACTTACTGTCCAGCTTTCTGGAAGTAGTTGGACTGTTATGAATCTCATGACTAGGCCTGTACGGAATCTGTGCCCACAGCATTCCACAAAAAGCTCTGCAGATTTCCATTCATAAAACTCTAAATACGTCCCTCACCGGTCTGTTTTTCATGTTTGATCATGTTTACGATAACCAGCTTTGACTCGCAGATTAATCTGACACATTTTAAGATATCTAAATCCATCCGAACAATATTTTCTACCACAACTAGCACAGAAATTGTGAATAAAGTGTGCTGACATCATGTAGGCCTTCACACGACCGCAGACTTACATAAATTGTGTATCTGCTGACTATAGTGTGTATCTGCTGACACAAATCAAATGCCAAAAAATAGTAAGATTTGGGTCAAACAAGTCAAACATTAATGACTGTGTATTTGTGGATTTAGTCTAGTCAAATATGGGTTTTTAAAATGAGGTTTTTGCATTGAACTCTGTTTGTGTTTATGTAAGAGTGAGGCTGACCTCCCAATTTAGACATCCATTTGTCAGTAATGTGGGAGCCGTAGCTCCCAGTCCTCCTCGACATGACCACGGATCTTGCAACATGAAATGTGGTGTCGATTTGCAAATGAATCCAAATGTTGGATCACTTTCTGCTGACTAGTGTTTCAGCATTTAACCAGATGGTCTCACTCCATGGAAACAACACACACTACACACACAGCAACACAAAAGACTGTGACACATGGACACATTTTTGCATGATGATGAAATCATGCTCAGTGTTCTTGTGTTTGTATCTGATATGATTTTATAAGATAGGAGGTGTACAGAATGTGAGACGCAAGTATTTTATGGAAGTGAGATATGGACAGGAAGGAAGCTCACAGAAGTGTTTTATTTGGTCTATTACAGTCCGGAAGAAATTTTTATTATTCAAAGGTTAAGGTTTAGAGTTGAGGTCAAAAGTTTATATACACCTTGCAGAATCTGCAAAATGTTAATTATTTGACCAAAATAAGAGAGATCATACAAAATGTTATTTTTAATTCAGTACTGACCTGAATAAGACATAAGATACATTATATAAAAAATGTTTACATATAGTCCACAAGAGAAAATAATAGTGGAATTTATAAAAAAATACCCTGTTTAAAAGTTTACATACACTTGATTTTTAATCAGTTATCTAAATGATCCACAGCTGTTTTTTTTGTTGTTGTTTTTTTTTTGGTGATAGTTGTTCACGAGTCCCTTGTTTGTCCTGAACAGTTAAACTGCCTGCTATTTTTTCTTTGGTTTTTCAGCATTTTTGTTTATTTGTACCCTTTCCGACAATGACTGTATTTTTTTAAGATCATTTTTTTCACACTGAGGACAACTGAGAATCTTATATGCAACTATTACAGAAGGTTCAAACACTCATTGATGCTCCAGAAGAAAAAAAAAAACCATTGCATTAAGAATTAAGATGTGTAATTTTTTTCTTATTTTGCCTAAATGTCTTTTTTTTTTTCATTTAGTACTGCCCTTCAGAAGCTACAGAAGAAACTTGTTTCCCAGAAGACAAAATAAGTTAAATTTACCTGAAATTTAAAGTTTTTCAAATTCAAAATCTCTTAAAGCATCAGTGAGCGTTTGAACCTTCTGTAATAGTTGCATATGAGTCCGTCGGTTGTCCTCAGTGTCAAAAGATGGATCTCAAAATCATAGTCATTGTTGGAAAGGGTTCAAATGCAAATTTGATCATAATTTGATTTCCATTTAATCTCACTATTTTCTAGGAGAACAGTATTGTGGTTTCATTAAACCACTTTTAACTTGTGTTTTCAGAATAATGTTTTCAATAGGCATTGGCATTTTATTGCTTTTCATTTGACTCAAAGTATATGTTTTATCTTAAGTGGTTTGGAAAAGATGAACTAAAACAATTAATCAAATGGTCAACAATATTTTTAATATACGCCAGGTTTATTAGAGAACTGGGTTTTTCTTAAATTCTTCAGTAACAAAAATGAGAAACAAATTAGATAATTGTTGACACTAAAATCTTAACGTTCAGGACATAGATCAGATTATTTGGCCTTAGAATAGATGCATATTTTTTTTATTATTATTATTTTATTTAAAAAAAGCCTTTCTTACTCATTACTGCTAAATGGCACTAATTTTACTCATTTGCTTGAGACTGAACTGAAGTTTATGCTCTTCTTGAACTTAAATCTTTGCTCATTTATTTTTTACAATGTTTTCATTTGATAGTTTCCTTAAAGACATGTTTACTGGCCTGCCTCTGACCCAAACCATGATGACATGATCCACAAATGGTCAATTGTGTCATTTAGATTATAGTTTGATAGCCGTCAGCCAGAAGCGTCCCACGCAATTTAACATCGCCAGTTTCACACAAACATCAAGTCACGTGACATAAAGACATAAAGACATTCACACGCAGTTTATCACATGCAATTACATCTAAATCCATTGATCACAGTTCTGCGTCATAGTGAATCAACCGTACACTGAAGAGCGCAAGAGAAGCGCTCAGTCGTCATCCTGAATGCTCTCGACTGATTCCAAATGAAGTTATTGGACAACTTACATACTTGTGATGAATGAATATTTGTCCTGGATGTGTAAACAATACAGGCAATTATGATGAAACGATAACGCTTTGTGCGTAATTCCCATTGTCGACAGGGGAAGTCATTGTGGCGATATAGGGAATTTGTGACCCTTCAAAGAATGGATTAAACACAAATGCAAATAAATGTTAGTGAAGAAATACAAGCAGACAGCTAGACCTTTCCGAATTGGTGGACAGTGACACACCTCCCTTAACATTCCCCTCACACACACAGACACACACCCACCCACTGCAAACACAAAGGCGACTGGCTGACCTTGTCCTACATGCTGAGTGCGTCATTGCTTTTATTTACATTAACATCAGGCCCCAATCCACCATTGACTTGAAGGGGGACACATCCACCTATTCAAAAAAAAAAAGATTGATCAATATGGGTTTTCCGGTGTTGCATTCTTAATTTGGTGCATTCGAACTTGCCGATTTTAAATGTTTGGATGTGTTCTCATTGACTTTCTGATTCCTCAGTGCATTACAACATTATCAATGACATAAGATCCATTAGACTCTTTAACGGTTTAGTTCACTTTTGAATTAAAATTTCCTGATCATTTACTCACCCCCATGTCGTCCAAGATGTTCATGTCTTTCTTTCTTCAGTAAACAGAAATTAAGGTTTTTGAGGAAAACATTCCCGGATTTGTCTTTTATACAGTGCTTTGCAAAAGTATTCATACCCCTTCATTTTTTTCACATTTTGTTTTGTTGCAGCATTATGTTAAACTGCTTTAAATAATTTTTTCCCCCACAACAATTTACACTCCATACACCATAATAAGGACAAAGCAAAAACCAGATTTGCTAATTTTAATTTGACAAATTTATTAAAAATAAAACACTGAAATAAGTACATTGCATAAGTATTCATACCCTTAACTCAGTACATAGTTGAAGCACCTTTACAGACTCAAGTCTTTTTGGGTATGATGTGACAAGCTTTGCACATCTGCATTTGGCAATTATCTGCCATTCTTTGCCTCACCTTTTCACCTCTCAAGCTCTGTCATCTTGGATGGGGGCTGGCAGACATTTTCTAGAGTCCTAGTTGTTCCAATCGTCTTCCGTTATGGATAATGGAGGCTACATGCTTCTGTATACCTTCAATGCAGCAGATTTTTTCCCCTAGATCATTGCCTTAACGCAAGTCTGTCACTGAGCTCTACAGGCAGTAATCTTGACCTCAGGAATTGGTTTTTGCTCTGATATGCATTTTCAGCTGTTAGACCTTTTCTGAGAGGTGTGTGCCTTTCTAAATCATACTCATTCAAGTGAATTTGCCACAGTTTAACTCCACTCGAAGTGTAGTAACATCTAGAAGCAATATGAATGCTCCTGAGCTAAATTTCGAGTGTCCCAGAAAAGGGTATGAATACTTATGCAACGAGATCTTTTCAGATTTTTTTATTTCTAATAAATTTGCAAAGTTGTTACAAACCTGTTTTGTGCTTTGTCATTATGGTGTATGAGATGTAGATTGATGTGGGAAAAAAGTAATTTAAAGCAGTTTAACATAATGCTGCAATAAAACAAAATGTGAAAAAAATGAAGGGGTATGAATACTTTTGCAAGGCACTGTATATTGGACTTCAGTGGGAGCCAACGGGTTGAAGGTTCAAATTGCAGTTTCAATGCAGCTTCAAAGGGCACAGAATAGCCACAGAACTGAAATGGCATTTTTACAAAAAAAAAAAAACAAGGCTTGAAAGCATTGTGTTTGCTTTGGCGGCACATGTACCAATATTTAATCTGCGGAGAGAAGATTAGGACAGGATGACATGCAAATCCATGGAGATATCAGATGTTCTGCTACTAAATGTGTTGTGATTTGGGCTGCAAGCACAAAGGTTAAAAGTTCAATCTCCTGGATGTTTGATCTAAGGATTTCGCTTTATAAAACACAAATTTTTCACTCTTTTTTACATTGATTGAATGCATTTTAGTATTGCAGATGTGTCAGATAAAAGACCCTAAAAGAGACAGACCTCCTGACTCCACTGCTGGAAGGGAGTGTTTAGGTGTGCCGTCCATTAGACACGAGGGAGACGTCTTGACGCGGAAGACCGCCACTGTGTTTCCTCTGTGCATGTGTTTAGATACTTTGTGTTACTGTCTGTCGCATTCAGTTTATTATACTCCTTCCGCTTCAGACAGGCGTCTCTGTCAGCCATTCAGGGAGTGTATCAAGAGTGTGTGCGAGTCCATATGTCTGTGTCTCTTTATTATTATTGTATTCAACGAGCATGCAGCAGCTGATTTCCTGACTTGAACAAAGCGCATAGAGAAAGCAGCATTTCCTCGGATTCTTCTCGGCCCACATTGTCCCTTCAGCACACACAGTGTGAGTGCAGGTAAATGAATATGACGCTGATACACTGCAGGGAAGATTTCAAAAGCGTACTCAAACGCCACAGACAAGACGAGAGAGTAAATTGACTTTTGTAGTCACTTTGTTGAAACATCATATTCAGTTAGACTGAGTTTTAATACAGAAATAGTTAGATGTCTTATAATATCATGAATAAAGAAAGACAGATAGAAGAATACACACCACACTGCACTTCACTCCAAAGAGAAAAGAAATTAAGAAGCTATACTAGATAAATACTAAGCTATCTGATTTTAGTTTTGAAACAAATGTGTTAACTTAATGTGAAATTAATTAATGTGAGATTAGTTTTAATCAAGTTATGTTACACTGTAAAGCATACAATTCTCATTATTTACATTCTTTTAATTAAATGTATTGCAATTCATTTTTTTATATAATCCTATACAGAAAATTACCATAATCCCTGATAGATATTACTGAAATGTGACCCTGGACCATAAAACCAGTCGTAAGTAGCATGGGTATATTTGTAGCAATAGCCAACAATTGTATGGGTCAAAATTATAGATTTTTCGAGTAATGATCATGTTTCATGAAGATATTTTGTAAATTTACTACTGTAAATGCATCAAACCGTAATTATTTATTAGTAATATCAATGCATTGCTAAGAACTTCATTTAGACAAAATTAAAGGCGATTTTCTCAATATTTTGATTTTTTTTGCACCCTCAGATTCCAGATTTCCAAATATCTCAGCCAAATATTGTCCTATCCTAACAAACCAAAACAAAAATGGAAAGCTTATTTATTCAGCTTTCAGATGATGTATAAATCTTAATTTGAAAAAAATTGACCCTTATGACTAGTTTTGTGGTCACAAATAATTATTCTGCGATATTCCCGTCAAACTGTCTGGAATCTGTTTGAGGATTATATGCTATATTTTATATTAATTTATTCGCTTCCATGTTGTCAGTTACATAAACAAATTAATAAACCGTACTCACGTTTTGTTCCTTGAAGCGAATTCTTTTTTCTTCTTATTTTTTTAGAAAGGCGCTCAGTATTTTCTGCCTGCCAATCATTCTTCACAGCAGGAACTCCATATATAGTCAGCCGGTAGCTGAGAGCGTTGTAAATGAAGTTTGAAAGGTGCGAAATATTTGCGTTTCCTCATCCGGCTTTCACAGTCAAACGGAAACAGAAAGACGGTAAATGAAAGATAAATGAATATGAAGAGACCAAATGGGACTTGAAAACTTGAAGTCCGACTTGCTTTGCCTCAGCTTGAACGGTAAAAATACCATAGTTACGCCAAAGCGATAGCACGCGTCTGGCACAAGTTCTAAAACGACATGGCTTGTAGACTATATACAATTTGTAGTATGCTTTACTACGAAGTACACTACAAGGCATTAGTCATAATCTTGTCTAGTCATAATTTCCACACACACACGATAAATTCCAGTATCATTATTATTTTTTAATCCTTTTGAGCTAATTCAGTTTAACTGTGTAAAACAATTCTACTTTGATTTTCATTAATGTTTGTTATGACCACCTGAAACTAGTTAGCTTTAAATGTCTAACGTTATATACTTTGAGATGATCATTAGCTGAACTTATATTCACTGTTTTTCTGCTTTAGAATATTAAGGGGTGAAGAAAACTGCAGTGCCACAGAAATGTCAGGAACAACAAACATAGTGAACACAATAAAACCACAGACACATACGTTAAGGTAAGTGTCAGCTACATAAAATACAGGTATGTGCCAAAAAAATTAGAATATCGAGGGAAAGTCCATTTATTTCAATGTTTCAAAAAGTGAAACTTGTATGTTATGTTAGTTTACTACACACAAAGTGAAATATTTCAAGCCTTCATTTGTTTCAATTTTAATCATTATGGATCAAAGACGAAAAAATAAAAAATCCAGTATTTCACAAAATTAGAATATTTCATGTGACCAATAAAAAAATCTTATACACATGTTGGCCTTCTGAAAAGTGTGTTAATGTACTGTATTGTGCCCTCAGTACTTTGTTGGGCCTCCTTTTGCACTAATTACAGCATCAAGGCGGTGTGGCATGGAGGCCATCAGCCTTTGACACAGCTGAGGTGTTATGGTAGCCCAAGTTGCATTTCGGGATCTCTGTTCCCTCATCTTCCTTTTGACTATACCCCATAGATTTTGAATGGGGTTTAAGTCAGGCGAGTTTACCGGCCAATTAAAAAACGATGCCACATTGTGCGGCTTTTGGTTGTAATTTTCAGTCAAAGTCAAGTATTACAAGTAAAGAGAAGTAATGTAAGTTTTTCGACATACCCTAACTGTCTTGAACCAGAAAGCACAGGGTACACACAGAGCTAGACAAGACGAGATATGAAGTTAAAAAAAGTATATAAATTGTAATTTTATTTTATTTTTTTAGAAAATAACTGATCGTTTCACTAGGTAAGACCCTTCTTCCTTGACTGGGATTGTTTAGAGCCCTTTGAAGCTGCATTTAATCAGCATTTTGGAAGTTCAAACTAGGAGGCACCATAGAAATCCACTATATGGAGAGAAATCCTGAAATGTTTTTTCTCAAAAAACATAATTTCTTTACGAGTGAAGAAAGAGAGACATCTTGGGTGACAAGGGGGTGAGTACATTATCTGTTTTTTTAACATGTTCAATAGCTTTTGTAAAGACTTTAAGGTAAGTGTTCGTAGAAAATTTGACTTCAGTCGGGTACTTTCATTTAAATTCCTTATAAGCGGGGTACAATTTGCCGGGGGGATGGAGGGGGGTCTCTGTATAATTAATAATTAATATTTTTTATCCACGGTGGGGATAAAACGTCCCGGGAAGCGCTCCTATGTCCCGATCTAAATAAAATTATTTGCGATACGCGATTTAAAGTCGTCTGAATCAAATGATTCGCCATACGCGCTTTGAAGTTGAACGTTCTAAATCAAATGATTCGCAATCCGATTGGAGCGCTTTGAAACAGTGAATCTTTTTGCGACACAGTGGTTTACTGATTCGTATTTTCTAAAAAGCTCCGTTGATACTTTGCTCACCTTCTCTATAAAATGTTTGTTTTTTGAAATTAAATTATTACTATTAATAGGCCTAACTTACGATGTTTTTATTAAATTGTGATCACATAATACAGCTTCCGTTGTGTTAAAACATTTCATGACCTGACACTCATTATCTGGTTCTTGCCTAATAAGACAGGTATATAATGCACGCTGTTAACAGATTACACTTTTGGTGTAACAGTTTGGTCAACCTCTGCCTATGGAGAGAGAAAAAAAAGTTTTCAAATGCACCCCCCCCCCCCCTGTTTTTTTCACAAATCGCACCCTGCTTATAAGTATGTTTACTTTTTTTTTTTTTTGAAAGCAGTCACTTTGCATGCTTTTAGGTAAGGCCAACCAATTAAATTTTACGCCGAAGACAAAGAACGAAAGATTGCCTCCGGAACTCTTTCTCAGGAAACTGCTGAGGGTACAGAGCGTACTCATCACCAACACACTGGTCATAGCCAAAATGTGTGCGTATGCCGCATAAAAAAAAGAGTTTTGCTTTTGTTTTTAGTTTCCTCTTTAAACGGAGGTGGTTGTAGTGAACAAAGGACACCAGTGAACAAGAGACGCTCTGTTCCACCCTAGTCAGCTGACTAGTGGGCATCTCAAAGGGCCTCCTACAGGCAAACGTCAATTTAGACTGGCACAAACTGCCTAAAGCTCTCAAGTGCCACCCAACGACACCCATCTGATGATGCCTTTGCAGGGTTGTGATGATTTTTTTCTTTATAGGTGTGGTCTATGTATGGCTTATATAATGCTTACTTGTCTAACAGGCCATCAGCATGACACAGTGATTTTTTTTTGTTTTTGTTTTGAAGCCAACCTTCTCTCTCTAAAATTCTTCATTGATCCTTTACTAATCATTAATTCTCTTTTTACGTTTGTGTTGGTTTTCAGTGTTTGGGTGTATCGTGAATGCTGTGCATCACAGGAGCACACAGACATGTCGTCTCCATCCAGACGTTGTTTTGGTTTCTGTGTTTGGATGTGTATGTTACACTATGACATGAGCAAATGTACATACAAACCCCTACTACACACATTTTTTTAGGTATGTCTAAAAAGCACATGTTTGTGAGGTGTTTCAAGGGTTATTAGAGGTTATAGGTAACTAATCACATATTTGGGCAGAGACAAAGAGAGATATGTGGTTGGTTAAAAAAAGAAAACATTTCTGCGAATCGCTTTATTTGCTAATGAGGTCATAATCCGGATAGAAAAACACTTTTCACCCCAACATCAAAAGAAGAATGTGAAATTTTGTTTCGTAATCAGAAAACAATATCTATTTAAAATGTTTTTTTTTTTTGCACTGGGACAGTATTTTCAACACCTTTCCCTTTTATTCACCACCTTCTGAGATACAAATATTTGAAAATCTGGAATCTGAGGGTGCAAGAAAATAAAAATATTGCCTTTAACAATGTCCAAATGAAGTTATTGGCAAATCAAAAATTAAGTTTTAATATATTTAAGGTAGGAAATTTACAAAATATATTCATGTAACATGATCTTTGCTTTATATGATTTTGACATAAGAGAAAAAATATATAATTTTGACCAATACAATGTATTTGTGGCTATTGCTACAAATATATCCGTGCTAATTACGACTGGTTTTGTGGTCCAGGGTATCAAATAATAATTAATTGTGCATAGATAGGATGGTTTTCATTACTATGTTACATTTTTCGACTTTAAAGTAATGAAAATTTTAGGGCTGAATCTGCTTAATTGTCTTGGCAGTAATGTCAAAATCCAAAAAGCTCAAAGTAGATTTCATTGTCTTTATGCTAAATATGTATTTTTTGATTTTAGGCTGGATCATGACCTTTCAGGACATTTCTTTGTAAGATTCACCCCACCGCTAAATGACCCATAATGCTTTTTGACTCATCATGCACAGAAGCCTGACCTTGCACACATATGGGGTCATCAAAGCTCTCATAAATCTGCCAACAGACATTCAGATGTCAAAGCCCTCTTTCCGGGATAATTCCCACATATTCCCTACAAAAAAGATACTAGGATTGCACTGTCAACCTTTCTCTTTGTTCAACAATAAAGAGGCACTAAAAATAACAACAATCTGCAAGTGAAAGAGACAGGAAAAAGAGATGACACTCCATTTGTGAGAGTCTTGTGGGAGTTTATTTTATGCTTACTATTGTGATTCGGTCATGATATTATGACCGTATCACAATATTCTTATGACACACTACCAGTCAAAAGTTTTTGAACTGTAAGATTTTTAAAGTTTTAAAAGAGGCCTCTATTGGTCACCAAGCCTGCATTTATTTGATCTAAAGTACAGCAAAACCAGTAAAAATGTTTAATATTTATCCTTCAGAAATCATTCTAATATTCTGATTTGCTGCTCAAAAAACATTATTATGTTAAAAACAGCCGAGTATTTTTTTTTAGGTTTCTTTGATGAATAGAAAGTTTAGAAGAACAGCATTTATCTGAAATAGAAATCTTTTGTAACATTATAAATGTCTTTATCATCACTTTTGATCAATTTAAAGCATCCTTGCTAAATAAAAGTATGAATTTCTATAATTCTTTTTACCAAAAAAATTATACTGACTCCAAGCTTTTGAATGGTATAGTGTATAATGTTAATTAAGCCTTTTATTTTACATAAATGCTTATCTTTGGATTTTCCTATTCATCAAAGAATCCTGAAAAAAGTATTGATAATAATAATAATAAATGTTTCTTGAACAGCAAATCACTTAGTATGATTTCTGAAGGATCATGTAACACCGAAGACTGGAGCAATGGCGCTGAAAATTTAGCTTTGATCACAGGAATAAATAAAATTTTAAAATATATTCACAAAGAAAACAGTTATTAGTTAGTAAAACTATTTAACAGTTTTACTGTTTTTGCTGTATTTTGGATTATATAAATGCAGGGTTGGTGAGCAGAGGAGACTTATTTAAAAATCTTACTGTTCAAAAATTTCAGATCTGTGATTAAAAATCTAATTAAGGATCTGGAAATGAACAGAAAAGTTTTAGGATTAAAAAAATGAAACGTATGATGCACTAAGTAAATGTTTTCACTAGTAAAAATTATTCTGCCGATTATATAGTTTGTTTTAAAAAGTGCTAATTTAAAAAAGGAAAATAGAAGCATTTCCACTAGTGGCCTCAGACTTTTAGACCCCTCTGTATGTCCCTTTCCTGCAGAGCTGTGCATTGTGAGTAGAGTTGTGTGTGACTTTTGACCCTGAGCTGTGCTGTGCAGACGGACGTCTCCAGCTCTTCTCAGCTACTTCCTGTCCATACACACCCCTCTTCCTGTCCATAGAGTGGAGCTATTTTAAAGCCAGTGAAGGCCTGGAATGGCATAAAAGAAGCCAAGAGTGGAGACATACTGACTGCTGACTGTATGTGTGTGTGTGAAGAGAGGAAGGATTCCATCAGCTTTATGGCTGTGATGATTGAGGAAATCAGGAGAGGATGAGAACAATGACCTCACCGTTCTTCCTCAATCCTCCTCTAATAAGGAAACCAAAAGATTATTTTTGTAATTTGTTGATTATGACCTAGCTGATTTACTAGGACAATGACCTATATGAACCAAATGTAGATTGACCCAGTTTTACGCTGCATTTGTAAATAAAAATGACTAATTATAAAATGTTTATTCACTGTTTTTCATTTCAGAATATTAAGGGGTGAAGAAAACGGCAATGTCACATAAACATCAGGAACAACAAACATAGTGGACTCAATAAAACCACAGGCACGTGCATTAAGGTAAGTGTCAGCTACATAATGAAGGTACGTTTTGACCAAAATAATAAACTAATAAAATAATATTCAGGAAAAGGATTTTGAGTTGAGTTGGGGTATGTTGTCAATTGATTTTACTGATTTAACTGATTACTTACAAAAAAAATTTCATATTGTTGCTATTTTATTAATTATTTTGTGCTCCATAATTGTTTTAAAAAGCTGTATAATGAAAGGTTACTATGTGACACCTTACCCCATGAAGTGTGATTACATGCCCCATTTTCCTGGGCAATAATGGTAAACATTTAAGGTTATGTTAAATAGTCAACATTTAACAGGACTTTAAAGGGATAGTTCACCCAAAAATGAAAATTTGATGTTTATCTGCTTACCCCCAGGGCATCCAAGATGTAGGTGACTTTGTTTCTTCAGGAGAACACAAACAAAGATTTTTTAACTCAAACCGGTGCAGTCTGTCAGCCAAATAATGGAAGTGGATGGGCACCAGACCTTTAAAAGTAAACAAAAACATGCACAGACAAATCCAAGTTACACCCTGTGACTCGTGACGATACATTAATGTCCTAAGACACAAAACGATCAGTTTTTGCGAGAAACTGAACAGTATTTATATAATTTTTTACCTTTGATACACAGCCACGTCCAACTTTCATGAGCACGAGCTTTTCTTCCGGCTTGTTACACATGTACGCGCTCTGGCGTAGTATACACAAACGCCGTAAGGGGAAATCGGTGAAAAGTCCCGGATGAGTTTGCGCAAGCAAATGTAATCTTTTAGCATTAAATTGGTTTGAACAATCAGGATAAGCGCAAGTAATTACCATTTTGAATAGCCGCTATACCCACAATCTCTGTGCTCTGTGTAAACAATGAGTGTTGTATATATGCAACAGATTGCTTCCTGTGTCTGCGTAAACTACGCTAGAGCTGTGTATGAAAGGTAAAAAATGATATAAATACTGTTCAATTTCTCGCAAAAACTGATCGTTTTGTGTCTTAGGACATTAATGTATCGTCACGAGTCGCAAGGTGTAATTTGGATTTGTCTGTGCATGTTTTTGTTTACTTTTAAAGGTCTGGTGCCCATCCACTGCCATTATTTGACTGACAGACTGCACCGGTTTTCGTTAAAAATCTTCGTTTGTGTTCTGCTGAGGAAACAAAGTCACCTACATCTTGGATGCCCTGGGGGTAAGCAGATAAACATCAAATTTTCATTTTTGGGTGAACTATCCATTTAAGGTACACTACCAGTCAGAAGTTTTTGATCAACAAGGTTTTTAATGTGCTCACCAAGCCTGCATTTTTTTTTAATCCAAAGTACAGCAAAACAGTAAAATTTGTAACTATTTTTACTATTTAAAATAACTGTTTTCTATGTAAACATATTTTAAAATGTAATTTATTCCTGTGATCAAAGCTACATTTTCAGCATCATTACGCCAGTCTTCAGTGTCACATGATCCTTCAGATTAATTCAAATAATTAATTAATTCTAATATGCTGATTTGCTGTTCAAGAAACATTTATTATTAATATTATCATCATCATCATCATCATGAGTACTTTTTTCAGGATTCTTTGATGAATAAAATGGTCAAAAATTCGTCATGTATCTGAAATAAAAAGCTTTTATAACATTCTGCACTATAGCATTCAAAAACTTGGAGTCAGTATAGATTTTTTAAGAAATTATAGAAATTAATTATTTTATTTAGCAAGGGGTGATGATAAAGTGACGATAGATAAAGTGATGATAAAGACATTTATAATGTTACAAAAGATTTCTATTTTAGGTAAATGCTCATCTTCTGAACTTTCTATTCATCAAAGAAACCTAAAAAGTTCTACTCTGCTGTTTTCAATATAATAATAATAAATGTTTTCTGCTTTATGTTTATGCTAAAAATTCAGCTTTGAAATCGCTGTAATAAATTATATTTCAAACTAAAATATATTAAAATAGAAAACAGTTATTTTAAATAGAAAAAATATTTCAGAATTGTACTGTTTTTGCTGTACTTTGGAACAAATATATGCAGGTTTGGTGAGCAAAAGAGACTTCTTTAAAAACATAAAAAATCTTGCATTCAAAACTTTTGACTAGTAGTGTAAGGGCTCATAGAAAAATTGATTTCTGAAAAGATTTAGTTCTTTTACTAGTAGTATAGTGAAGTGAAGCGGGTTTATTTTGTTTACTAAGGCAACTTTGCACACTTACAGAACAAACACACTCATGCGTCACATGATCTTTTCGAGAAGATCTGTCAGAAAGGAATGTACATAATGTAGAAATGAAGTATTATGAAAGACAGCCAGCGTCACTGTGCAAACTGTTGATTTCACAATGAAATTCAAAGATAAATGCAGTGTATTGTGTAGACATTTATAAACAGAAGGAACATTTCAGAAGTTTTCAGAACTTTCAGAACTTTTCCCTTAAAGGAACAATCCACTTTTTTTGGAAATGGGCTCATTCTCCAACTCCCCTGAGTTAATAAGTCAAATTTTACCGTTTTGAAATCCATTCAGCCGTTTTCCTTTGAAAACTTCTTGGACTATTACACCAGAATGGAAGTGTAGTTCCTAATCTTATCGCCCTAGAAAATCACAGCTTTACATTTTCCGACAGTATTAGTACACGATATAACTAAAGAAGAGTCAAGTTTTAAATAGGACAAATATCGAAACTCATTGGTCATTTTTGAACGCGATGCTATTGGTCTAATTAGGATTCAATAATATATGCTAAGCTATGCTAAAAGTGATATCGCCGGAACAGGAGAACGGCTGAATGGATTTCAAAATGGTAAAACTCAAAATGATGGGAGGGGGGTGGGGTTAAGGGGGAGTTGGAGAATGAGCTTATTTCCAAAAAAAGTGGAGTGTTCCATTAATGTGGGAATAAAACTGTTTGTCAGGGTTACTTCATGTTTGGCTTTGAAGTGATATATTCAACAAGATTATTCATTAGAAAATGATCATGTTGGTACCCATGATACATTTGAAAGAATTATAAATCTTAAATTTTAAAAATAAATCATTACTTTGTATGTCTTGGTAAATCATTACTTGTTCCCTTTAAATATTTTGTATAGAGCTTTTCACAATACAATTGTCTGCAGTGCAGTTTACCAGAGAAAGTAATGGTGCTCTACAAGCCACCATTGTGCCAGCCAAAAGACCATTTGTCTGCGTCAAAAAAAATCCCTCCCTATAATTAAAACTGACTATTTTGCAGAAAAATGAGCAGAAGCACAGAAAAATATATATACAAATAAGAACTGTAACCCAAAATCTAACACACTTGGACAATAGACATTTCATCACAATGTTAGACGAGATGTTTCATCATGTCCAACACTTTCTACCTAAATGTTGACATGCACAAATATTTTGACAAGAGATGCAGTGACCTTGCTGTTATGTAATATGGTTGTGGAGAGGCTATTGCTTTAGTGGTCTCATTCTTGTACACACAGACTAAAAGGCCATTGACCGCCAGTGTGTACTAAACCAGCTATTGTAATCAAATACACCACAGGAATCTGCCCTAAACTAACACGAAAGAGAAAAAATGCAATGAAAATCATGGACTCCAGAGCTCAAAAAGCTAAGCTAGACATTTCAAGGGTAAGTACAAAGAATAGTACAAAAACTCATTTCAGAAAGACTAATTACTGCTAAATCTCCATGATAGAATTGAGATATTCGCACTTGCCACATTCTACCAGCATCAGATAAAGAAGATGCTGATTGTCAGTCTTACATAAGCCAGGCCGAGAGAGAGAGCGAGTGGACAGCCTGTCTCCTCCTGCCTTTGGCCCTCAGGGTGGTGGGAACCAGCTGACTTAACCATCTCTTAACAAGCACAGCGTCCCACCCCCCCAAATCCAGGTTACACAAGGATCTTCACCAGCAGTGATTCACGCTGGTAATTTGTCTGTGTTTTTAGGATCAGCTTTAAGCCCTGAATGTCTGGGACTGGATGTGATATTAGAATTTAACTGTCTTATCATTGTTTTTATTTATTTTACTAGCTTACTTTGTTTATACAGATGATATTCTGCAGATTAAAATGTAAGAAGACAGAATGAAATGAAAGAAAAACAGAGGAGGAAGGGAGAAATAAAAGACCGCCTAACAAATAGATCTCTTGCAATCAACGGTTATTCTTAACAAATCGCTGTTGGTGATGTTCTTTGCTGAAGTTTTCCTTACTCTCTGTACTTTCTGAAATGTTCTTTGAATTTGCATACGAAACACTGAAGATGGGAGATAATTGAATGATGCTGTCACTGGTAATGAATGCATCTGGAATAAGTGATAAACAAGCTAAATTTTCATTTTATTACAGGAAATGCCTCTATTTTCTGGTTTGTGTGTGTGTGTGTGTGTGTGTGTGTGTGTGTGTACCTGGTATTCATCACGTTGTGGGGACCAAATGTCCCCACAAGGATAGGAATACCAGTAGATTTTGACCTTGTGGGGACATTTCTCAGGTCCCCATGAGGAAACAGGCTTATAAATCATGCACAATGAGTTTTTTTGAGGAAGTAAAAGTATGCACAATCTACTGTGAGGGCTAGGTTTAGGTGTAGGGTAGGTGTAGGGCCATAGAAAGTACGGTTTGTACAGTATAAAAACCATTACGCCTATGGAATGTCCCCATAAAACATGTAAACCCAACGTGTGTGTGTGTGTGTGTGTGTGTGTGTGTGTGTGTGTGTGTGTGTGTGTGTGTGTGTGTGACTTGTCTGAAATCGCATTGCAATTTCAAATCAGTTTAAATGAACTTTTTCTGCTAACTTGTTCAAATTCCAAAGAAGTTTTAATATCAAAATAAGCATTATAAAAGGGGTTCATGTAACTTGGTGCTTACATTCAAAGTCTTCTGAAGCCATTACTGAAGTCTGTATTTTTGGATGTCATTAGCTCTTAAATTAAATATAGCTCTGATGATGCAGGTTTGATGAAATTATGAATCAGTAATGTTTGATGTTATTGATGTATTTGACAGCTCATTATCGTTTTATTGAAAAACGTCTGAGTGAAGATTTCTTAAAAATTCTCTTTTATGTTTTCCACAGATTAAATAGGGCTTGACGGAATTTTCATTTTGGGTTGAACTATCACTTAAATACATCAAAAACTCACTAGAATGTGAATGCAGAAACTTCTCCACAAAAGTTGCCTGTTTCACTGTGTCCCGTGAGAGGCCGGATGCTGTTGCTGGGATATTGTTGCCTGGATACCATTATTTCCATGTGTGGCCTGTATCTTTCTGTGGTCAGATGAGACCTTTAAAATTGTGTGACGTCAAGTTCCAGCCAATCAGCATGCAGGATGAGCTGAGGGGTGCTTACGCAAGAGGTAAGAACACACAGCGTGCATACAAATGATCTTAGTGCACACACAGTCTAAATACTGATCAGCCAACGCACACAGACACACACAACAGTGCTGCGCTGAATTAGAAATGTTTCCAGCTGAATCAAAAGAAAGAAATTAACTAATTAGTTTTCATTCATACAAACCTTGACTTCTAATTATGTGTGTGGGGGATTGAGAGAGAGAAATACACTCACATCTTCATTAGCACATGAATAACCATTCAAGCTTTTAACACACTTAAGTCACTCATCAAAAACAAACAACTCACAAGCTCAAAGCAGTGCCCTTTGAAAACAGCACAATACACTTCCCATGCTGCAAACTCCTGAAAAAACTTGGCTGACAATACTTCAGACATGAGTTCCGGGTTTGTTAAACTAACTGCTTTCATAAGAGCTTTTTTTGTATGGTAATATCTGTTTGCGTGATCTGATCACAAGTTGCTTACATTTAACGTGGGTGCAAATGGGCTCCAGTGTATTTTGATTGATGACTCAAACCACATTTGATGGGCTCAGGATGTTTGATCATGATTGTTTTCTCTCTACAGATTAAGCTTTGTAAGTCTGTGCAGCCTGAAGCTGGAACTCCGGATGATATCAAGGAAGTCAAGGCTACCGGATCTTCACTTGTGCTTCAGGAAATTTGTGAGTCATCCTGTAGAACCTCTACAGCAGCTGACATACCTGTCTGATGGACCAATTGATAAAGCAAGTTGATTTTTGTGAGGTGCGTAACCCACGTGTTGCACACACTGTAAATTATTCAACAAATAGTACTTCTGAGCATTTAAAAGTTCCATAAAACATCATCAGAAATTAATACTTTTATTCAGAATTAATAATTTTATGCAGAACAACTGTGTCAGCACTGATAATCAAGTTTCTTAAACACCAGTCAGCATATTAGAATGATTTCTGAAGGATCATGTGACACTGAAGATTGGAGTAATGGCTGCTGAAAAATCAGTTTTGGCATCACAGGAATAAATTACATGTTAAAGTATAAAATAGAAGAAATCAGTTGTTTTAAATAGTAATAATGTTTCAAAATATGACCGTTTTACTGTATTTCTAATAAAATGAATGCAGCTTTGGTGAGCAATAAGAAACCTCTTTCAAAAAGTATAAAAAAATCTTACTGACCAGTTGAAAAAAACGAATAGTGTTATTAGAGAGTTCAATGTCGTTAAAAATATTTAACGCAGGGGTAGGGCTAGGGTTGGCCACTCCAATCACAACTGCTTCTGTCTCTTTTTTTGTCAACAAGAATTGCATTTATTTAGACACAGAACGTCTTTACTACCACATCAAACATGAGACATTTCAGACGTGCACTCCACTTTGCCTCAGTGCCAGGCACTAGTCAAACAAACACAGGAAAGGTACATGTGACGAGGGAGATTCAGTAAAACAACAGTGAACTGCAGTCAGATGAGATGTTGTCAGACCATATGTCCAGTGTTGGGGAAAGTTACTTTTTACAGTAATGCATTACAATATTGAGTTACTCCCTAAAAAAGTAACTAATTACATTACTTAGTTACTTTTTATGGAAAGTAATGCGTTACGTTACTTTTGCGTTACTTTTTAAATCTGGGCAGAGCTTGTGTAACGCAGGACTCATGGAAGCGTTGAAGATCCAAACGCTAGCTTTATTTAACAGATCGTAGTCAAGACAGGCAGGGTTAAAACACCAGCAAACGGTAATATCCAGGGCAAGACAAAAGCGTAATCCAGAAAATACAGGCAGAGTCCAAAATCCAAGTGGGCAGTCCAAAAGTAACAAATAAAACAAAACAATGAAACAAGGCTAGGCTAGACTATGACTATGACTAACTAACAAAACAAAACAAAACAAAACAAAACAAAACAAAACATGGCAATGGCAAAAACATGGCAAAGAAACAAGACTGGCGTAACTGGTGTTACAGCTTGCTTGCTTGTTTTTAATATAAAAAGTTCTATTTTTGGCAAATGTAAAAGCCTTTTCACACCAAAAGCCTCAGGCTTAGAGAAAATTAAATTCATGTCTGTACAGTAGACCGCAAAAGAAAAAATGTCTTCAGCAATAAAAAAAAAAAAAGGAAAACAAATGTTAGATGATCTTGAGTAATTTTTGCTTATTAGTATGGATGAATTGGATCATTGAAGGTAGGCAGCAAAGACATTGGTTAAAGGAACAATATGTAAGAAATTTATGTCAGTTAATCATAAAATGGCCCTGACATGTCAATAGACATTAAGAAATCATGTTCATTTCAAATACTTACATCACTGACAATAGTGGTCCGGCCAGGATATTGTCATTTAAAAGTGCAAGTTGCAGCCCTCAACTGATGTTATTGTTGTCATTTTGTGTTTTGGTCTGAGGCTCCACCCTCCAGCTATCTACCAATCACAAAGTCAGTAGAGTTTTGTGATCCGGGTTGCCAGCTCTGTTACAGCTGCAGCTATACGAACGTGTCGGATAAAACATGTATAACGTTACGAAACCTAAAAGACCTCGTTATGAATCCGAAATACGTCGTGACAAAGTCCGAAATAAAACAAGGATTTGTATAGGAGATGCCTTTGAAAGATGGAGACGGCTGAAAACGGAGAAGAATTTGAAGACAGACGCCAACGTTGCTAATTTTCTCCTGGACAGGTAAGATTCATCTATGTTTGGCTAACTTTGCTTCCGTACACAGTGGATTTTCCACGGTCGGCCGTGCTAAATGAGTTCATAAAAAGCTTTATATCGCACCACTAGCAGGGTATGAAAACAATCTATGTTCGACTGAAATGTGGTATTACAGTACATCTTTACAAAATATTTGGCTAATCGCCATCTGTAAATTTTTGCGATACATAATTACTTCGCAAAACATCTCTTGTGAAGCATAAACATAATTAACAGAAGAAAAATAAATTACTGTGTAGGACTCGTCACTTGCCGTTGGAAGCTCCTTGTAGCAGCCTACTCCTGCAGCTTAGCTGGCAACCTCGAGTCAGGGGGGAGCGGGAGGGGATACACCGTTCTACAGTATTTTGAAAGTGATTGCAGTACCAGTTTTGGCCACAATCCTACATACGGTTCCTTTAATAAAATGGGTTTAAATACATAAACCTGCAATAATTAAATGTTAAATAATACAAATATCCTTTGTGTTGAATCTCACAGTTTTTATTCATTTTGAGGAGTACTGTATCTGTTTTTTTTTAGTGAGTGAGATTATTCTTTTGCATGTTCACATTTATTCTAGAACTAAAGTAACATCTTACTCACAATTTCTCTCAACATAGGGACAGGAGAGTTTGAGTTTTTAATCAATAAATGGGGAGGGGGAGTAACTGGCATTACTTATTTGAAAAAGTAACCTTTCTTGTCAATTAAAAAGTAATGTGTTACTTTACTAGTTACTTGGAAAAAGTAATATTATTACGTAACTTGCATTACTTGCAATGTGTTACCCCCAACACTGCATATGTCAGTAAAAACTAATTTACCTGTCCTTCAGCCGTTTTACTGTTCTCGTAGCTTGCGTGCTTCAATTGCACGCACAAACGCAGCCTGTATCATTTCATATTAAAGCGTGAATTCATATCAGATCTGTGTCACATTCAGCTGTGGCAGCTCTTAAAGTAATAGCAGCCAAATAACCTAATAACCCAGCTGCTGTGATGTCTATTAATAGAAGAACAAAAGAAAAAAAAATCAAATCAATAGATTTTGTTTTAAGGATTCATCTATATTTAATTTAGCATTTAGTGTTTGGTAACTTTATTAAATTTCTGTGTATTTCCTACTTGCTGAAAGGCACAGGTAAATAATGGGTTTATGTGAAGATTGTTTTAAGTTCACTTAAATTAGATGATGTTAAATTTTAAAAGTCTAATAGATGTTTAAATTGACAGCTGCCAATTATACTGTAATGTTGAATAGCTATAGTCAATGGTTAAATATTAAAAAAAATAACTATTTCCTAGAGACATCAGTAGTATCAGTGATAATCGCCTTCAGTCATAAAAAAGATGGCATTAAACAAATATGAAAATATTTTAATACTTTATGTTGTTTCTACATTCGTTTGTACATTGAAAATGAAATTATTGCAATATAAAAGTATATTTAAAAGCCATAATGTTAAGTGGGATTAATCACGTTTGTAATTAATTATTATTATTCTTTTAATCGATTGACAGTGCTATTTATAAGAAATTACTTGTTTGCAGTGTGATACAGCACGTTTTTCAGTTTTATAATTGAAACATGATGCTGGCACACTATTCCTGCCAACAATATATTCATAAATATTTATTCTTTTCACCATTTTGCTGAATTCGAGCCAAAATCTAAAAAAGAGCATGTGGCTTGAAACATCTGTTTGATGTGGAAACAAATACTTTTAAAAGCAACATCATGTTTTGAATTTGTTTTATAATTTTTGATGTGTACCTATATTAGTCATGTTTATATGTGTGTGCTTCACTGCAATTACGTAGTTATGCACATACAAATCAAATGTAACAATACACACATTATCACATTCACACAAATCCATTTAAACACACGTTCAGACCATGTCCAAGCAACCTCATAGCTTTTTAATTGAAAAAAGGGTGTTAGATCGGAAAAGAGTACAAGTCTGAGTATGTGTGTGCGTTGAAGGTCATTTTGAAGGGCAGTGGAATGTTATCGGCGCTGGTTCTAATGCCAGGAAGACTTTTTTTTGACTTATGTAATGTTGTACAATGGCATTCCACACACTGGACAATAAATGACCACTAAGCCTCCAGGAAACAATGCAGGGTGTGTGTGTGTAGTGTGTATGCATTTTTAACCTTATGCCACAAAACTGCAGCAGCGAAGTGAAACTAGGTTAAGATCCTACTTCAGGCTGTCTGTAAAATCTACAGATCTGACAGGTTTCAAGGAACTGTGAGAACGGCTTGCCTGCGTATGCCTATGTGAGGAAGCGACTGAGTTGTTGAGATGATGCTCACTTCTATCATTCCTTGTGTCATTAACATCTTAACTCTTCTCATTATTGAGCAGTTTAGTGTTTCGGACAAAGCCGATATGAATTGGGGGTGACTTTGGACCAATCAGCTGTGAGAGTGAGGTGTGTTTCTCTCTCTTTTTTTCTTTTCTTTCAACAGTGCGAATCCAGGCCGAGTCCTTTGGGATCTCTCTGCTCATATCCAATTCACTTTAACACAAGCCGTCCTTTCTGCTCTGTCTCAAATTTATTGTTTTCATGTCTCTGACTCATCTCTCTCTCTATCTTTCTCTTTTCCTTTCTATCTTGGTTAAATATTCTCTTTGTCTGGGTTGTGAGTGACTCCTTGTCATTAGTTTTAAGTCAGTGGAGGCATTTCCACAAATGAGTGATGAAATGCTGTCCAGCTGCAATCTTCTTACAGTCAACTGCTTGAACATTCACGGCATACAGACAGAATACACTCAATATCATACTGCAGTGTTTTCCAGTAAACATTTAGCAAGATAAATGTATCTAAGAAGCAAAATTGCTTGAGATATTAAAGGAATAATTCACCGAAAAATGTCCAAGCTGCTTTTTCTCTATGCACTAAAAGTAAATAGGAAGCTATTCACTCCTGTTGTTTTTTGCTTATTTTGAGCATGAATCTCCTTAAATATAGTTAACAGTATCATTATAGACATGTTTTCATCATATATATTTAGTATTTAGATTTTTTTGCACCCTCAGATTCCAGATTTTTAAATAGTTGTATCTCAGCCAAATATTGTCCTATCCTACCAAATCATATATCAATGGAAAGCTTATTTATTCAACTTCCTTAAATCTCAATTTTAAAAATTGACCTTTATGACTGGTTTTGTGGTCCAGGTTCACATATTGTTTTTATATAAGCCTGTATATTAATACAGTTTGCTTAGTTGACTATTGAGAACAAGTAAACAAAACAGTTGTGCAACTATGGAAAATCCTCAGTGCAGTTTTGTATTTACTTAAAGACATTAAAGCTAAACTGTGACAAAAGCTTTATATAGACCATGACAATAATGGGATTCTCCTAACCCTTTCCCTGATGCTTAAAATTATTCAAAGTTTCTTTTTTATCTCCTTCTTTCTGTCTTATCTCAACCATCTTGTGCTTTGACCTTTTCAGAAATGCAGAGCAGTTTAGATAGTTAAATGAAGTACACATGGCAATGAGTACTGTGTGTGTGTGTGTGTGTGTGTGTGTGTGTGTGTGTGTGTGTGTGTGTGTGTGTGTGTGTGTGTAGAGGTAGAGGGAGTCTGTGCAGTAGCATATGTCTATGGCTTAACCTCATGTCACATCTGACACGGTCACTTTCACGGTCTTAAGCATGAAATGCACTCAAACACATCCCATGCATCCAGTCTGTTGTTGTGTCAGTCAGGGCATAATCAATCTGTCTCTCAATCATTCTATCTTTGTGCAAAGAATGCAAAGGCCATCAGATATACAATCATCCTGATGCTCACTAAGATAAAACGGCTGTTGCACACATATGCTGTTATTTAAGCCAGTCCAGTTACATTCAGTTCAAAATGGGGGTTTAATGAATGTAAATGGAAATTAAAGATGTTGTAAATATATGTTGGAGAGGAGCATCTAATCTATCATATGATAGAAGGAATATACAGTTTTTGGACATGCTTACAAAATATCTAAATGTCATTGTGTTAGATAACAACTTACCAAATCCATTAAAATGTATTGACAAATGATGACAAATGATGACCTTTTCTGGACCTAGCTACTACTAAGATTGGCATGGTAGCATTAAATGCTATGAGCCCTAATTGGTCTGTTCATTCAGGTTTGATTCATTGTACTGAATTGGTCTGTTTGGATAGTCCACTTACATCTTGCGCAGTGTTATTTTAATATTATTTATATACTATTTTAGTATACTTTTATATTAATATTTTAAAGCGTTTAATTATTAGTAATTTTAGTATTTATGTGCTTTTGTTATTTATTTGTTATTTGTATTTTTTCTAAATATTTCTATTTATCTATAATTATTTTCATTTCATTTTTTTTTAATTTTAGTAGTTCAACTTAAATTTTAAGTTCAAAATGTATTTTAGTTAGCTGCAAAGGTAATATTTCTCATTTTGTTTAGGGTGTTTATTTTAATATTTATAATTAATTTTATTCAGGTTTATGTCAATTACCAAAAACAATAGTTTTTATATTTGATATGTTTAATAGATTTTGTTAAAAATAACACTCATGTAGCATTGGAGATATCTGATTCATACTAGTGAATTGGTTCTTTCTTTTAGTCCTCTTTTTCATATGTTGCATTAGAAAAGTCAGATTCATTCTAATAAATTGGTTCGTTCTGAATTTACCGTTAAAAATCTATTTCATTGTAGTAAATCTGATTCATTGTAGTGAATCAGTTTGTTCTGACAGTCCTCTCATGCACCTGATTCATTGTAGTGAATAAGTTTGTTCTGACAATCTGCTCATGTACCATTAAAAAATCTGATTCATTGTAGTGAATCAGTTTGTTCTGACAGCCCTCTGTACCGTTAGAAAATCTGATTCATTGTAGTGAATCAGTTCGTTCTGACAGTCCTTTCATGTATCGTTGGAAAATCTGATTAATTTTAGTGAATCAGTTCGTTCTGACAGTCCTCTGTACCGCTAAAAAATCTGATTCATTGTAGTGAATCAGTTCGTTCTGACAGTCCTTTCATGTATCATTAGAAAATCTGATTCATTGTAGTGAATCAGTTCGTTCTGACAGTCCTTTCATGTATCGTTAGAAAATCTGATTCATTGTAGTGAATCAGTTCATTCTGACAGTCCTTTCATGTATCATTAGAAAATCTGATTCATTGTAGTGAATCAGTTCGTTCTGACAGTCCTTTCATGTATCGTCGGAAAATCAGATTCATTTTAGTGAATCAGTTCGTTCTGACAGTCCTTTCATGTATCGTCGGAAAATCAGATTCATTTTAGTGAATCAGTTTGTTCTGACAGTCCTTTCATGTATCGTCGGAAAATCAGATTCATTGTAGTGAATCAGTTCGTTCTGACAGTCCTTTCATGTATCGTTAGAAAATCTGATTCATTGTAGTGAATCAGTTCGTTCTGACAGTCCTTTCATGTATCATTAGAAAATCTGATTCATTGTAGTGAATCAGTTCGTTCTGACAGTCCTTTCATGTATCGTTAGAAAATCTGATTCATTGTAGTGAATCAGTTCATTCTGACAGTCCTTTCATGTATCATTAGAAAATCTGATTCATTGTAGTGAATCAGTTCGTTCTGACAGTCCTTTCATGTATCGTCGGAAAATCAGATTCATTTTAGTGAATCAGTTCGTTCTGACAGTCCTCTGTACCGCTAAAAAATCTGATTCATTATAGTGAATCAGTTAGTTCTTACAGTCCTTTCATGTATCATTAGAAAATCTGATTCATTGCAGTGAATTGGTTTGTTCTGACAGTCCTCTCATGTACTGTTAAAAAATCTGATTCATTGTAGTGAATCAGTTTGTTCTGACAAGTCCTCTTATCCATTGTAGTGAATCGGTTTGTTCTGACAGTCCTTTTACGTACCATTAAAAAATCTGATTCATTGCAGTGAATTGGTTCACTCTGACAGTCCTTTCATGTACCATTAGAAAATTTGATTCATTGTAGTGAGTTGGTTTACTCTGACTGTCCTCTCATGTACTGTTAGAAAATGAACTGGTTCATTCAGTGCTCTCTTATGCAGTGCTGGAAAGTCTTACTCATTTCAGTGAATCAGTTTGTCCTATATGGTATTCTTTCCCATTTATAG
>NC_133378.1:29801710-29846710 GCF_049309525.1 Garra rufa | reverse complement strand
GGAGTAGTGAGAACTCGGAGTGATGAGATGGGGTGGTGGAGGTTTACTGATAAACCATCGAGTGAATTGAGGTGAGTCAGCTGTATTTAAACCTATGGCGCTGATTGACTTGTGATGTTTACGCTAAGCATCTGACGCGCTTCTCCCGAACTTTGTTAATGAAACATCATTTAGCTCTGCTGGTAGCTAAGCGTGTATTGTTGTGGTTGGTCGTGGCGTTATCCAATTGCGTGCAGTTAGAGTTTCAAATGCATGCTTGGTGCCGCCCCTCCAGTTAGGCAGTTTTCATTGCTCGATCCCAGACCCTTAATCTTAATAGATTAGGGTCTGGATTTTTCCAGGCTAAATAAATGCAGCATAACAGACTAAAATGTAAGTGCAGTGAGTATGAAACATAACCCGAAAAGTCCTTTTAGTCTCTTGAGCTACGAACAGGAATTGATCAAGTAAAAATGTCCTTTAAATTCATTGCAGAATTAATTTCCATTTCTAGATACATTCACGCTAGAGTTCCCTACATTTCCATTTTTCTCTCTCCTGTTGCTCTGTATAGTTTTGATCTTTGGATTTGTATCTCAGAATAACAACTTGAGACTTGAGAAACCAACTTCAAAGAGCCAAGGCGGCACGAGAGAGAGAACTAGAGGTTCTGTCTGGTCCATGTGTCAATTTATGTCAAAATGATGAGTTTTAGTGTCTTATCTCGCATAAATACAAGAATAAAAACATTTCTTTCGCTGGAGTTGTTTGGGTTGTGTATGCTGTGTGCCTGACAGACTCAATTCATCGGACAGTGTGGCCAGCGTGCCGATGAATAAACTACTCTATAAATAATAGATGCCCTCTGCTACTTTGTGCGTTGATTACTAAATATATGTATACAGATATTGATTGATTAAAGGTACAATCCAATGGTGATGTTATTTGTAAAGACTTCTGCATTTTGATGGGTAAGGTCGACTCAGATTGTGTGTTCAATCATGTTATTTATATTTCGTATATTGGCGTCCAATAATAAACTATGATCTAAGGGTCATTCTTATATAATGCAAAGCAGCTGTTTCTCAAAATAACACCAGGAAATTATGCATATTTATGTGACTTAAAGATACCTGAAATTGCTCACTTTTTGTACATTTCATATTTCACTGAACGACTGATGATATCGGACAGGTTATATGGGACTCCTTTCACTGATGCAACACCAGTTTTTTTAATGAAAAATGAAGAGCGTGAGCCATGAAACGCATATAATAAGCATATTTTCCAGCAGCGGTTTATTCTTTGGTGGCTTCTTGCTCTTTGCAGGGTATTTTGGGTTTGACTGGGCAGAGCAGACAGGAAGATCAGTGATATGCATAAAATGAATACCTCTTTTGTCCAGGATGAAAGGCGTTTTTCTTTCTTTCTCAGGTTGGCTCTCTTATAAAAGGATCCAGTCTGTTATAGTGAATCAGACAGCTCTCACAGTCAAGATAGGAAATGCATTTTCAGTTTATCTGTAATTTGGGAAATTGCCTTTGTATGGCATTTTATCTTTCTGTCATCTCCAAAAAGAAGAAAATATTTTTCTTTTTTGTATGTGTGTGAGTGGGATTCAGAGTTCTTTGATGTAGGTTTAGAGCTATGAGTCATATATGCTACGCAAGGTTTATCATCTACACAAATCAAGTAAATGACCACTGAGATTTCACTAAATTATTTTGCCAGCTGTGTTTGCATGATGAAAAAAATCAGTCAATACACACAGTGCTAAGCTACTTGAAACTGTCAATTCATGAACAACACTCAATTAATTAATGCCATGACTGTTTAGTAACTATTTTTGCTTTCCTGTTTGTAGATTTTTTTAACAAACTCTTTATTCTTATTTTTTCTGTTCTAGTCTTTTTTTATTAATTATTATTTATATTACATTTATATAATACATTTATGCATTAAATTGCATTCAAGGTATACATTTAATCAGTTCATGCATTCCCTGGTAATTAAACCATTTCTAGATACCATAACATTTTATTTTAACATATTTATATATTTTTTTTACAGTACAGTATACAATATATAAATATCAATTGTATTATGCAATTAAATTAATAATAATTATATACAGTGCCATTCAAAAGTTTAGAATCAGTAAGAATTTTAATATTTGTAATAGTTTCTAACGCTCACCAAAGCTGCATTTATTTGATCAAAAATACAGAAAAAATAATTTTGTGAAATATTATTGCAATTTGAAATAAGTTTTATATTTTAATATACTTTAAAATGTAATTTATTCCTGTGAAGCAAAGCTGAATTTTCAGCATCATTGCTTCAGTCTTCAATGTCAAACGATCCTTCAGAAACCATTCTAATATGCTGATTTATTGTCAATATTAAAAACAGTTCTGCTGCTTAATAATTTTTGGGACCTGTGATATTGTTTCAGGATTTTTTGATAAATAAAAAGTTAAAAAGAACAGTGTTTATTCAAAAAAGAAATTATGTGTTACAATATACACTGCTTTTCAAAAGATTGGGATCAGTAAGATTTCTAATGTTTTTAAAGGCGTCTATGTTCATCAAGGCTGAATTTATTTGATTAAAAAAATACAGAAAAAAACTGTAAATTTGTAAAATATTTTTGCAATTTAAAATGACAGTTATCTATTTTAATATATTTAAATTTTAATTTTATTCCTGTGAATTTTCTGCACCATTACTCCAGTCTTCAGTGTCACATGATCCTTCAGAAATCATTCTAAAATGCTGATTTATTATCAGTGTTGGAAACACTAATATTTTTTGGGACATGTGATACTTTTTTCAGGATTCTTTGATGAATAAAAAGTTTAAAAGAACAGTGTTTATTCAAAATAATAATGTCTTTAAAGAAATTAATACTTTTATTCATAAAGGATGTGTTAAATGGCTAAAAATTGAAAAATTTTCATCAAAGAATCAAAGAAAAAAAGTATCACAGGTTCCAACAACAATCAGCATTTTAGAATAATTTTTGTGACACTGAAGACTGAAGTAATGGCTGATTACAATAAATTATATTTTAAAGTATGTTAACATAGGAAACCAATATTAGAAACGGCAATAATATTTCACAATATTACTGTTTTTATGTATTTTTGTTCAAATAAATACAGCCTTGATGATCATAAAAGACTCCATTAAAAATCTTAGTCCAAACCTTTGAACAACAGTGTATATGATGACATGTTATTGTTTATTTTACTGACTGTATTAAATTATAGTAATAATATATAACTAATAAGGATATTATATTTTATCATTAGGTGGGGTGGATTGAAAAAATGTTTTTTTTCTTTTCTATATATATATATATATATATATATATATATATATATATATATATATATATATATTATTTTTTATTTATTTATTTATTTTTTTTTTTTAGGGAAAATCCTAAATGTCAATTCTTACTTGGATTGGTTTCATTTGTAAAAGCAAACTAACATATTTACAAAAACAATAAGGTACCCAAATGCTTGAAATTGAAATTGATTCTTTCTGTGAATGTTGTCAACATCCTGATATACTTACCACAGACTCGGAAGAACAAGGAGTTGATGGATCTCTGTCATTATTTCTTTAATTCAGTATATCGATTCTCCCCTCATTATCTTCCATTCCCTCTCCCTGCAGATGTGTGGCATCCGATGACAAACCTGTTGAGTCATTCACCCCCCGCTCATTCATAAATGATTCCTGACCAAGAGAGAATTCCAGAAAAACAGACAGGTAGGAGAGAAGAGGAGCCTGAGAGATGCTCAGTTGTGTGAGTCAGATGAGGGTTGCAGCACTGCAGCGGTTCCTGTAACGGCAGTGGTCAGGCTAAACACACCCATCCAATCCATCAGCCTTCATTCATCCTTCGTCCATCCTTCCATTCACACAATCAAAGCAGCGGGGAGGGAGGGAGGGATGGAGAGAGAGATGCTGCGATAGAGCGAGCATCCGCTTCTGCAGAAAACGCGGGGGGGGGGGAGAGGCGGAGGAGGAGAAGAGAGAGAGTGTATCGGTGCCGTCAGAAAAGAACAGAGAGCTACAGAGAGAGAGATAGGGCAGGGAGGAAGGTGCGCTTCTCTCTGATTGCAACACTCTCTCTCTGTCACATTGACAAGGTGTGTGTTCGGCTCCATCTCATTCTGTCTGTCTCTCTCACACTCTCACACACACTCACACAGCGGTGCTGCTGCAGAGACATGCTGTGAAATCCAGCAGCATCATCACTGAGACGCACTCGCAGCTTCAGCGCAGCGCTGATATCATCGGTCAGCAGTGACAATCATAACAACGTGGACCAGGGAGGACAACAACACAGGTACGACCACAGGCATGTAGACACACACACATGTGCTTGTAAGGCAACAGATATCACTGTTTCTGCTGTCGTAATTGCTTCAGGCAACACTGGAGACCTCATAATCGTGTTTTCACCTTTTCGTCCCTCTCAAAGGCATCACGCTGGGGTCCGCAGAGTGCGCGGGCCGGCCAGAGGCCATGAGGCTGGTCCATAATGCAGAGAAACAGTCTTTCTCTTTTAAGAAGTGCTCTGCTTTCCAGTTTGTCAAGAGGAAGGTGAGTGTGTGAGGATGTTGCGTGTTGGGTGCAGAACTTCTGTGGCTGGTGGAGACTTAAAAGTGCTGTTCAGTTGGAGACGTGGCCTTGTGGTTAGTGCATGTGCTCTGACATGTGGACGAATTTAGTTTAAATCAGGTCTTTTCTACTTCTTATCACCTCTCCACTGTGCTTTGATTAAAACTACAAAAAGTGTAGAAATGTTTTTAGGTTTTAAAAGTATTTTTCTCTATGGAGGAAGTGTGTATATTTGCATGTGTTTATGGATATAAAATATATGCATGTATGTATGAGGTTTTGCAGTTTTTGTTTTTGTGTTTTTGGATAGGGTTGCAACAACATATTAAAATTCAGTCATAGTCAATAATTCTGTTCGTGTTATGGCCGATATTAAAATTAAATAGTATTAAATAAATTATAAATAAATTAATAAATATTACAATTTATATAAATATTAAAGTAAAATAAATATTATGAAATAAAAATAAATATTTTATACTAATAAATGTAAAAAATAATATATATATATATATTAACGGCAGTTGATAATCAGTTATTTTAAATGCTACAAATGAATTTACACATTACAACATTATAATTTACAGTATAAAACATGCAAATTAATTTGCCAAATATCACATTTATCAGTGTTAGATTATTTTGTGAAGTTAAAGATTAACTTTAAGTAAGCGTTAGGCCGATTTTAAAATTATAGAGTATTTTGTCTAAATAAATTATACATGAATAAAGAAATATTCAAATTAATTGAAATATTAAAGTAAAATAAATATTATTGAATAAAAATAAATATTTTTAATATAAATAAATAATCAAAAAATAAATAAATAAAATATGTATAAAAACGACAAATGACAATCAGTCATTTTATACAAATAAATTTAGGTATCACGACATTATAATGTGCAGTATGAAATATGCATATTAATTTGGAAAGTTAATCAGTGTTAGATTGTTAAATTGTAAAGTTAAAAGTTAAAGATTTATTTTAGGTGTGCGTTATGCTATAAAATTATATAGTATTTTATTATATATAATTATATTGTATATTGTAAAATAAGTATTATTAAATAAAAAAAAATAGTTATATAAATAAATACAAAAAAGTAAAAAAATAAAAATAAAACGTAAAAAAATATGAAAACTGCAAATGACAATCAGTCTTTTAAATGCTACAAATTAATTTAGGCATCACAGCATTATAATGTACAGCATGAAACATGCATATTCATTTTGAAATTGCTAAATATTACATTTATCAGTGTTAGATTGTTAAATTGTAAAGTTAAAGATTAACTTTAAGTGAGCATTAGATAACAACAGAGGTAATCTATGTAATGTACAATAGGGGAAATGAGCATAAACAGTTATGCAACTAAACAATATACAATATCAATCAAAACAATAAATTGAATCTCTAACATCAGCCAGTAACCAATATGGTACCGATATATCCTGTATATGCATATAATATGCTGTTACTGACATCCAATTGTGAATTTGCACATAAATTTGCAATATCATTTAACTTAAGTATTGACAATATTTATGGATGTCTTTTGTTTGCAATTTACCAGGAATGAAACTGCTATTCCAATTTGATTTGTGACTGTCATAGTGGCCATTCCGAATATGTTTGGAATTATTTATTTAAATATAATGTATTTGTTTTGGTTATAGGCGAGAAAGTGTGTGTGGTTTGGGACTGAGTCCAGACTCCTACATACACACACAGCAGATGGAGTGTCAGGGAGTGACTCAGTGAGACGGTTTTGTTGGATTATTATTGTATATATGTGTACACTGAGACAGAGAGAGAAGGAATCTTCTGGAGTGCCAAGGTTGATGTTTGTCTTTTGTAGGTCAGCTTGCAGTGTTGTCTCGTACGTGTGTAGCATTAACACAACCGGATTGTGCCGTGTGTTTTGAGTCTTGTGGGTTTGTTAACTCGCTCTATGTTTTTGCACCAGGCAACACACACACATACTGATGTTTTTCTCTTGTGACTAAAGTTTGGTGTTGCTGAGTCATCAGTAGAGCCTGTGTTTGGAGTGGTTTATTGAGTTGCCATTGCTTCAGTGTTTGATTCCTGTAAAGAATGATTCATGTGCCTGATAATCCAGATCACAACAATAACACACTTGCATGACTACTGCACAGAAAAGGCAGCATGTTAAATGAGATGAGATAAGATTAATATATACACTACTAGTCAAAAGTTCTTTAATGTTTTTTTAAAAGAAGTTTCTTCTGCTCACCAAGCCTACATTTCTTTGATCCAAAGTACAGCAAAAGCAGTCAAATTTTGAAATATTTTTACAATTTAAAATAACTGTATTCTATTTTAATATATTTTAAAAGTAATTTATTCCTGTGATCAAAGCTAAAAAAATCATATTTTTATAAGAAGAGAAAGTAAAGACTCCGGGTGCTGGTGTACCATCACAGTGACAACATGCGATGACATAACTTTGAAAATCCGATCAAAGAAGAGAGCGAGGAACACTAGAGAGGAAGAGAGCAGTGAATTGTTGGGATCTGTGACTGTATGTTGTAACTGTTTATGTATGTGGGACATTGGGAAGCATTGTTTTCATTAATTTCAGGATTTTTTTTCTCCATTGTTTCTCCATTCTAAAAAAAGACTGGTTTGATCATATAGCACTTTGAGATTGTTTTTTCATCTGGCTGTTTGGCGGCTGTATGAAATGAAGTGAGAAGTGGAAATCTCTCAGCCTATGCTCGCCGTGAGTTCCAGGATTTCCTGGGGTCTAGAAAATTGCTTTTCACTCAAGGGATTGAAGTCATTAAATACATTGTAAACTACAAAGAAGACATACGACCCTATGCCCTGCCTCTTTTAGTCAGTCACTGCTGGAGATTTAGAGGACGCCTTTCAGATTTAATTGTTTAGCTTGTAAAGACACACATGGCCCTGAGACACCTCGTTCTGTTTCATCTGCCTGTACAGGAGCAAATTTATGCAATTTAAGATGTTTTCACATGACAAAATATTATGATTGTCCACTGACAATCCAACTTGAAAAACATGATATTTAAACACTGTGTTTTACAAGAGTCTTCAATGCATAAAATGCTCAATCCCACATGAAAGAAAATCACAAATGAGATCTCTTTAATATCTCAGATTTTTCGCCTAAATGGGATTAAATTGAGTGTAGATTGAAACTTTCACTTGTGCATTGTCACGTATCAGAAGAGATGTGCTCAAATTGACCAAGATATCAAAGTTTGCAATCAAAAGTCTAACATTTCTTTTCAAATCTTCCAAGACTTATAATAGACATACATTTTTATTTCATTATTTTACACTACCAATCAAGTTTTTGAACAGTAAGATTTTTCATGTTTTTCAAAGAAGTCTCCTCTGTTCACCAATCCTGCATTTATTTGATCCAAAGTACAGCAAAAACAGTAAAATTTTGAAATATTTTTACTATTTAAAATAACTGTTTTCTATTTGACTACATTTTAAAAAATTAATTTATTCCTATGATCAAAGTTACATTTTCAGCATTATTATTATTATTATTATTATTATTATTATCATCATCAATATTTAAAACAGTTGAGTTTTTTTTTTCAAGATTCTTTGATTAATAGAAAGATCCAAAGATCAACATTTATCTAAAATAAAAAGCTTTTGTAACATTATACATTATGTCACTGATGCCACTTCGACCATTTTAACAATGTCCTTACTACGTTTTTGCGTCTTGGCCATGGTAGAACCTTGCTGTCTATGAATGGTCAGAGAAATCTCGGATTTCATCAAAAATATCATTATTTGTGTTCCGAAGATGAACAAAAGTCTTGCGGGTTTGGAACAACACAAGGAGGAGTAATTAATGACCGAATTTTCATTTTTGGGTGAACTATCCCTTTAAGCAAAGCATGCTGGGAACAATGCTTGGTTGTCACATTGTTTTCACAAAATGCAAATTAAAAAGCAAATAGTTTAAATTACACCAACAAAACTTAGTTTTGCTTCCAGTTAACTAAACATTTTACGTTAGCTCAATGACAAGACAGAACAGTAAATTTATTAAGTTAGATCAAATATAAATTGTTCTTTAGAGTAATGACAAGGCATATGCACTTTTTTCAGTATAAGGAGTTTCAGGAGAAATATCAGACACAAGCCTGATTCTTAAATGGAACTTTTCTGAGAATGCCGTTAAATCTTCTGAACTATAAACAAGCGTAACACTTTCATCTGGGCTTTCATATCCACACCCAACATACTTATCCTAGATGTTGTCAACACAACCCATGGTTTCATAAGCATTGCATGGAAATTTATTACAATCACCACATGACCATTGGAATTTGTTTCCTATACTCCAGGTCAAGTTAACCACCAACTTACTAGGTACCAACCCGTGAGGCTTGAATCGCCATGCACCACCACTCATTATATAATTTATAGATTATAAAACTTTCATGTTTTGCCTTCAGGTGCGCAGGTGGATGAGGAATCCCAAGGTGAATGTGGAGAAGGTCCAGGCTAAGAGCTTCCTGTCTCCATGTCCCAAATGTCAGGAGGGCCAGGACCTGTGGTACACAAACTTCCCAGCACCTTACGGCTGCTGCCACTACAGTCCCGGAGGGTACTACCTCCCTCATCCCCCCAGCCCTCTCTGTCAGCCTTGTGCCCCGTGCACTCCCTGCCAGCCGGACAAGAACAAGACATGCAAGGTCAGAAAACTGTCTGTTTATTAACTTTTCGGTCATCTGTTAATTATTTATTCATGCATATTTTCATCCTTAAGGAGTGGTTCTAAGATTTCAAGCATCTTGAGCCTTGCTTGACAGTTTTTTATATATATATATATATAAAGTAAAGTAGCTGTTTTTCTTAAGTAGGCAGTGTTGAATTTGGCTGCAGTTTAAATTGTATGACATCATACTGCTCAGGCCACGCCCACGAACGCTGTCGGACTGTCCCTTATTAGCATATTTCCGCCATTTTCTCCACGCTCGAGTAGCTGTAGCGACAATGTCTTAGTTTTGTTTGTGATGGTAATTCGCCACCGAAAACACAAAAATTGAAAGAGGGGGTGGGGAAAGCTGTAGCTGATTATCATTTAAAGAGATATTCACCAAAATGGGTCACTGTAAACAGAGCTGTTTTTGACAAGGTAAAAAGGTGTCATTTTAGGCTGCATTTTACTACTGCCACTACCGGTGACAGACTGTCCGGTATTAGCGTATCTCCACCCTCAGCTGGTTGTACTCTGTCCGCCATTTTCTCAACAGTGTTTTGTAAGCAATGCAGGTGTTTTGTATTTGGGTGTAAAAGTGAACATAAGAGACTTTATTTTCTCCCGACATCAGAGCCACTGAGACGCAGAGATTAGTTTTGTTTTTGATGGTAGTGCGCCACAGAATACACAAAAATACGGAAGAGGGGGGCGGGGTAAGCAGAGCTCATTATCACTTAAAGAGACATGCACCGAAACGTCTTGCTGTTAACAGAGCTGTTTTTGACCAGTTAAAAAGGTGTTGTTTTACACAACCATTGAGGAATTTTAAGCCAAATATGTTGCAGACATTTCATAGCTTACCGCCGTTTTAAAGCAAACAGAATTGCAAGATATAAACTCGCAATTCTGAGAAAAAAAGTGACAATTGTGGGATATAAACTTGCAATTTTGTGAAAAAAAGTCAGATTTACGAGTTTATATCTCACAATTGTGACTTTATTTTTCAGAATTGCAAGTTTATATCTCACAATTGTGACTTTATTTCTCAGAATTGTGAGTTTATGTCTGAATTTTAACCAAAATATGTTGCAGACATTTCATGAAAGATTCAGATAGCATACTGCAGTTTACAGCAAATGTGATGAGAATGTGAAAAAAGTCACAATCGCGAGATATAAACTTGCAATTCTGAGAAAAAAGTCACAATTGTGAGATATAAACTTGCAATTCTGAAAAATAAAGTCAGAATTGTGAGATATAAACTTGCAATTCTGAGAAAAAAGTCACAATTGTGAGATATAAACTCGGATTTCTGTGAAAAAAAAGTCAGAATTGCGAGATATAAACTTGCAATTCTGAGAAGAAAGTCACAATTGCGAGATATAAACTCACAGTTTTCTGAAAAAAGTCAGAATTGTGAGATATAAACTTGCAATTCTGTGAAAAAAGTCAGAATTGCGAGATATAAACTTGCAATTCTCTGAAAAAAAGTCAGAATTGTGAGATATTTCTGAATTTTTTTCATCTCACAATTCTGACTTTATTTTTCAAAATTGCAAGTTTATGTCTGAATTTTACCCAAAATATGTTCCAGAGTTTTTATGAAAGATTCAGATTGAAATAACCTCAGATAGCATACTGCAGTTTACAACAAACGTGATGAGAATCACAATCATAAATAGAGTTTAGTAATGGCTATGCAATCCATACTTCAGGACCTTCTGAAGAAACGCTCTTAATGTCATTTTTCCCCATTTCGCTTGTTTATTCTGATCCCTTGCGGTGCAAGCTTTTAATCTTAGCGTGCCGTAGGGATGCATAAGAGGTTGAGCATGTTGTCTTTCTATTTAGCAATGCTAAACAGCTTCCTAGGGTTAGACTAGGTTAGCTGAGTTGAGCGCTCTCTCATTTTCCCCCACAGTTGCTTCCTTGACTGTTTGATTGGCTCTCGGAGACTGTGAGTATTAGAGAGATGACACAGAGCTCAGAGGGAGTCTGTATCTCAGTCATCCCTGTGTAGAGAGATTGCACATGACAGCATCTCTGCTTGCTATATGCAGCCTCGGTTTATGTAACAGACGGGCAGTTTGAAATGCATTGTGTTGTATGTGTTATTTAGGGAAGCTTTTGTATAGGCGACCTTCAGAAATGTGCTGTGGTCAAACTCTGGCACTTTAACTGCAGAAGCATATAATTTAATTAATTACACAATGGCATGAAAATTAATAGGTTGGAAGCTAACAGAATGGGAATTAAGAGCTAAAGTTAGGCATTGCTCTGGGAGGAACAATGTTGGCTTGCATAAGGTGTCAACTTTTGATAATTTCTATGATTTTTATCAAACATAATGGAATGTTTTACAGTGACACAAACCAACTAATATTACAAAATATCACAGAATTAATTTTATCCATTGCTAACACTTAATAGGAAGTAACTGGCTTTTGTTTAGACATTGCAAAAGACTAACATAATGGAATGTGATTTGGGGACACAGAATAAATTGCGTACTAAATTGCCAATTAAAACAATATTCTCTAGAAAAAAAAATGTGTGAAACATTTAAACAAAGAAAGAAAAACATGAAGAAACACCTAAAATATTTAATAAATAGCCAATTTTAATTTTACCTGGGTACATAGCAAAATCCTATGGGAATTGTGACTTTTTATCTAGCAATTCAGACTTTTTTCTCGCAATTGCATGTTTACATCTCAAAATTATTTTCTCAGAATTGTGATATAAACTTGCAATTCTGACTTTTTTTCTCAGAAAGTCACAATCGTGAGATCTAAACTAGCAATTCTGAGAAAAAAAGTTGCAATTGCACGATATAAACTTGCAATTCTGTGAAAAAAAAAAACAATTGTGAGATAAAAACTCGCAATTCTATGAAAAAAGTCACAATTGAGAGATATAAACTTGCAATTCTGTGAAAAAAGTCACAACTGTGAGATATAAACTCTCAATTCTATGAAAAAAGTCACAATTGTAAGATATAAACTTGCAATTTAGATAAAAAAGTCACAATTGCGAGTTTGTATCTTGAAATTCTGACTTTATTTCTCGCAATTGCGAGTTTATATCTCACAGTTCTGACTTTAAAAAGTCAGATTTACAAGTTTGTATCATGCAATTCTGAGGAAAAAATGTTTTTATTCAGTGGTGGAAATGGGCTTCCATAAAATTCCTACCTGCACTGAAAATATTTGTGAAAATATTTCAAATATAAAGTTCACTTAATGTAATATTGTGATAAACTACTTTAAAGGGTTGCAAGGGAGTAAATAGGATTTTATAAAACATTTTATGAAACACACAAACAAAATAAAAAAAAAATGTGAAAAGTGCAATACAAATAAATTTGAATTTAACAGAAAATGTTTCTGTAATATATAAGATATAGAACACAGATATAATATAAAAAGAATATTATACAAATATATAAAAAATACCAAGTTTATTATTTATATATATATATATATATATATATATATAAATATAAATAATAAACTTGGTATTTTTTATATATTTGTATAATATTCTTTTTGTATATATATATATATATATATATATATATATATATATATATTTTTTTTTTTTTTTTTTTACAAATTTATTGAATATTTTGGTAACACTTTACAATAAGGTTCATTAGTTAGCATTAGTTAACTATGTTAGTTACATGAACTAAAAATGAACAGTACTTCTACAGCATTTAATAATCTTAGTTGATGTTAATTTTAGCATTTGCGTTAGTTAATGCACTGTAAACTAACATGAACAAACAAATAACAATGTATTTTTATTAACTAACATTAACAAAGATTAATAAATAGTGTAATGAATGTATTGTTCATGTTAGTTAATACATTGAATTATGTTAACAAATGACAAATTGTAAAATTGTAAAACAAATGTAAATTGTTACCAATATATTCATGTTAAAATGTAATACAAAGTAAATATTGACTATATTTCAATAATTTGTTTTAATTTTAGAATTCGAGAACAAAAATAGGTCTGTATTCATAAAAATATATAGCTTTATATTTTAGGAAAATGAGACATTTGGTAATCCTTGAATATATAAAAAAGGTTTGAAAACCCATGAACTAACTAATCTGATTTCCATCTTTAAAATTGAAGGTAATATTTTGTGCAACATATTAACTTAGCTGTATTATATCTTGCTTTGTCTTATATGTTGTTATATTTGCAGCACTGTGTAGATAAATATATATACAGACAGACCGTGTCAATTACATAACAATTGCTAAACGTGTAGCCGTCTGAGGTTGGTTGGTTTTTGTGTTTGATTGATTTGATAACCTCTTGCCGATTTGTCCTTTGCTTTGCCACAAACACGTCTCAAATAACCAGAGAACTAATGCCTGAGTTGTTTTATTCATGAGTTTTGTGTAGGAGCTACAATGGGCGGCATGTATATCAAGATTAAGTTGGGTTAAAAATATATGTGTCCTGACAGGGAGAATGGGAGAGGAGAAGAGGAAATATTATGGGAGAGAGCAAGAGCGAGAGAGATGACACATCATTTTGTGTCCGGTCGGTCTCGAGGCTGCAGTTATGTAACGTACATCAGGGTGCGAATGACGGAATCGCAGCAGCATCAGCGTCTATGAATGACTGAATTCATTCAGCAACCTGAGAGTAATATCTAATACTGTTCATCCTCATAACTTGCCTTCATCATCACTGTCAGCTCAGATCTTTCGCTAATCAGTCATCGTTTTAATTATTAGGCTAAAGCAACAGCTAAGGTTTGATTTTTGTAGTTAAAGTCCGTCCAAACTCTATGATGGATCTGTATTGTGTGTCATTTATTTTGTTTTATTGACTCTTTAGAAAGAACATGATCGTGTTTTACAGTAGATGTTGCCTGGAAGGATTTTTATTTCACGCCCTGTGAAAATATGGAGAGCAGTGGGGCTCCTTCTCGCTCGGCATGTGGGTTTGTGTGCTTGTTTGTGTTTGTGTGTGTTTGTGGAATTAATGTGGCAGAAAGATGCGAGGAGCGGGGGGTTGCGCCGATGACTCATCGCTCATGAGGTCTGCGAATCACACAAACGCACACACACAGGGCCGGTTTTTATAGTGCCAGGTTTCGCCGGGTTGAAATGAGCATAAAGTTTGATTGACCACATTGCGCTGGCTGCAGTACTGTGAGCCTGTGATGAGATTGTATGTGATTTATTTGGAGAATCTGCTAAATGATTACTGTATGAAGCAGATTGTTCCCGTCGTGATGATTATATCAAGTGTCTGATTGGTTATGACTGATTAAACTCTTCAGTGTCTAGGGCCTCCTCATTCCTGTTTATTAACTTTTCGGTCATCTGTCAAATGTTTATTCATGCATCTATTCATCCTTCAGGAGTGATTCTAAGGTTTCTAGCATCACGAGTCTTGCTTGGCAGACAACTTTGTAGAAATAAATTAAAAAATGGAAAATATAGGAGAAAATAAAGGATTTTTATAAAACAACTGGACAAAATAAGCAACAAATAAAGAAAGTGAAAAGTCCTATATAGATCAATTTAAATTGAACTGAAAATGTTTCTGTATGTCTTTTTACGAAGATTTTATACAAATGTAATATGTCACAAAACCAGTCATAAGGGTATTTTTTTTTAAATTGAGATTTATACATCATCTAAAAGCTCAATAAATTGATGTATGGTTTGTTAGGATAGGACAATATTTGGCTGAGATACAACTATTTAAAAATCTGGAATCTGAGGGTGCAAAAGAATCAAAATATTGAGAAAATCAGCTTTAAAGTTGTCCAAATGAAGTTCTTAGCAATGCATATCAGAATTTTAAAAAGTTTTGATATATTTATGGTAGGAAATTGGCAAAATATCTTCATGGAACATGATCTTTACTTAATATCCTAATGATTTATGGCATCATATGGCATCAATCATTTTGACCCATACAATGTATTTTTGCCTATAGCTACAAATACACCCATGTTACTTAAGACTTTGGTTTTGTGCTCCAGGGTCACATATTTTCATAATTAAAATGCTTAATAAAAGTAATGTAGCAGATTGTTCCTGTCATGATGATTATATTAAGTGTCTGATTGCTTATGACTGATTAAACACTTTAATGTAGAGGGTTTAAAGTGAAAACATTTTAATACCTAATTTGTTTCTTTTAGACAGTAACATAATCAGAGGCTTATTTAAAGGAATGGTTCATCCAAAAATTTTAATTCTTGCATCATTTACTCACCCTTTCTTCTGTACAAAGAAAAGAGAAGTTCTACCAGAATAAAAATCTCCTGATAATTGACTCACCCCTATGTCATCCAAGATGTTCAAGGTTTTCGAGGAAAACTTTCCAGGTTTTTTCTCCATATAGTGGACTTCAATGGGGATCAACAGGTTGAAGGTCCGAATTGCAGTTTCAATGCAGCTTCAAAGGGCTCTACACGAGGAATAAGGATCTAATTCTAGTAAAACGATCAGTCATTTAAAAATATATATATACTTTTTAACCACAAATGCTTGTCTTGGACTAGCCATCTAATTTTCTCCCGCAATTTCAAAAACATCTGACATTGTTGTTTTACCTTTTTTTGTAAAAGGCATTTGACTTTCTTTGTCCGTTCGCTTCATAAACAATGGGTCGGTATACTTCCGCCTGTGTCATGCTTGACCTTTTCAACATCATTACATAATACATCAGGTTGTGTTGTTGCAAGACAAGCATTTGTGGTTAAAATGTATATAATTTTTTTTTTTGACTGATTGTTTCAATAGATAAGACCCTTAATCCTCGTCTGGGATCATGTAGAACCCTTTGAAGCTGCTTTGAAACTGCAATTTGGACCTTCAACTGGTTGGCTCCCACTAAAGTCCACTATATGGAGAAAAATCCTCGAATGTTTTCCTCAAAAACCTTAATTTTTTTGAGACTGATGAAAGAAAGACATGAACATCTTGGATCACATGGGGGTGAGTAAATTATCAGGAATTTTTTTTCAAGTCTCCTTTTTAGATTTATCTTCGGAGAGAGACCACAGTAATCTCACATGTGTCTCCTCTAAAGGTCAGATTCTGGCATATGCTAATTGTATTGCTTTATACACTTCTATTTCTATTTTATCTTAAGAGAAACTTTTTAGACGATGACAGTACCTAAACAAAAAGTCTCCTGAGCCATGAGAGAGCAGCAGCTGAGCTACAAAATGTTCCTCTGGGCAAACACAACCACAAAAACACACACTTCTGCCATCGTCTGTCCACAATCCAGAGCATGTGTCATTAGTTCTCGTAAATTCAAAGCTGTTTTGATCTTAGTGACTGGAATTCCAGAGCTTTGACTCGTCTCATAAACAAACGAATCAAGCAACGGTTTCTTCACCCTGCTGAGATGCTGTGGACTTTGTTACCAGTGTGATTTTAGAATCACTGAGATACTGTTTTAGTTTTCAAAATTTAGTTAAATATTATAATATAGTTTTTTAAATTAGATTTTTATTTATATGTCTGTATAGTTTTTCATTCATTTTTATTTCAGTTATTTTTAGTATGTCAAGTTAAAGGTGACGTATCATGAAAATCTGCCTTTTTCCATGTTTAGGTGTTATAATTGGGTCTACCAACTCAGAAAATGTGAAAAAGGACAACCCAGTAACTTTATTTTGGAAACCTTTTTCTGCAAACTTGTGAAAAAATAAGCCGCTCACATTTCACCTCTGTTGATGTAGAAAGGGGATCTTATTATAATCTGCACGTTTCCACCCACACTGCCGCCCTTTTTTTTTTCCACAAGCGACAACGGTGTACCAGTTCTAAAGCCATGGCAAAAGTTTAAGCAAAGCATGCTAACTGTTCTGTCTTTGTCTGCACAGACAAGCCCTGAACACTATTTAGAGTCTCAGCCTCAGAGGAGACAAGAGAGCAGGGGATTTATTGATTTATTTACTGTATATTACACTGCTGCCACACAGATCTAATATAAACATGTGATTTCTTTCCCAGCTGTTTACCTTCATAGACATAACTGACTGTTTTTATAACTCCTGCCCTTTTAACATAAAGTTGTGTGTAGTTGACCGTTTAAGCGCAATAAGACATGAAAGAGAATTTAGTTTAGTACTCACATGCGGTGTAACAGCCGCTTTCTGTGCGTGTGCTTAGGATGTGTGCATTCAGATAACCCTTTATCAGAAGTGTAAACTAATATGGTTTAAAACGCATGATTTCAGCACAATAGATGATAATCAAAACCAAACAGATGTCTTTTAGCAGAGTATCTGATGTACGAGCTGTAAAGGCACAGCCATATTCTGGAAAAGGGGGCTGGGATCAACAGCTCATTTGCATTTAAAGATGCATGCACGAAAACAGCGTGTTTCTGCTTCCACTCAAAAATAGGCATTTTCAAAATGATATAATAAATGATGTGTTAAATAGTTTGAGCTGAAACTTCACAGACACATTCTGGGATAACCTGAGACTTATATTACATATTGGAAAAGGGGCTTAATAGGTCTTCTTTAAACTCAATGAGAATGCTGCTTTGGCAGCTGGCAGTTAACATTCATTTTAAGTGACTTTTTTAATGGTTTTAGTTAACTGCTGGTTAGGTATTTTTATAATAGCTCTGACTTTATCAGTACAAAGCATTTATGTTGTATAAGTAAGCAGGATTATACAATAATGGCTTCTGGACTACTGTCAGCCAATTAACAAAGTACTATTTTTATCTGTTTGTTCACGCATCTCATCTCTGGCTCTATAACCCTTTGTCCCCTATGAATTTCCAGTTGGGGTTAATGAGGCTAATGGTTACTAGGTTTCAGGGGAAAACACACCACACAGAAGTGCTGTCACCAGAGCCCTTAAAGTGGCAACATCAGCGTCAGTTCCAGTCAAACCTCCTGCTCTAGTTCAGGTGGTTCTTTATCTCTGTTTTGAGCCTCTTGTCTTTTGCCAAGCCTCTTAACTACGCTGTTGCATGCTAACTCTCTGGTGCTGTGCCAGTCGAGGGTGGCTCCGAGCCAAATTTCCTCTCACCTTCCAAGCGTGGGCCAGCGGTGTCAGCTGGGTAGAAGTTCGTCTAAGGAAGTTCGTGACCTTCACCTACTTTATATATTTTCCGCTATCGTGTTGAAGGAGCGATTATATTTAGAGAGCTTTGTACTGGTGCAGAAAAGGCCTGAATCATTCTGTAATCTTTCCTGAATCGTTCCACAATCCTCCTACAAAAGAAGCACAGCGGGCTAATAGATTTTAAGGGGGGAGTAATACTTATTCTGTGGGAATGGAATACTTTCCTGGTTCAGAGCGGGTTTAATTATGCTTACAGGATTTAGTGTAGGGCTTTACTTTGCTAGACTCCAGGGACAAAACATGACCACAGTATTGAGCTAAATCTCTCAAAGGTAAAAATAAATAAATATATGATTCATGGTTAAAGTGTTTTTTTTTTTCATTTAATTACAGGGTTTGTCCGCATTCATTAAAATAGTTTTACATGAAAACAGCATAGCTTTATAGTATGTCATGATTTAGATAGCTTGGGTTAGACAGAAAAGACTCACATGCTACTGTATAACGCTCATAAAATATTTTTAGCTTTTATAGAAACTGATAAATGGTAGTTGACACATGACATGCTCATGATTTTTTGTCTTTAAATCAACATCACAATGGTATTTTACATTTTGTATGAATAGGGGAATGTCTATCTTAAGAATCTTAGGTGTTGGGATTGGTTGCCATTTTTTTATTCCACAGTTTTTAATCACCTTTTGCCTCAGAGAGTTTATTTTAAATGGTCCTGTGGTGTGACAAATTCATTTTTGGTGCAAATCCTATGGGCATGAACAATGCATGCTAAAATCTTGTGTAGAGCAGATTAGGGCTGGGCGATTTGGCCAAAAATCAAAATCTCGATTAATTGAACATTTTAACCCGATTACGATTAATGAATGATTATTTTATTCATTAATAAAATTGTATTTAATTATATTTAAATAATATTTATTTTTTGCCCTCATAGTTCACTGACAAGTTTTGTACAGTAAATATGCGCACATATTACAAGTGAGAGATTTTTGAATGAAGGGTGCACACACTATCTACTATCTATGGTTATTTATTGAACATCAGTGTTGAACAACTGAAATTAAAGCACACATTGCTTAAAATGAAAAGTGACATTTTTCTTAAATTAGTGAAAATAAATAACTTGCACTTTTGGAAACAAAATAAATTATTTATAAAATAATAAATATTAAAAGTAGAAAATAAGCAGTATCTCTTCTAAATAAAATTACTCTTGTATATCCTGTAAATACTTTTTACTGTATAAATACTGTTTAAGCTCTCCATCGACATGTCTGCGGAATAACGCAACATAACGGAGCGGGGTCACGTGACTCCACACGCAGTAGTGTTTTTAAAGGGAAAGTAATTGAAATAATTGACCTGGAAAAAATTGATCGATTATAGGTTCTGAATGTCGATTTCGATTACTTTTTGATTAATCGCCCAGCCCTAGAGCAGATTTAGTTTTATGTATACACTGTATATGATGTGTTTTAGTATAATACAGTACCAGTCAAAAGTTTTTAAACAGTAAGATTTTAAATGTTTTGTAAAGAAGTTTCTTCTGTTTACTAAGCCTGCATTTATTTGATTCAAAGTACAGCAAAAACATTAAAATTTTGAAATATTTTTACTATTTAAAATAACAGTTTTCTGTGTAAATAAATTTTAAAATGCAATTTATTCCTGTGATTTCAAAGCTGAATTTTTAACACCATTACTGCAGTCACATGATCCTTCAGAAATCATTCTAATATTCTGATCTGCTGCCTGAAACACATTTATTATTATTATTATTATGTTGAAAACAGTTGAGTAGAATTTTTTTCAGGTTTCTTTGATAAATAGAAAATTTAGAAAAACAGCATTTATCTGAAATAGAAATCTTCTGTAACATTATAAATGCCTTTTATCATCACTTTTGATAAACTGAAAGCATCCGTGTTAAATAATGTGTTTAATTTCTATAATTGGCTTCCCCAGGAATAAATTGCATTTTAAAATATATTCAAATAGAAAGCAGTTACTTTAAATAGTAAAAAATATTTCACAATATATACTGCTTTTGCTGTATTTTTGATCAAATAAATGCAGGCTTGGTGAGCAGAAGCGACTTTTGACTGGTAGTGTATTTTAATAAAATTTATTAAAAGTAATCAAAAAGTATTAAAAAATATGAAAACAAAATTCTTTAAAATATGTTTAAACAATACAATTTGGTATATTTTATGATCAGTACAGATAAACATGTTTAATATTTTTTTTATAAAATAAATACTTTTATAATATTTAAATAATACTTTTGCCAGGAATATTTTACACACCATAGGACATCTGTGTCAGACAACTTCCCAAAAGTACTTAATGTCAAGAGGGCGAAGGAAATGGGACTTTCAGTTGCATTTGTTCCCAGCTGGGTTTCGTGATGGGATGCCGAGGGAGGAATCCTTTAGGGAATTCCACATAGGCCAATCTCATATAAGAGTTTGGGGCTAATCTTTTCAAACAGAGTTACAGTGTGCGAATTAACCTCCCTGGCTACACACATAAACAGACACAAACACACCCCGGGGCTTCGAAAATATAATGACTTTGTATTGACTAGAAAATCTCTGCCTGGTAAATACTGTCAGAGAGATTTCAGATTACAATAGCAGTGCAAAGCCTTGCATGAGAAATGCCAACTCACACACTGTTTGGAGGACTGGGGAGGGAAGAGTTGCTGATTAACCGTTTTTTATCTTAACATTTTCCTGTAAGTGCACTTACATAATCGGCAGCTTTTGATGTTGAAATATTTGGGCCAGGCTGAGTGTGTCCACAAGACCAGGACCTCAAGAAAGGCTAGTTACAGTTCTAAGATCACCTTTCCCCAGAATCTGTGCTTCATTCTTGGCACCAAAGGCTAAAGAGCAAAGTGTGTGTGTGTCTTTGTGATTTTGGTGGATTATAGAATAAGCTTGAGTCGCTGCAGTGACGTCTTTCACTGACCGTTGAGCTTTTATCAGCACGGTTATTACACACACACACTTCACTTTGAGTCAAATTTAGATCTAGTTCTATGACCTTCAGAGTAAACTTTGCTAAACAGGCACTTTTTTAAATCCAAAAATAGGTATTTTATCCTGTGAATCAGGTGCTAAACTAACACAGTCAGCTCATTTAAATGAATAACTCTATTAGCTATTAGCATAATATATTCTTAGTGAATTTCGCCCCTAAAACTTCAATCTCTAAGATAATTAATGTCTTGATTTACTTGATTATTTAGACACTCAGAAAAGCACATGATGAGCTACAGCACTGATGACAAAATGCTTCTATTTATACTTTACTGTGTCTCTTAATGTGTTGTTTTTGCACATCATGCTTACTCATGGGGTATTGTGACGTAGTGGTTAAAGTCTGAGCTGCTAACTAAACTATTTTTTTTAAACCCTGCAATAGAGAATCCATGAACTATAATCATTATGGCCTCGAACAAGACTTGAGATTGCTCAAGTGAGAGATTGTTCCTGTGCCAAGTTATTTTTATTTATTTATTTATTTATTTATTGCCATGACAACCTAGTTGTTTGGAATTTTACTTGGTGAGCTCATCACCAGTGATTACATACATTAATTAACATAAATTAAGAGAACTTTGAGTCACTTTTTTAGTAAGAACTAGCTAAATTAGGTGGTTCATAGAAAAATTCTTTAAGAAAAACAATTGTATGATGCAAATATACAATTATAAATATAAATTAAAAGAACAGTTTTCTATTTTAATATAAAGTAATGTAATTTATTCCTGTGATGGCAAAGCTGAATTTTTCAGCATCATTACTCCAGTCTTCAGTGTCACATGATCCTTCCGAAATCATTCTAATATGCTGATTTGCTGCTCAAGAAACATTTCTTATTTTTACCAGTTGAAAACAGTTGTGCTGCTCAATGTTTTTGTGAGGAAACCAATAATAATGATTCAAGGTAATGCTGAAGTTCACGATGAAGTTTAAAAGAACAGCCTTTTTTCAATTGAAACTTTTTGTAACAATGTAAAAGTTTTTACTTTTGAACAATTGAATGCATATTTTCTTAACAAAAAGTATTAATTTTCAAGTAATGTTGTCTTTATAGTTTGTAAATCTTTGTCCGTGTTTAAGTGTTTAACCAACTCGAAATGTGAAAAACAGCAACCCAGTAAATTTTTTTGGGTAAGTCTTGTGAAAAAATGAGCCGCTCAGATTTTTCTCCCTCCTGATATAGAAAGGGGATCTTATTCTAATATTACTACCCCTTAATCTGCATGTTTCCCACTGTGCCGCCATTCTGTTTTCGCAAGCGACAACGGTGTATCACTTCTAATGCCATGGCAAAAGTTCAAGCAAAGCATACTAACTGTTCTGCAGTTGGCACTATTTAGAGTCCCATCCTCAGAGGAGACAAGAGAGCAGGGGATATATTGATTTATTTACTGTATATTACACTGCTGCCACACAGATGTAATATAAACATGCTATTTCTTTACCAGCTGTCAACCTTCACAGACATAACTGACTGTTTTTGTAACTCCTGTGTGTTTTTAACATAAACTTGACAGTTTAAGCGCAGTAAGACATGAAAGAGAAAATAGTTTAGTATTCACATGCCATGTGACAACAGCTTTCGGTGTGCGTGCAAACTTTGATTTGATTTTAGTCATAGTCTTTTGACTAAAATGCTATTTAGTTTAAGTCATATTTTAGTCATCAAAATTGTTTTAGCTTTAATCTAGTTTTAGTTGACTAAATATCATAAGATTTTAGTAGACTAAATCTACAGTCAGCTAAAATCTAATGAGTTCATTTACAGTGTAATGCATTTATTAAGCATTTCTCTATATATTCTCTAAATAACCAAACTCATTGTATTGGTTTGATATTAAAGCTTTATCATGATAGACACAGATTTAACTGCTGTGACACGCAACATGCCTTTTATATTAAAAATTAAATGAAACCATTTCTCATGAAGAAACAAGAACATTGTCTTCTTTTTTGTGGAATACCAGTGGTTAATTATGTACATTAACAACTTCTTTACTATTCTTCATTCTTTCAAGCAGACATATTTATTCCTATAAATAAATGTAGATCTTATTTCATCTGTATTGAGTCTACTAAAGTGAGCCAAGAGCAGTTAGTGATTTTCTGTCTATTGTTGCTTGATTAACATCAATGCCACAGACAATATCAACTAAATTAGGCTTCTGTCCCTTTAAACCGGATACCCAACTGTTTACATTCACATAAGATGTAACCAAGTGTGTTTAGGTGAAGACTCTTCAAAACAAACAATTTAAAATCATTTTTGAGACATGCAGCAAATGTATGCTAGCTTATGTCCCCCTGGATAGATCAATAGGCAATATGATACAGTTTAGATGTATGTATCTAACCTTTTAACCACAAAGCAGATTCATTCTAAATCTTTTCCCAATTTGTCCCTCCCTAACATTTTCGTCTCATTTTTATTCATTGGCGAAAATGTCAGTAGATTTTCGTCATAGTTTTTGTCATTCAAAATGAGTTTGTTTCGTTATCGTCTTGTTTTCATCTGTGAAATTTTTTTTATTAATAAACAAATTATTTGTCACCGAAATTAACACTGCAATAGACATGATAATCAAAACCAAACAGATGTTTTTTTGGCAGAATATCTGGCATAGGTCTCTATTAGGCCATGTCAGTACAGTAGCTTACCTCATTTGTGTTTTTCAACAGGTGAGAAAATGGAAGATGCTCAGTCGACATCACAACGATAGTAAGGTGAAGGAGGCAGAGTCAGAGGGGCATGTGATCTGCCCCTGGACGATGTCACCCCTGCTGGGAAGCCCCGTACTGCTGGAATGTTGCATCTGCAATGGACCCTTCATCACTTACGGGCACGAGGAGGCATGGCAACCACGTCAGCGCACACAGGTCAGCACACAAACAAATGTCTCATGCAAAAATGTATAAGTTGCATCAGATAACAAGCAAACAAGCACTTTTCAAGCAAAATATTTAAAAAAAACAGTGAAACACATTTGTGGAAGCATTATTTTGTGCTCATTTTTAATTCTTCATTCTTTGTTGTCTGACCTTAATTTTAGCCACTTAGCCACTTGTTTACACAAGATGAAAGAGCAGTGAGACACATGGGCTGGGAAAGCTTAGCACAGGTGCACGTGCAAAGATTTTAATACTATCCCTCACATATTTCACTGTTCTGTTAGCCGGCTCTCCAGGGAAGTTATTAAAGAAGTGGATTTGGGTAATTGCTCTTTCTGTCATTCTCTCACGTTCTCTCATGCTCTCTCACTCACTTCACACAGAAAGCTTGCTGCTTGAGTGCAAAACTGTAAGCCAGATGTCACATGATTTCATTTTTTGCAAGCTGTAGATTAAGGCCGATGTGACAGTCCATCTGAAAGTCATAATTTCACTGTGATAAGTGTGTCTGTGTGATACAAAATCATCTCTGTGACTCAGTAAGCACATTAATAATAAAGCAAAGTCCTAATTCTAATATTCAGTTATGTCACTTTCAAGGCCAAAGGCCTCATTCTGTCATTAAACTAGTGTATAGGTCAAAAGAGACACGTAGTACTTAGACAACAAAAGAGTGTTTCCATTAAAGTCATTGCACTGACCTACATTACTTCTTTTTCTTTTTCCCAGGCAATGGATCTTTACTACCATGGAGACCCTGAGTCTGATTATTGCTGTCCGTCTGACACCAGTAAGTTCTTTTTTTTTTGGCCCACTAGTCTTTTCTTTCATTCATTGCCATATTTCCATGTTTTCTTCCTCTCTTTTGTATATCTTTTTTCATTCACTCACCTTTTCAACTCTTTTAGGATCTCTGCGATTGGTCATTGCGCTTCCTTCTCTTTAGTTTTTTGTTGTTTTGTTTCTTCTCTCTGTTTTTCTCTCTTTCTGGTAGAAGCATAAACCATAATCACCTTGATCCATGTAGGCTTAGAGTTGAACCTTTAATAACTATTTTTCGGCAAGTTCTCAAAACAGCACTTCTGTGAATAAAACACTCCTACACTATTCAGTTACAAACATCCAGTGCAACCTGATAATGGTAGAAAGGCACCATGCACATTTATCAAGTGCTTAACATGCATTATATGTGCTAAACTGCCCCTGACACTGATAACGAGTTATGATTTTATGTACAGTATCTCACAAAAGTCAGCAACCATTTTAGTATATCTTCTCAAGGGACAATACTATAGAAATGAAACTTGGATATATTTTAGAGAAGTCAATGTGCAGATTTTATAGCAGTATAGATTTACTGTCCTCTGAAAATAACTCAACATACAGCCATTATTGTCAAAATAGCTGGCAACAAAAGTGATAACAGCAGTATGTTGTTTAACCATGCAAAGCCACATGTCCTATTAATCATGATTATGTTTTTGTCTGCTTGACAGGACCATACAAAGTTGTGTATCTTGTATTAGAGCAATTAAATTTGGTGCTTTAAGTACAATTCTCTCATAAGGACCACTGGATGTTCAACATGGCATCTCATGGCAAAGAACTCTCTGAGGGTTTGAGAATTAGAATTGTTGCTCTCCACAAAGATGGCCAAGGCTATTAGAGGTTCAGTAACACCCTGAAACCGAGTTACACTACAGTGGTCAGGGTCATACAGAGGTTTTCCAAGATGGGTTCCATTCGGAACAAGCCTAGCAAGGGTTGATCAACGAAGATGAGCACTCGTTCTGTGTGTCAAGTGCAGAACCTGGCTTCAAAAAACAGATGCATTAGTGCTGCCAGCATTGCTTTAAAGGTTGCAGAAGTAGAAGGTCAGCGTGTCAGTGCTCATATCATACGCCGCACACTGCAAGTTTGCATAGGCATCGTCCCAGAAGGAAGCCTCATTTGAAGCTGGCTCACAAGAAGGCCTGCAAACAGTTTGCTGAAGACAACCTGTCTAAGAGTATGAATCACTGGAACCATGTCCTGTCTGATGAGACTGTAAGATATCCTTGTTTGGCTCAGATGGTGTCCAGCATGTGTGGCGATGCCCTGGTGAGAAGTACCAAGAAAATTGTGTCTTGCCTACAGTCAAGCATGGTGGTGGTAGCATCATGGTCTGGGGCTGCATGAGTGCTGCTGATACTGGGGAGCTGCAGTTCATTGAGGGAAACATGGATTCCATTATGTACTGGACATTCTGAAGCAGAACATGATGCTTTCCCTTTAGAAACTAGGCCAAACGGCAGTTTTCCAACAAGATCCCAAATACACCACCAAGATGACAACAGCCTGAAGCTGAAGGTGAAGGTGATGGGTGGCCAAGTATATCTCAAGACCTGAACCCTATTAAGCACCTGTGGGGCATCCTCAAGTGTAAGGTGGAGAAGCATCATGTGTCTAAGAGGATCCCAGCAAAAACCTGTGCAGTTCTGGTCAATTCCATGCCCAGGATGATTAAGGCAGTGCCAGATAACAATGGTGCTAACACAATATATTGACACCTTGGACAAGTTCACTTAGAGTTTCATTTCTATAGTATTTTCCCTTGAGAAGATATACTAAAATGGTTGCTGAAATGTGAGGGGTGTACTCACTTTTGTGACATACTGTATATTTACCGATTTTATATTCTTCAGGAACTTTTTTTCTTTTTGTTTTGATTTTATAGGGTAAATTATAATTTACTGTCCATTATTTCTCTGTTTTGGGCTTTTTGTAGTTTTAATGTTACACAAACCATTTTAGAGAACAGTAACACTACCAATGAAAAGTTTGAGGTCAGTACATTTTTATTTGGCTTTTATAACCAAGGGTGCATTAAATTGATCAAAAGCACCAGTACAGACATTTATAATGTTACAAAAGATTTCTATTTCAAATAAATGCTGTTCTTTTGAACTTTCTATTTATCAAGAATACATCATTAAATTACATTCTAAAATATATTAGAATAGAAAACAGTTATTTTTAATTGTAAAAAATATTTCACAGTATGGCTGTTTTTACAGCATTTTCTATCAATTCATGCAGCCTTGGTGAACATTAAAAAAGTTTTAGTTTGGTTATAATGTAGATGAGAAGTGACAAGGGAGCTTTTTTTATTTTTCATGAGTTCAAGTAAACCAAACAACCCATAATTAATGACTCACATGGTCTGTTGCTGACGCTGCGCATAGACGATTTTGAACAATTCCCTCCCAATGACATGGCTGTATATTATAAGTAATTTAAAGGTTAGGGTGATAAGCTTATCTGAAAAAGGTTAAATGGAAAAATAATTTTATCTTATTTCTGTGAAAAAGGTTTTTTTTCCTTTTTGTCCTACACTACCACAAAAGTTTTTGAACAGTAAGATTTTTAATGTTTTTAAAGTCTCTTCTGCTCTATAGACCTGGATTTATTTGATCCAAAATACAGCAAAAACAGAACAGTAAAATTGTAAAATATTTTTACTATTTAAAATAACTGCTATCTATTTGAATATCTTTTAAAATATAATTTATTCCTGTGATTCAAAAGCTGAATTTTCAGCGTCATTACTCCAGTGACATGATCCTTCAGAAATCATTCTAATATTCTGATTTGCTGTTCAAAAAACATTTATTATTTTGTTGAGCTGAGTAGAACATTTTCAGGTTTCTTTGATGAATAGAAAGTTCAAACAAACAGCATTTATCTGAAATAGAATTTTTTTGTAACATTATGAATGTCTTCTATAATCACTATAAATTTAGCACACAAACTTTAGCTTTGATCATAGGAATAAATTACATTTAAAAAAAAATCAAATATAAGTCTCTTGGAACAGGTCAGCTGGATAAAATTTATTTATTTTCACTCTGGAGATGAGGGAATTTGCATTCACTGACATTTAGCAGTCTCATAATTGAGTAATGTAGTATAATCCCTCTGAAGGCACAACAATCTATAACTAGTAGCTACATAATTAATATATTTGTTTGTGTTCATATTAGATTACTCATAGTCTAAATTTGTCTAAATGATCTCATAAGCCCCAGAGTTTCTCTTGATGCAGTCACTGCAGGTGTGTTTGTGTGTATGCACATATTTTTATGGGTTCATGTGAATGTGTGTGTGTGTGTGTGTGTGTGTGTGTGTGTGTGTGTGTGTGAAGGAAATTGCATAATGCTCTTGAAACCAGTGTATGATCCAAGTTCACATTAGTATGCATAATGTTTGGGTCCTGTATTGAGTGCTTAGCTGCATTTAAAAAAGATTTTTACGTAATCCCCATCTTCCAACATAAATAAACAAAGTGTTTGGACACTTAGGACTAAAGCCCCGTTGATCTCTGTGTGCTGTCTCTGTCTCTCTATCCTCTCCCAGACCTCTATTCACTTCCTATTTACACAAAGAATGAGAGACTAAAAAGAAGGCAATCTGGATGAGCTCAAGGAGACAGAAAGGGAAGAGAATTAAAATTGGGAGTATTGAACTCAGAGCTGAAAGTTAAAAAGTTTCAAAACATTTCAAAAACAACTATTGTGATATAATAATTTTCAACTATTAATAATAGCTTCCATTGTGACTTACCTTATAATTTGACTTTTTGAAATTTAAGGCCTGGAAAAATCTTGAAAATAGCAATATTCCTGAAGAGGTACTTGAAAAGTGCTTGAATTATAAAAAGACAATGTATCTAAGATATAAGTGTTTAATTTTGTCAACAAGCACAAATCTTTTCAGACAAAATTCACACAACATACTTTTTCAGTTAATGTCATAAAACTATCACACTAAACCAGTAGTAGTACTGACAGTGTCATGTAAACATGGCTGAAGATGCCAAAGGAGGAACAGATGAACCAAATCAATTGAGTGAGTCATTTAAACTGGAGCCGCTCCGACTGATTCAAACTTGTGACTGCTTTTCATTTCAAGATTCACTAGCAAAAACCAGATCAAATTAAAAGAGCCATTTCATTTTGAATTTTGACATTGCTTGTAATTATTAAAAAAAAAAAATTACATAATTCACTGTTTCGAAGCACTCCAATCGGATCACGAATTGCAAATCATTTGATTCAGATTGGGCCTTCAAATCACGTATTGTGAATCATTTGATTTAGATCAGGACTCTGGAGCGGGTTCGTGAATCATTTGACTTAGTTCGTAACTTTCCGTATCGCAAATCAATTGATTTAGATCGGAACCTCATTTGATCTGGATCAGGACTTTGCAGTGGGTTCACAAATTATTTGCATCCTACCTCTGACTTCAGATCAGGACTTCAGAGCGGGTTCTTGAATCATTACACAACTGAATGATTTGCGATCCACTCTCCCAGTACTGATCTGAAAGGATGGTTTGTGAATCATTATTCAGATTGGGTCTTTGGAGTGCGGATTATTTGATTCAGATTGGAACTTTGCGTATTGCGAATCATTTGATTCAGATCAGGACTTTAGAGCCGACTCTTGAATCACTCTGCGAATTAAATGATTCACGCTCCAAGTCCTGATCTGAAATGATGGTTCACACATCATTATTCAGATCGGGATTTTGGAGTGCAGACCGCAAATCATTTGATTCAAATCGGAACGTTGGGCATCGCGAATCATTTGATTTAGATCAGAACCTAAAGTCGTGTATCGCAAATCTTTTGATTTAGATCGGAACTTCGCGTATCACAAACCGTTTGATTTAAATCGGGACTTCAGAGCGAATATGGTTCGCAAAACCATTATTGAGATTGGGTCTTCGGTGTGTGAATCGTGAATCATTTGATTTAGATCGGAACTTTGTGTATCACAAACCGTTTGATTCAAATCGGGATTTCAGAGCGAATATGGTTTCGCAAATCAATATTCAGATCGGGACTTCGGTGTGCGGACCTCAAATCATTTGATTCAGATCGTAACGTTGCGCATCTTAAATCAATTGATTTAGATCCGAACCTAAAGTCATGTATCGCAAATCATTTGATTTAGATCGGAACTTCGCATATCACAAACCGTTTGATTCAGATCAGGACTTCAGAGCGAATATGGTTCACAAATCATTATTCAGATCGGGACTTCAATGTGTGGATCATGAATCGTTTGATTTAGATGGGAACTTTGGAGTGCAATCCGTAAATCGTTTGATTCAGATCGTAACGTTGCGCATTACAAATCAATTGATTCAATTGATCAGAACCTCAAGTTGGGTATCGCGAATCATTTGATTCAGATCAGGACTTCGGGGCGGTTTTGAAAATCTTTTTTCAGATTTTTTTCAATCTCTGATTGCAGTCCTTGAAAATAAAAAAAGTAGTGCTTGAAAAGTCCTTCAAAGTCCTGGAATTTTATTTTACAGTATCTGTACAAACCATGTTAAGATATTAGCCTAATATTTCATCTACCTGACACCTGAAATGATAAGAACAAACACGAATGTTGTCAAGATTCTTGTCCTGGAAATCCTGGTTCAGTTTGGCCAACCATACAAGCCTTTTGTTCCTCAGACAGGTTTTTTCTGCCTTCTTGATTTGTTTTAACTTTCTGCAGGCTATAGTACTCCAAATGTTATTCCCGGTCCAACTGATTAGTACAGCCCAAAACCTGACAATAATTGATTATTTTCAGCAGGAATAATCAGCAAAATATGCAAGTTTAAGTTTGGTTCAGTGGCATTGTTTACGTTTAATGCTTCCAACATGGCCGCTTGATGATGTGTTGTGAAAACACTCTATACAGTGTGACTGAGAACTTACCTCAGTCTTAAGATTGTGTGTTTGAGTATTTTGTGTGATCATTTTCATGCTTTGCTAAACTGTAATTAGTGTAGGAGAGGTGTGGATAATTACGGGAGGTGTTTGCTTTAACTCTCTCAATTAGTACAGAAATAATTCAAAACTCTTTCGCAAAAAAGTTGCAGTGCTTCATATCCGAATTAAAAGTCTTTTCGCTGGTCTCGACTGAGTGATGCTCAAAAGCTGTGTTCAGCTAGACAACTGACCGGGTTTTGACCGACAGCCTCCGTGTTCATTTAGCTTTAGCTTCTCATGAAAATAGTGCAGCACATTGTTGGAGGGCTGGAGAGACTCCGCCCCGCAGATATCCGGTGTCAGATCAGCTCTGATGGAATGCGGCGGATTGAGAAAATTCTTTCACCTCCAAACTTCCTCATCAAGCGTGTCTGCAGCACTTTACGCTCATTCCTGACCCTATGAAAGACAAAACTTCACCGCTAACATGTAAGTTAAATTTTTCCAAATTAATCGCGGAAAGCTAGCCTATTTTGAAACTGTTTTTATTTGAATGACGGTCCACTGGAGGTGTCCGCAATAAATTAGGGTGCACTGGAGACATCTGTAGGTGTGTTACCGAAAGGGCAGTGACCCGGTTTTAACACCTTACTCATATCTTTATTGATTTAGTCTAATAAGGACACTTGACTCTGCCTTTGCCAAAGATAAGGAACGCCACTCAGTCTCAGCTCTCATTAGAGACTTGTCAAGATTACAGCACAATGAGAACTTCAGCGGAGCTAAAAGGTTTGTACTTTTTCAAGAACGCATTAATCTTAATAAACCAGTGATATGTATAAAATACACAATGGGTCTATGTATAGTTTATATAGCGGTTTATTCAAACATATGGAAGGTACGTTCAAAATGTATCTAACGTTACATTAAAATTGTTATTTAACAGTATTGCTTAATTACCATTTTACGCAACATGTAATCAGAACTAAAAAAAAAATACGTTTTAAGTGCATGTTGTTCATAATAGCCATCGTGTGATTTACCTAAGTGTTACATGCACTGTATTATGAACAATGTGAAACAAGTGTAAACTTTTTAGGATGTATGTATGCATGATATATATTTACTTAGTAGTACTAGTAATTTGGTATACTAATAATAGCATGAGAATAACGAATGTATTATGTTAAAAAAGGACTGGGTTCAGTGCCACACAGATCTAACGTTACTATATAAAAAAGCTGTGCTGCGATACTGAGATACAGTACAATTATCCTAAACTAAGTGGTTAACGTCAAAATGTTTTTTTGCCACAACCCAACATTTTATGAGTTTAAATCGTTTTGAGGTTTCGGTTCTGAGTCTTTATTATAGCTTAATGAGTTGTATGAGTGACTTTACTTAATGAGTGACGTTAATTAATAGTCAACTGGGGTAAAGCATTGCATAACTGTGGCAAATTAGGGCATTTCATGATCTTATGTAAATTTCCTGATATGGCTCTTAATAACAAAAGGAAAGAATGCGGAAGAATGCTTGAATTTTCCTAGAAGCAATTAATTACGATTCATTTCTGCGAATCGGTTCTTTCGAACAAGTTTCAAACGCCCGTTCAAAACCGATTCGAATTATTTTACACATTATGTTATTACGCACTGAAATCGTATACATCAAACGTTTATTATTTTACGTTAAATATTTAATTTTAATTACGTTTCATTTTCTAAGAATGTATATTGTGATTTAAAGTGTCCCGGTTACGTTTCGCCTGAAATACTCTTACTCTTACGATTCAGATTTATGACCGTGATCGTTACTCGCTCGGTGAGTGGAATCCTAACGGCTCGGACTGACTCGTTTGGACAAGTTCGATTCATTGAAACATCTGACACAAAAGAACGGTTCATTCACCGTTAATCCAGTCAGTACTTTTCCAGTGAGTGTTGAAGTTTGGCTCGGTTCCTGAGTCTTTTGTCTCATTCATGCGTCATCTGTCACAATGGTTAAAATGGGGCTTTGAAAAAAAACTTTGAGGTAAAGAGTAAAAGAGCTGCAGTAGGACTCATTGACTGTTGGGCACTCGTGGATAGCATTGGAGGTCTTTGCACAGGTATTATGCTTTATCTTTACACTTGTACTGAATACATTGCTTACTCTTGCGGTTGGTAATAGCTATGAGACTGTGTAGCAATGCTGGGACTGTTTGTAATATGACAGTATTCTAAGACAGGCATGTTTGTTCAGGAAAGAAAGAAACAGTGTCTCAATTTTAAACCCTTTTGACGTTCCTCTCAACAGAACATGTAGTCCTACTCGGCTTGCTAGATCCGGGAGGATCTTGTTTTCAACTGTAACATAACATAACATTAGATTTTAGGAGCGTTACGTTTGCGTGTACCCTTCACTAACATCTGGCCCCTCACAGACGTCACAGCTGACTCCGTTAGAACCGAAGGTACATACGCCAGGCCACGCCTCCGCAAACAGAGACTTGCGTCAGGACACGCCTCCTCTCTAAGAACGCTCTCCAAGCCACGCCTCTAAGCGGAACGCGATCTCTAGCCTCCTCCCCCCGGTCTTTTAAATAGTTGGAACAGTAGTGTAGGAGTTCAGTAGCGCTTTGTGTCGTTTTGGTTACGGGCCCGGAGTGGAAAACTACAGCAATGACTATCCAAACGGAGACGGGCGTCCCAGCTTCAGACTTGACCTACTCTAAAACAAGAGGACTAGTAGCTAACCTCAGTGGTAGGCTTTGTTTTTCAGATGAATGGAATCTCCTGAGCCAACTTTAGCACAGAATGGGAAGAATATTAAGTGATCTAGCTTTTTAATGGATCTTTTTTTCTCTCTCTCTCTTTGCTTTTTCTTTCATGTGCAGCCTTTATGAAACAGAGGAAGATGGGACTGAATGACTTTATCCAGAAGCTTTCCACAAACTCTTATGCATGCAAGCAGTAAGTTTATTTGATGTGAATCTGTGAAGAAAAGTGCATGTTTACATATTGGTTTCAAATATGTATTCATTTACAAAGAAAATGTACAAACTTATTTCAAATGTGCTCATTTGCAAAGAAGAACATAAGTATACAATGTTTTTTTTTTCTACATTTATGACATTTAATTGTTAAAATAAGATTGACTATAAGTTTAACTATGTAATATGCATTTGTAAGAACTTTATTTGGACAATTTTAAAGATGATTTTTCTCAATATTTTGATTTTTTTTTTTTTGCATCCTTAGATGCACCCAGATTTTCAAATAGTTGTATCTTGGCAAATATCGTCCTATCTATTCAGCTTTCAGATGTTGTATACATCTCAGTTAAATAGAAAAACTGACCCTTTCACATATGTATGTATGTATATATATATGTGTGTGTGTGTATATATATATATATATATATATATATAGAAACTATTCATTTTGAAATAATTTAAAATCTTAAGTAGTTCAAATTCAGACATTTCTCTTTGTTTGTTTGCTAAGTTGTCCTAAGTGTCTGGTCTTTTCTTCCTGCAGTCCTGAGGTCCAGTCCATCTTGAACTTGACACCTCCACAAGATGCTGAGCTGATGAACAGCAACCCTTCCCCACCGGTAAATCTGCGTTTATTTATGTCATTAAAACTATGTGTTTGTGTATGTGTCATGCATCTTTTCTGCAAAACAACATATGAATCATATTTATCTAATCACCTCTCTCTCCTCTCCAGCCAAGTCCTTCTCAGCAGATAAACCTCGGCCCTTCATCCAACCCCACCGCCAAACCCTCAGACTTTGACTTTCTTAAGGTCATCGGAAAAGGCAGCTTTGGAAAGGTTCTTCTGGCCCGCCACCGAAGCGATGAAAAGTTCTACGCAGTCAAGGTGCTGCAAAAGAAAGCCATCTTGAAGAAAAAAGAGGTATGGAATCATACAAAGCTGTTCTAATTCACTCCTAGTAGCTTATGGAGAATGCATTGGCATAATAGTCCTTTTGACCTCTAACCTCTGACCTCAGGAGAAACACATCATGTCTGAGCGGAACGTGTTACTGAAGAATGTCAAGCATCCTTTCTTGGTGGGCCTGCATTACTCCTTTCAGACTGCTGATAAACTCTACTTTGTCCTGGACTACATCAATGGCGGAGAGGTGCGTAATTGCCATTTTCCATTTCCATTTCCACACAGTTTGGAGTAAAACAATATTTACAAGAGAGAAAATAAAATGGTCAAAGATGTTGGAGACAGTGAGGTAGCTGCAGACAGAAAAAGGATATCCTGTCATGAGAAGCAAAGAGGAGCGGCTGGGCTCTGAATAGGAAACTCTCCTCAGGAAATGGCTGGGAGGGGAAAGTGTGTAAGGTGGGGGGAACCAGATTTAGCAGCTATGGTGGTTTAGACCTAGTCTAACTCAACAGTCTCTGAGGGCTGCGAAGCAGGGGTATGTTCTCATTTCCTGCCATTGTTCAGGATTGTGGAGTCTAGAAAGCCTTGATTAAGTACGCTATTCAGGATATGGAATTCACAGACTAATCTGTCTCCTCTCTTTTTTTGTCTTTCCATAGCTGTTCTATCATTTGCAAAGGGAGCGATGCTTTTTGGAGCCTCGTGCACGGTTCTATGCAGCTGAGATCGCAAGCGCCTTGGGGTACCTGCACTCGTTGAACATTGTGTACCGAGATTTGAAGCCGGAGAACATTCTCTTGGATTCTCAAGGACACATCATCCTGACTGACTTCGGCCTGTGCAAAGAGAACATAGAACCTAATGGAACAACGTCAACCTTCTGTGGAACACCAGAGGTAAAAAACATTCAATTTATTGCTAAGTAGTGCATTTGCATTGCATTTGCAGCCAGTAAGCTAACTTTCTTTTTTTGTCTTGCAGTATTTGGCACCGGAGGTGTTACACAAGCAGCCGTACGACCGAACAGTGGACTGGTGGTGTTTGGGCGCAGTGCTGTATGAAATGTTATATGGCCTGGTGAGTTTTTCCAGCAAAATAAATTGATGTGTTTAACTTATTAGCTTAATTGAATTGAAATAGATTTGATCACTCAGCTTTTTACATGATTGCTTTCATGCTTTCTCCACAGCCTCCGTTCTACAGCCGGAACACAGCGGAAATGTACGATAACATTCTGAACAAGCCACTGCAGCTCAAACCCAACATATCCAACGCTGCCAGACACCTGCTGGAGGGCCTGCTGCAAAAAGACCGAACCAAGAGACTAGGCTTCACTGATGACTTTGTAAGTGTTTATATATGTGTGTGTGTGTGTGTGTGTGTGTATATATATATATATATATATATATATATATATATATATATATATATATATATAATATACAGTTGAAGTCAAACGTTTACATACACCTTGCAGAATCTGCAAAACGTTAATTATTTTAGCAAAATACAAAATGCATGTTATTTTTTTATTTCGTACTGACCTGAATAAAATGACTAAACAATGACTGTATGATTTTGAGATCCATCTTTTCACACTGAGGACAACTGAGGGACTCATATGCAACTATTACAGAAGGTTCAAACACTCCTTGAGGCTCCAGAAGGTAAAACCATGCATTAAGAGCGAGGGGTGTAAACTTTTGAACAGAATGAAGATATGTACATTTTTATTTTCCCTAAATATCATATTTTTTAATTTAGTACTACTGTTCAGAAGCTACAAAAGATACTTACATGTTTCCCAGCAGACAAAATAAGTTAAATTTATCCTGATCTTCAATTTCAAAAGTTTTCACCCCCGGCTCAGTGAGTGTTTGAACCTTCTGTAATAGTTACATATGAGTCCCTCAGTTGTCCTCAGCGTGAAAAGATGGATCTTAAAATCATACAGTCATTGTTAGAAAGGGTTCAAATATACAAAAGTGTTGAAAAACCAAATAAATTGTGAGAACTGTTTAGAACAAACAAGGGACTCATGAACAACTATTACTAAACAAAAAAAAAAAAAAACACCACCATGGATCATTCAGGTAACAACACAGTATTAATAATCAAGTGTATGTAAACGTTTGAATGGGGTATTTTTTTTTATTTATTTTTTATTCAACTTCCTTCATGTGAAATACCTTATTCGGGTCAGTACTAAATAAAAAAACTGCATAGTGCATGTAAACTAGAGTGCGGATCGGGCCGCATTTTTCTGTCCGAGCCCGGCCCGAGTCCGACAGAGCAGTAACCGAACCCGACCCGAGCCCGACAAGCATTAAGATATTTATGTCCGAGCCCGATCCCAGCCCGACACAGTTAAAATCTCTTTTTTACTCATACTAATGACACATGCACTTTTTTGTGTGGAAAGCCCGCTTTTATTAAGCCACTGTAAAAAAAGCGTTCGGAAATGTCAACAGATGAGAGCATCAGTGCACACTGGGCAAAAAGCGCCGTTATAACACGGGCGCACTATCGCGCTGAGGTGACCGAGCCCGACCCGAACCCGAGCATCCTTTCTAAATATCTGTCCGAACCCAGCCCGACCCGTCGGGTTCTGTCGGGTACCGTCGGGCTCGGCTCGGGTATCCATCCTCTAATGTAAACCTTTGACTTCAACCTTATTTATATCATATTACATAGTAGTGTTATTGCTCTTTTATCTAATGTATCTTCTATTTCATTTTGTAGACCGAGATCAAGAACCACATGTTCTTCTCTCCCATCAACTGGGATGATCTAAACGCCAAGAAGCTGACGCCACCCTTCAACCCCAACGTGGTACGTTCCACTGCTCTTCTGCTTGACTTTGGGTTGTTAACACATAGCACTGGATGTTATAAATAAAAAGTACCTAGTCATTCAGCCATGACTTTGTGTAATTTTAACGTTTTTGTTTCAGACGGGGCCTAATGACTTGCGGCACTTCGACCCCGAGTTCACCGACGAGCCGGTGCCGAATTCAATCGGCTGCTCCCCGGACAGCGCTCTAGTCACAGCCAGCATCACAGAGGCGGCCGAGGCTTTCCTAGGCTTCTCCTACGCCCCTGCCATGGATTCCTTCCTGTAGCCCATCGCACATCTCCGCCATTCCATAGACACTTACCTGTAGCTCATTACCCATGGAAACACTGTCCCATGGAATCACACCTGTAGTGCATCACTATGAGAAAAGCAAACCCCGTCTCATTTCCCTGCCTCCAGATGGGGGGCATTTGCACATGGCGTACGGCAGCTCAAAAGGCCTTTGTTAAAAGGCCTGAGTTTTACACATAAAAAAGACTTCATCTTCATCGACTGCATCCGAATGCACGGTTTCTCCTCCGAATTCACCCCGGCTTGTGTCAGATGGGGGAAAAAGAGAGAGAAGATTGATGCTGATGGACGATCGTTATGTACTTTTCCTTTCTCGAGATTAATTTCCAGCTCATTTGCTTTTATAGGATTGTTGATGCTAGACTTCATTGTTTTGGATGGATCGGATGTGTGCGTGCGTGTATGTGCCTTCGTTTTAACAGCCCTTCACACGTTTGTTTAATCTAAATCATGCGATCTGGCACGTCAGTCCGTGTCTGATATAAATACAGTCAGTCGACGTGACGCTAAAACCACTAAAATATATCAGCATCTGATGTTTTCGTGATCTTTCAGTTACGCATCTGGGATCGAGTTGCACATTTATCTTCCTAATTTAAAGAGCACTTCCTTTTTTGTGTTTTTCTTGTTTATTTGAATCAAGCGGAAGGTGCTAGAGGGATGTGCTGCTAATGTGTGTAGATACGCACTTGGACCAAGGAATCAGACGTCTCTGTTTTACCTTAGTCTTCCAGCCTCCTAGGATGTACAGTAATCGTACAGCTCAGAAATGAGCCGGTTTTGTCTGAACACCACATTCCATGGAATAAGACTGTATGGTTATTTAAGTTTGTTTGTATATTTTACGGTCTATGTATTAGTTTTAATGTATATGGAACAAAACTTAAGGTATGCTTATATGTAACTATAAATGTACTGTAAAATTGTAAAATGTTTGAATCATGTGACCTTGTTTGGTTCGCAATAAAACTTTATGGTTATTTTCCCCAAAACAACATTTGCATCTGTTTCTTTCTGTAGGTTACACTAAATCATTGGGTCATATAATTTAACAAACAAACGGATTAAGCAAGCATGAAATGTCATCAGTCTCCTCAGCTGGTCAAAGGTTGCTTTTAGTACAGTGTTGTGCGTCATAGAACTCCCAACGCAATACTCACGCCATCCCTGCACATTGAACCCCATCTTTAACCGGCCATCATTTTAATTTCTCCGGCAGCTGTCAATGTGTATGTATTAACTCCAACTCCTAGAACCGGCCTAATGGTCTGAGCAAATTCGCTGGAAACGCTAAACTTGAGGCCTTACACTCGGTCACGCATCAGTGAAATTACTGGTAATTCGTTAAAAGTAAACCTGAGCGTTGCTTTTAAGAGATTTCGGAGACATGCCATGCAGGATACACAGGAAATTATATCAGCTGTAAAGATACTTTGGCTCTCAACAGGCCAACATGGATATGTGACTGATTACTAAATATAACTCTTATCAATAACCTGCAGATATGTAATGTGGTGTCATAAAATCTCACAATAGAAAGTTTGTTTTATATGGAGCAACGCTGCGGTGCAATAAAAAATGAGTACTGATAAATAGATGAATAGATAAATTGAGTGAGTTACAATCGTAGATCTTTGATGCACTAGCGCCCCCCAATGTTGCTTTTAAAACACTTGGACACATTTTCTTTCCTGAACATGATCTGAAGCCAAATCACTTCCAAATCACTTCCATCACTTCCAGTTTTTGTTTACATAATATATGTATACTGCACACACACACACACACACACACACACACACACACACACACACACACACACACACACGCTTTTAAAATATTACATGTATTTAGACATGCATATATTTATATGCATATTTATATAATTGATATATAAATATTTAATATTTGAAACATAATATTTTTATTAAATTTATACATGTATGTGTGTGTGTATTTATATATACATAATAAATATACACAGTACACACACATATATATTATATAAACAAAAACTTTTATTTTGGATGCGATTAATCGCGATTTGTCGTTTGACAGCACTATTCTGCATGTATGTACTATAACAACAATTTATTGCATTTTGTTGAATGCTTGGCTACAGATCATGTTCAAGAAAAAAAGTGTCTAACTGTTAAAAAAAAAAACTTTTTCCTAAAATTACATTTCTCTGGCCAGTAGATGGCACTATATTACAACAGAAGATGTTCTGGAACTAACACTGTGATCTTTTTATCACAAACTGAAAAAACACATGCCCGTGTAATGTTATTTACAAAACACTACATAACAGTACAGTACGTCTGTCTACACTACAGTCAAAAGTTTTTAAACAGTGATTTTTTAAATGTTTTTTTAAAGAATTCTTTTCTTCTCACCAAGCTTGCATTTATTTGATCCAAACTACAGCAAAAGCGGTAAGTTTGCAAAATATGTTTAGTATTTAAAATATCTGGTTTCTCTTTGAATATATTTTAAAATGTAATTCATTCCTACGATCAAGGCTACATTTTCAGCATCATTATGCCAGTCTTCAGTGTCACATCCTTCAGGAATCATTATAATATGCTGATTTGCTGTTCAAAAACATTTATGATTATTATCCATATTTAAAACAGTTGAGTACATTTTTTAGGATATAGAAACATCCAAGGAACAGCATTTATCTGAAATAAAAAGCTTTTGTAAATTGTAACATTATACACAACACCATTTTAAAAGTGGAGTCAGTATTTTGGGGGGAAAGAAATGATAGAAATTAATACTTTTATTTAGCAAGGATGTTAGAATTGATCAAAAGTAATGATATTTAATCTATTCAGCTGTTTTCAACATAATAATAATAATAATAATAATAATAATAATAATAATAATAATAATAATAAATGTTTTTAGCAGCAAATCAGCATATTTGAATGATTTCTGAAGACTGGAGTAATGATGCTAAAAATTCAGCTTTTAAATCACAGGAATAAATTACATTTTAAAATATTTTCAAATAGAAAACTGATTTTTTAAAATAGTAAAATATTCACAATATTACTGCTTTTGCTGTAATTTGGATCTAATAAATGCAGGCTTGGTGAGCAGAAGACTCTTCTTTAAAAAACATCTTGTACATATAGTGTATGGAAAGGCCACAGTTGCTGTTTAGCCACTCAAGTATTACACAACACAGCAGTTTACTGTTCATGGCAGAGTTCTGTTCTAGAGGTGTAATTATACACTAGAATATGAATTTTGCAGCCAACTAAATGATTTATGAAGGCTAATAATCTTTTATCAAAGTGTTTTATACTCCATTATATAACTCTGATGTAACACGCATTACAGTACAAAACGGCTAACAATGAAAAAGCAGGAAAAATGTATAAGATGCAAAGCATAAAACTACTCGACTATAAATGGAAAAGACTGAGGCGCACTGTAAATTCTTGAGGTAGGTTCTCAACGCTCATAAGCAGCTGTGAAGCCACAACGGAAGTGTTTGTATACCAGCCATTTGTGTCACCTAAGATGAATTTAGTTTTCTCTTTCAGATACATGCTTCGTCTTGTTCTTATCGACATTTGTGACTATGGTGTTTTGAAGTAATGCAATCACTTACATAATCCAGCGAGTCAATAGTCAGTCCGACTCTTTTCAATGAATCTTTTGAACGGTTTGATTCAAAGAGTTGATTCGAAAACACTAACGATTCTTTTACTCAATCAAATGGTCCATGACATCTGTTTTGCAGGCGTGTTGATTCAGCTGTCCACATACACATTATGTTTATTTACAACCAGGGGCGTCGTAGTTGGGGGAAAAGGGGGACTAAATTACCAGGGCCCCAAGTGTGGGGAGGGCCCCCGAGGATCAACCCCCCCCGGAACGTAGTACAGCGGGGGCCCCTTAGCTGAGTCAGTGCACAGGGCCCAGAACGACACAGCGACGCCCCTGTTTACAACAGTTCTGTTCTTGCATTGGTCTGGTGGGAATAAAGCAATACTCAAGCGTGCGATAGTATAGTAACATTCAGATGACTCTGAAATGGCTCTGGATGTGTTATTATTAAGGTAGGTTTTGTAAGCACAGAGATATGTACAAGCAGTATTAATTGAGATAATACCTAATATTTCACCTACCTGACCGGAAATGATATGAACAAACACAAATGTGGTCAAGATTCTTGCTCTGGAAATCCTGGTTTGGCCAACAACAAATGCCCTTTGTTCCTCAGACAGTTTTTTTATATAACAAACTCCTTGATTTGTTATATTTTTGGCAGTCTATAATACTCTGAATGTTTTTGCTTGTCAAACCGATTACTACAGCCCAAAACATGACAGTAATTGACCATTTCAGCAGCAATAATCAGCAAAATATTCAAAGTATGCAAAAATATGCAAAATATTTTGTTCGGTTCAGTGGCATTGTTTACATTCAGTGCCGCTAATATGGCTGATAGATGAGGAGGGCATGGTTTTTTTCTGGTTTCCAGACTGGTTTACTAAAATAAACCACAGAGAACGTTCCCAGCACGTTTGGAGAACTGTGTTCTGCGTTTGCTGGGTGCCAATTTCCTCAATTCATTGCAAACTTTTTTTTACTCCATCAGCTAAGAAATCAAATTTTTAACGGTTCCGTCCTGATTGACTTCGAATCGTAAATGACTCGTTCAGTCCGAACCGGTTCAATGATTCATTGAACAGGACTGGCCTCAGGAAGGATTCAAATCTAAAGAACTGAACTCTTGACTCCTGAACGAATCAGACACCGCAACAGCTGACAACATTCTATACGTTTATATTCTGCAGTCTTCACTAAAAAGTAAGCTTTTCTGTCGGTCACCACATTATTTCGTTAAGCCCAAACATGAAAGAATATGAGTTTCCTGGTGTAATAATGCATTTTAATGTATGAACAGAGTTCAGTCAGACTCAGAGCCCCTTAGTTCCGCTTAGTTCGTCAACCCGTTCGCTTACTTGACACTTTCAGTCTCGCTGTTTTGCATTGGTCAATGTAGGCGGAGTGTAAGTCACAGGTGCCTTCCAAAACAAGAAACGTGTGTCGACACAAGGACAGATAAGTTACTGCCACCCGGGAGGAGAGAGTCGAAGAGCTGCGATGATTTCAGACAGCATTCCCCGTTACTGGCGTTAAAGAGGTAACGTTGACATTAAAAACGGACGCTCTGTTTGAATGGCCTTGATAGGTAAAAACGCTTCTACTTGTTGATCCGCGCATAGAGCAATGACACTGAAAAATCCAAGATGGTCAATGTGCATTCCTGATTGGAACATGCTGTTATACTTGTATGTGTTAACAGCAGTAAATAAAGTTGGTTGAGGTGTTCCTACTGCTAGCTTTGTTTGTAAATATGAGCTTTGTTTTTTTTCAGTGTTCTGTGGTTACTTGTATGCTTGTTAGAGCTATATTTGAATGGTTATCTTTTTATTAGACTATGCTTTGCTAAGTTTTTCTATTGGTTTAATCCCAATAAATACCTCCAGTGTTGTGAAGTTGTCATGGCTGAGATCTAAAAAAAAGCTCTAATGGTCCCGTACAAATGCATTCTTCTATTGTATCTGCGTTCTTTAACTGCTAATATTATTCTGATGAAGTAATCACAAGGTAGGTTATTATAAACCTATTGCTGAATAATCATTGTTTACTGTCCACCTACTGTAGTTCACCACAACCCTTGAAGAACATGGTCGCATACGAAGAGTCCATAAGAATGACTTCAGATCCTCAGAGCAAAACATGTCTACAGAATCAGGACACACACGTATATCAAGAGAAAAGCCCATCTGCGAAATCAGGTAGGTACTCCATCACACAGGTATAAAAAGCTTCTGTATTTTTAGTTTTTGATGTCAAAGTCTGTGCATCCAGTCAAACTAAAACAGATCTGTCACTTGGTAGACAAGCTTTTAAATAAATTACATTTTCCTTAGTAATTATTTGTGTGGTGATAAGTTACAATTTTAAATGCAAAAAGTTTAAATGCAAACTATTTATATGAACAATCATTTTTAAATTTTTCTAGCCCAAAAAAGTAAGCTATTTTGAAGATTTGTCCTGTGGTGTGACTATCTCAAGCATGGTTCAATAAAATACAACTTGTATAAATTAAAAAGAGAAGCATATTAGTAAATGGCAATTGTTTTTTTACATCCGTATATTTCTAAAAGCATAGGAGCTGGATACATTTTGTCACTGAAAACCATGTCACCATATCCTGACTGTAAATCGGCCAATTTCACTAACACTTTAATTAGTTGAAGGCCCCCATTCAAGGTTGTGTTACTGAAACCCCCTGTGAAGCCCATGACATGTGCACATGGTAAATGTTTGTCTCAGAATTGTTCAAATATTTACCTTTTTTGGAACCACTATAAACTGTACGATTTGTTGCCGTGTGACACCCCTAAATTATATTTTATATGAAAAACTGTATGGTAAACTACATAATCATGGAGATTATTTATGAAAAGGTGTCTTGCTAGTTGTTAATGACAGGTTAGCCTAGAATAGCGTGGTATTTAACTGACACAAAAGGCTGAAACATCCTTTGGTGTGACAGAAAATACTTTCACACCACAGGGCAAAGATGTCCTGAGCATTTTAAATAACTACATAAGATTTGTTTAACTCCTTTTTTTCTTTTTTTAAATTATTTTCAGTGTTCCTAAATGCAATAATTACATTAATTAAAATATTTTCTGATGTTTTTGCAGAAGTGTAATCAAAATAAGTATAAAATGTGATACTTTGTTTTTGAGGGAGAGTAATTAGTGAGAGAAAAGAGTG
>NC_133378.1:29706850-29801210 GCF_049309525.1 Garra rufa | reverse complement strand
CTGTAATAGTTGCATATGAGTCCCTCATGTCCAAATGGATCTCAAAATCACAAAATGTTGAAAAATCGAAGAATTTGTGCGACCTGAAGGATTTTCCTTAGTACATTTCTTTCTCTCTCTCTGTCTCTGTAGGCAATGGTGCAGCACTGGTGTTGTGTTCTGTGTCTGTGGCCTGTCTGAGTGGGTTGATGATGGGCTACGAGATGAGTCTAATATCAGGAGCATTGCTTCAACTCAGGGATGTTTTAAATCTCTCCTGCCCGCAGCAAGAGCAAGTCGTTGGGTCTCTTCTGTTTGGAGCCTTCCTCCTCTCCCTGGGTGGCGGCATCATCCTGGACCGTTACGGACGTCGGTTCTCCATCATCCTCACGGCACTGCTATGTGTGTTAGGCACACTTCTGAGTGTGTGCGTGGTGTCGTTTTGGGCACTAGTGATTGGGCGAATGCTTGTCGGCATGTCGGTAGCGCTGTCGGGCACAGCGTCTTGCCTTTACGCAGCAGAAGTGGCGCCAGCTCCCTGGCGCGGGAGGTGTGTATGCGTGTATGAGTTGATGGTAGTTTTAGGGATGCTGTTGGGTTTTGGACTGAGCTGTGCGTTCGCAGGGGTCCCGGATGGATGGAGGTTTACGTTCGGTGGTGTGCTGCTCCCTGCTTTGCTGCAAGCTGGCATCATGCCACTTTTGCCACAGAGTCCACGCTTTTTGCTGGCCCAGCAGCGTGAGAAAGAAGCTTATGCAACTCTTCTACGTCTCCGTGCAGGAATCAAAGGAGTAGACGCAGTGGAGGACGAACTTCGGGCGATACGCATGGCATTGGGGGCGGAGCGCCTGCACGGCTTCCTGGACCTCTTTCGCTCTCGTGACAATATGCTTCAGAGACTGCTTGTTGGCGCTGCGCTGGTTTTCTTGCAGCAGACTACGGGACAGCCTAACATTTTAGCATACGCGTCGACTGTTCTCAGCAGCGTGGGCTTCCATGGGAACGAAGCAGCAACTCTTGCATCCACAGGGTTTGGTGTGGTTAAAGTGGGTGGGACCATTCCTGCAGTCTTTCTAGTGGACAAAGTGGGCCCTAAAGCCTTACTATGTGTTGGAACTGTTGTCATGATGTTGTCAACAGCAACACTGGGGGCCGTTACTATGCAAAGCCGCACACATGTTTCTAGTCTATGCAGAGGCCCTGTTAATTCAGCAAACCTCACAGTATTTGAGACGGGAACAGAGACTGATTTCCAGACAAACACTCCACTGGGTTTATACCAGCCTTCTTACAATGAACTTCAAAACAAGCACAAAACAAATGCTTTCCTCACTAGCATTAATGACACTAAGGACCACTGGATTGTAAACTACACTCATGATCATAGGACAGCGTTTATGGATCCTGAGAAAGACAGTTCCAAAATTGCACTTCACTCTCTTCATGTTAATGAGGTGTCGCCCTCTCTGAAATGGATCTCTCTGGTCAGCTTGCTGGTATACGTAGCTGGATTTTCCATCAGCTTGGGACCAAGTAAGATTCAGTTACTTTTCACATTGTCACACTAAAGGGATAGTTCACCCAAAAATGAAAATTTAATGTTTATCTACTTACCCCCAGAGCATCCAAGATGTAGCTGACTTTGTTTCTTCAGTAAAACACAAACTAAGATTTTTAACTCAAACCGTTGCAGTCTGTCAGTCATATAATAGCTGTCAATGGGACCCACAGCTTTATCCTAACAAACCATAGATAAAATGAAAAGCTTATTTATTCAGCTATATAAAGCTCAATTTCGAAAAATTGTCACTTATGACTGATTTTGTCATCCAGGGTCACAAACTGAAATAAGGTTAGGACAATCTAAATCTAAAAAAAAAGTTTTTTATTTTTATATTTTTTAATACATTTTTATATTATATATTTTTTATTTTTGGAACAACATGAGGTTGAGTAAAAGTTTTTTTGTTTTGTTTTTTAAGGTGAACTATTCTGTTTAATTCTGTTTCTGTGAAATATGTTGCCCATTTTTCATTTTTATAAGCTGTTTTTTCATTGTTTCTGTCGTCTTTTAACTAAATATATTTCTCCCTTCATGTAATCATCAATCTGCAGTGGTTCATGTGGTTTTGAGTGCGATCTTCCCGACTGGCATCCGTGGAAAGGCTGTGTCCGTCATCTCTGCCTTTAACTGGGCCACAAATTTGCTCATATCGATGACCTTCCTTACTCTGACAGGTAACAGTCTCAAGTTCTCAAGTTCTCTTTCATGTCTAATTGTGCTTAAATTGTCAAATAGACAAGTTTATGTTAAAAACACACACGTTACAAAAACAGTCGGTTATGGCTGTAATGGTAAACAGCTGGGAAACATGGGCGGTAATATTATAATAAGATCCCCTTACTATATCATGGTGGAGCGAAATCAGATGCACTCGGTTTTTTTGCACATGCTTACAGAGAAAGTCTTACCAAAACAAAGTTACTAGGTTGTCATTTTCACATTTTCTGGATTGGTAGATGCACTGGGCACCCGATTATAGTACTTAAACGCAAAAAAGTCAGATTTTCATGATATGTCACCTTTAGTACAAAATCTGTCCCTTGCTGTTTGTGCTACAGACATGAATGTCATTACACTTCTAAAAAGAGTCTAACAAACCAAGACACCATAATGTCTCTTCAGGAGTTATGTAAGAGCACAGTTAATGTTGCCATAGATTATTAACTAACAAGGTAAAAAGGATGTGTTGTTTTGATTCGAGTTACTATTCTAGAAAACATTGGATTGATTATTAATGTTAGACTTTAACCCAGCATGTTGTTCTCACAGCCTACAAGTGTTGCTCTAGCCTATCTAAAATTACATAAATCAAAGGTTTTCAAACGGGTCCAGGGTCCTCAAGGGGTCTGCAAGGGGGTCTGTGGAAAACTTGAGAAAAAAATTTAAGCAGATAGATAGATCTCTTTCTCTTCTTCTCTGTAGTCTTCATCTGTTTCATCGCCGCTTGATGTTGCAACAAGCTCTCTTTACCCATGTGTACCCTCTTTTTAACCTTTGTTAAGGTTCCACAACTGTTGCTTATTCATTTTATCTTAAAGTAAACAAAGGAAGTATTGCAAGTACTTTCCATAGCATTCAAGCATTTTCATACTAAAGCGTATATGGCATTAACCTAAAAACATGCAAATAACAACTCTGAAACAGATAAATAGCATTATTAATATCTAGAACAATATACGTTTTGTTCTCAGAAACTGATCACTAAGTGTGGATGGAGTTAGGATTGTGTGTTTAGAGGCAGTCCGCCAAACATTAATTTGCCACCTGTGGGGATGTTCCCACAGAGATGGAATGAAAACACAAAGAAACACAAACTCACAAAGTTTTGCACAGAACAATAAACAAAAAATAGTTTTGTAGCAGAAAGAAGTGCTTTTCAAAAGGTGATTTACTGAAATGTATTGTGTTTGCAGAGAGGATCGGCCTGCCCACCGTGATCTTCTCCTACGCTGCTATGAGCTTTGTGTTGGTGGTGTTTGTGATTGTATTTGTGCCAGAGACGAAAGGCCGATCGCTGGAACAGATATCTAAAGAGCTTGCCATGAAGTAAGCACACACACACACACACACACACACACACACACACACACACACACACACACACACACACACACGTTGGGTTTACATGTTTTATGGGGACATTCCATAGGCGTAATGGTTTTTATACTGTACAAACCGTACTTTCTATCGCCCTACACCTACCTTACACCTAAACCTAGCCCTCACAGGAGATTGTGCACACTTTTACTTCCTCAAAAAAACTCATTGTGCATGATTTATAAGCCTGTTTCCTCATGGGGACCTGAGAAATGTCCCCACAAGGTCAAAATCTACTGGTATTCCTATCCTTGTGGGGACATTTGGTCCCCATAACGTGATGAATACCAGGTACACACACACACACACACACACACACACACACACACACACACACACACACGCGTTGGGTTTACATGTTTTATGGGGACATTCCATAGGCGTAATGGTTTTCATACTGTACAAACCGTATTTTCTATGGCCCTACACCTACCCTACACCTAAACCTAGCCCTCACAGGAGATTGTGCACACTTTTACTTCCTCAAAAAAACTCATTGTGCATGATTTATAAGCCTGTTTCCTCATGGGGACCTAAGAAATGTCCCCACAAGGTCAAAATCTACTGGAATACCAGGTACACACACACACACACACACACACACACACAAATGCCTCTCATGTTAATAGACCCATTGGCTTGTGCTGTTCTCAAATTAAATTGGCTAGTCCTCTTTTCCCCCCAAACATGTACTGGCTACAATTTCTAAATTGCCTAAGATGTCTAAGTTTTGGCTTGTTGTCCTTAAACTTGCTGAAGGTAGTGACTAAAGAGTAGTTAGGCAGTGTATATAATCAACCAATTGTGGCGTGCATATAGAGAACAGATAAATCAATGCAAATACCAAATATACAGTGCCTTGCAAAAGTATTTATACCCCAACATTTTATGTTGCTGCCTTATGTTAAACTGCTTTAAATTACATTTTTCCACATCAGTATACACTCCATACACTATAATGACAAAGCAAAAAAATGGTTTTTAATATCTTTGCAAATTTATTAAAAATAAAAAACTTAAATTATTCCATTGCATAAGTATTCATATTCATATATTCATATCTGGGACAGTTAGCTCAGGGGCATTCATATTGCTTGTAGGTGTTACTACACTTAGAGTGAAGTTAACCTGTGGCAAATTTAATTAAATGGGTATGATTTGGAAAGGCACACGTTTTAATAAAAGGTCTAACAGCTAAAAATGCATATCAGAGCAAAAATCAAGCCCTAAGGTAAAAACAAAACTGCCTGTAGAGCTCAGAGACAGGACTGCATCAAGCTACTGGGGAAGAGTTCAGAAAATATTCTGCTGCATTGAAGGTTTACAGAAGCATGTAGTCTTTGATACCCTTAATGGAAGAAGTTTGAAACGACTAGGACTTTTTCTAGAGCTGGCCTCCTGGCCAACATGAGCAACTGATAGAGAAGGACCTTGGCTAGAGTGGTGACCAAGAACTTGATGGTTACTCTAGTTGAGCTCCATTATCATATATGCAGATGGGAGAAACTTACAGAAGAATAAAACATCACTGCAACATTTCACCGATTTGGGCTTTATGGTGGTGTGGCAAGACTCAATCCTCTCCTGTGAAGGCACATGAAAACACACATGGAATTTGCAAAATAGCACCTAAAGGACCCTCAGACTGTGAGAAACAAGATTCTGTGGTATGATAAACCTTCATTCCAAGCAACATATTTGAAGCAAACCAGGCATAGCTCATCACCTGCCAAGTACCATGCCAAAAAGAAAAGTGTGGTGTAGCATCCTCATGCTGTGGGGTTGTTTTTCAGTGGCAGGGACTGAGGGACTCAAAGCTCAATGCACCAAAATATTGAGGTAGCCTTAATGAAAACCCAGTCCAGAGCATTCAGAACCTCAGACTGGACAGAAGGTTCACCTTCCAACAGGACAATGACCCTAAGGACACAGCAAGATTGACTTATAGACAACTCTGTGAATGTCCTTGAGTGGCACAGCCAGCACCTGGGATTGAACGCAATTAAACATTTCTGGAGAAACCTGAAAATGTCTGCCAGACCCGAGGTGAGGCGAAGAATGGCAGATAATTGCCAAATGTTGATATGCAAGTCTTATTGCATCATACCCAAAAAGACTTGAGGCTGTAAATGTGCTTTTAGTACTGAGTTAAGGGTGTGAATACTAGTTTTTATTTTTAATAAATGTATGAAGTTGTGATAATTCTGTTTTTGCTTCGTCATTATGGTGCATGGAGTGTAGATTGACGTGGAAAAAAGTAATATAAAACAGTTTAACATAAGTCAGCAACATAACATTAAAAAAAAATTAAGGAGTATGAATACTTTTGCAAGGCACTGTATAATGTATGAGGACTGTAAAGTGAATGTTAATAGGAAAACAAATCTAAAACCAGCTACTTTAAGCAATTTTGTAATCCTGGAAAAAAGACGTACGGTCACCATGAATTACTAGTGTTTGCTCGACATCACTCTTATTATTGCTTATAATAAAATGTATTAAAATGTGCTATGTAGGACAATTTTGTTAATTAAAATAATGTAGAAGAATTTAATTTGTGAATGTTTAATGCATTGATTAAATCTTAGATATTATATATGGCTAAAAATTAACAAATTTACAGTCAACGATAGACTTGAAAATACAAAATATTCTAGACGCTTGGGGTGATAAATGATGTTTTTCAGCAACCTGTTCTACAACAGTTACACACACAGGGTCAAAAACACTCACACATGATTTCACAATGTTTGGAACTCACCTCACATTGCATGCATCAGTAGCTTTATTTTGAAGTGCATCACATAACAAACACGTGTCTTTTTTGCAGGAATCACCTGAGCAGCAGACTGCTGTGCCATAGAAGAAAACAGGAGGCTACAGCACAACCCTCACAGGAGGAAAAAGCCCTTGCAACTGTTTGACTTTTTACCTAGATGAATAGTGGAAGAGCACAAGTGCATTTGCAAACAACAGGACAGCCAAATCAGTGACTGCACTATTGAAAGTATTAAAGAGATATAACTGATTGATGTTGTCATTGAGATAATTTACCTTAATAAATCTGGCATGATGGGTCAGGTGAAACCAGTTTATATGCCAATCTGATTTATTTGTATTGATTTTAAAAATGTATTTTAAGTAGTTTTGGTATTGACAGAGGTTTATACGAAAATTTACAGCTGACTGTTATGAAACAACTTTGGAAATCGTGCAATCATGACTAGGGATGCACCGATCCGAATCGGCCGATCATGCTTGCGCGTTTTGTCAGTAAAGCCGGTTCTGTAATCAGCGGTAAATGCCATCAGGTGCGTGATTTCACGTTGAGCCGTATATACTACACACAGCCGTTGTTTACCGACGAGATGCGCAAATCAATGTTCATTATCAGTGTGAAAGTGCGCAGCTCGTCAGTGAACAACGGCTGTGTGTAGTATATACGGCTCAACGTGAAATCACGCACCTGATGGCATTTACCGCTGATTACAGAACCGGCTTTACTGACAAAACGCGCAAGCATGATCGGCTAATCCCTAATCATGACATAATCATGCCATGGCAAGTAAAAGCAAGTAAAGTTCTGTGGCCAAGCCACATGTCAGTGTTTGTGTGCAAAGCACTACCTTTGACAACAATTGAGTGAGATGCCTTCAAGCCACCCAATTGCAAATCAGCATGTTATGTAATACAAAATGAAATGTTCATTAAAAAAAAAAAGATTTCAGTCAACAACAACAATAAAAAGGTCTCTTTCTCCATCACATCTTGTTTTATAACTTCTTATAATAGAAATTCTTCACAAAATTACATTTATTAAAACACATTTTATTATTATAAAACAAAAATAAAATGCATTTAAATATAGTTAAGATTGTAGCGATATGCTTTTCTCTGTATTTCTTTTTTCCAGTTAAATATAGAGTGTTTACACGACTCGTCATCAATCGGCCATATTGGCGGTACTGAACCTAAACAGTCCCACTGAACCGAACGAAACTCGCATATTTTGCTGTTTATTGCTGCTGAAAATGGTCAATTCTTGTCATGTTTTGAGCTGTACTAATCGTTCGGACGGGGGAAAACATTTGGAGTACTGCAGACTGCCAAAGGTTGTAACAAATCAAAGGGAAGAGTGCAAAAAAAAAACTGTCTGGAGAACAAAAGGCGTTTGTGGTTGGCCAAACTAAACCAGGATTTCCAAGAATCTTGACTACATTCATGTTTGTGCTTATCATTTCCAGTCAGGTAGGTGAAATGTTAGGCTAATATCTTTGCTAATACTGCTTGTACGCATCTTTTCCACCTATTAACTTTAGTTTGTCAAAATATTGCAAACTAAACTAAATATTTATATTGCTATATGATTTAGCAGCTTTCACATGTTTATTCCCTGGTTTAGACAGCTGTATTAGCAGAATAATGTATTCAGTTGTACATTAACTCTGCAATCCATGTTGTTTACATCGAAGTATCGCCAGTATGGCTGCACATCCGGGTAACTGACCAAAGCCTGACAAGTGCAAACCCTCTATTGAGTTATGCTGCAGAATTACTCAATTACAAGATTCCGACGTTCTCGTAGACCTCGTAATTACAGCTTGTATTGTGGGAGTTTTTGGAGAGCTATAGATATGTATAGGCAGAACCGCATTCGACCGCTCCTGATACATCGACGCGTCCGCCATCTTGGAACGCTCTTTTTGTCGTAACTCACAATTAACATTAATGATTTCAAGACGCAACAACAATGAGCGGTATCTATTTGTAAAAAGTGCCTTAATTTAAATTTCTGAAGGAACTGGATGACCTTTCACAGGTAGGAATACGTTGGTTTGTGTTTAATATGTTTATAACATTAACTCAATATTAAAAGATTTAAAACTAAAGAACGTTTTAAATGCCTTGTTAGCTAACAGCTACGTCCTGTTGTATCGTGTTAGTTTACCAAAAGCATCTTCTGAAGTCTGCTGAAGATGTAGATATTCGTGCATAATAACTACAGTTGCAGTGCAGATAAACTGACAACTTGCTCTCTAGTGGTGGACGGCTCACTTAGGCCCATAGAAACAAGCGCAGCATATGAATTTATGCGCTGAGTTGATAGTGTTGCCATAATGCACACGTTCTTTTGTTATCATCTTGAGACAGGCTGAGACATATGTACAGTATATGGGGCCTGATGCATAGTTATAGAGACAGCGCCACGCATCATAATCTGAAGGCCACGCAACAAACCAACGCTCTCCATTGACTTTGTATTGCGGGAAGCTGCCTCTTTGTCATTTCTGACTTATAACAAAAAACAGAACAATGTCTAAAGGCTGCTATGTGACAAGGTGTAAAGTAAACAAGCTCAAAAACAGAACTACGATTTTTTAAACTGTCGACCCAAAAAGCGAGAGTTTAAGGACACAAATAGTTGTAGATATCAGGGTTTTTCACGTTGGGCCATTCAGTTGGATCATTTCTCCAACAAAAGGAAGGTAAGGAAAGACATAGACCAATAAAATTTAGTTTCTCAATATATCTCCACTTTCAGGGTGGTGAAATAATCCTTTGACATGGTTAAATATTGAATGTTTACTGTCGCTATTAAATTTTCCTCCAGTGGGCATAGCTCTCAGAGTAATAACGTTGCGCTCTACTTTTGTGTTCTTAAACACTCGTTTTTTTAGGTCGACAGCTTATTAAAATGTAGTTCTGTGTTTTCTAGCTTGTTTACTGTACACCTTGTCACATAGCAACTTTTAGACATTGTTCTGTATTTGTTATAAGTCAGAAATGACAAGGAGTCCGCTTCCCGCAATACAAAGTTCAATGGAGAGCGTTGAATTGTTTCTCCTCTTTCGCTCAGTCTCTATATGCAAATTTAATGTCTTTCTTGAGGCAAATGTCACTGTGACCTCACATTACTTGTTGTTCACAACTGTTTTATCACTGTAAGTTGTGCCTTATCTTTTAATACCCTCTTAAGTTTATAAAGTGTGCTTTCCGCACTGTATCTAACGTTAGTAGTAAAGAGGAAAAGATGAACGGTTACTCACGCCAAACGCTCAGTCTCTGAAAGTTTTTTTTTTTGTTTGTTTAAAATTCACAATATAATTGCCAAAATGAAAACCGAGACGTCAAAAATCACTTTTTTAATTCTTAATTTTATAATGACTGTGTTTCAAAGTGGATGCGCTACCTTTGTGAAAAAATAGTCTGGCCAGAAGGGGGTGCTCTTTCTCTGTCATGTACCTATGGGATCAAAAGCCCTAATACAACGAGGCAGATTCTGGGCCTTGAAAAGGAGCAAATGTTTTTTATGAAACCTTAATCCGACCCTTGTAAAAAGAAACATCTTTCGGATGAGGCATTAAACAGGCCTCCTGACTTTCAGTGGTCATGAATTCCCTACCTTTATGATGAATTTGACCTTTTTTATGGAGGTGGTAGCACATTCCGCTGGCCTGATTGAACCTGTCAGGATGTGCTACCCCTCTATCAGAGCAGTTTCTTCAGCCAAAAAGAAAAAGTTCAACTGCTGTTTGCAGTAGTCAGATTCTGGTTACTCTGTAAAGCTAAGCAGGCCCAAGTCTGCTCTGTGCATGGATGGGAGACCCTTTGTTGAAAACTAGCTTCCTGCGGGAGATAGTTTTAGTCCAGCCAGCAGGGGTTGCTCATTCCCTGACATGTACTTTAGGTTCCAGAAGTCTAAATATACAAAAATGACTTCTGCGGTGTAAGGCTTTTGATGAAGCATTAAACCGCCCCATGTAAAAATGAGTGTCCTTCGGATGAGGCATTAAAAAGGCCTCCTGACTTTCTGTGGACATTAATTCCCTACCTTTATGATGATTTTCACCTCAATTATGGAGGTGGTAGCGCAATCTGCCGGCCTTATAGAGCCTGTCAGGATGCGCTACCTTTGTGAAAAAATAGTCTGGCCAGCAGGGGGTGCTCTTTCTCTGTCATGTACCTATGGGATCGAAAGCCATAATACAATGAGGCAGATTCTGGGCCTTGAAAAGGAGCAAATGTTTTTATAAACCTTAATCCGGCCCTTGTAAAAAGAAACATCTTTAGGATGAGGCATTAAACAGGCCTCCTGACTTTCTGTGGTCATTAATTCCCTACCTTTATGATGAATTTCACCTCACTTATGGAGGTGGTAGCGCAATCTGCCGGCCTTATAGAGCCTGTCAGGATGTGCTACCTTTGTGAAAAAATAGTCTGGCCAGCAGGGGGGGCTCTTTCTCTGTCATGTACCTATGGGATCGAAAGCCATAATACAATGAGGCAGATTCTGGGCCTTGAAAAGGAGCAAATGTTTTTATGAAACCTTAATCCGGCCCTTGTAAAAAGAAACATCTTTAGGATGAGGCATTAAACAGGCCTCCTGACTTTCTGTGGTCATTAATTCCCTACCTTTATGATGAATTTGACCTTTTTTATGGAGGTGGTAGCACATTCCGCTGGCTTGATTGAACCTGTCAGGATGTGCTACCCCTCTATCAGAGCAGTTTCTTCAGCCACAAAGAAAAAGTTCAACTGCTGTTTACAGTAGTCAGATTCTGGTTACTCTGTAAAGCTAAGCAGGCCCAAGTCTGCTCTGTGCATGGATGGGAGACCCTTTGTTGAAAACTAGCTTCCTGCGGGCGATAGTTTTAGTTCAGCCAGCAGGGGTTGCTCATTCCCTGACATGTACTTTAGGTTCCAAAAGTCCAAATATACAAAAATGACTTCTGCGGTGTAAGGCTTTTGATGAAGCATTAAACCGCCCCATGTAAAAATGAGTGTCCTTCGGATGAGGCATTAAAAAGGCCTCCTGACTTTCTGTGGACATTAATTCCCTACCTTTATGATGATTTTCACCTCAATTATGGAGGTGGTAGCGCAATCTGCCGGCCTTATAGAGCCTGTCAGGATGCGCTACCTTTGTGAAAAAATAGTCTGGCCAGCAGGGGGTGCTCTTTCTCTGTCATGTACCTATGGGATCGAAAGCCATAATACAATGAGGCAGATTCTGGGCCTTGAAAAGGAGCAAATGTTTTTATAAACCTTAATCCGGCCCTTGTAAAAAGAAACATCTTTAGGATGAGGCATTAAACAGGCCTCCTGACTTTCTGTGGTCATTAATTCCCTACCTTTATGATGAATTTCACCTCACTTATGGAGGTGGTAGCGCAATCTGCCGGCCTTATAGAGCCTGTCAGGATGTGCTACCTTTGTGAAAAACTAGTCTGGCCAGCAGGGGGGGCTCTTTCCCTGATATGTACTTATGGGTAAAAAAGTCCTAATACAACGAGGCAGATTCCAGGCCGTGAAAAGGAGCAAATGTTTGATGAAACCTTAATCCGGCAGCTGTAAAAGGAGCGTCCTTCGCTTGAGGCATTAAACTGGCCTCCTGGCTTTCTGTTGTCATTAATTCCCTACCTTAATGATGAATTTGACCTCATGTATGTAGGTGGTAGCACATTCCGCTGGCCTAATTGAACCTGTCAGAATGCGCTACCCCTCTATCTGAGCAGTTTCTTCAACCAAGAAGAGCAATTTCAACTGTTGTTTGCAGTAGTCAGATTCTGGTTACTCAGTAAAGCTAAGCAGGCCCAAGCCTGCTTTGTACATGGATGGGAGACCCTTTGTGGAAAACTAGCTTTCTGCGAGAGACAGTTTTAGTCCAACCAGCAGGGGTAGCTCATTCCCTGACATGTACTTTAGGTTCCAAAAGTCCAAATATACAAAAATGACTTCTGCGGTGTAAGGCTTTTGATGAAGCATTACACCACCCCATGTAAAAATGAGTTTCCTTTGGATGAGGCATTAAACAGGCCTCCTGACTTTCTGTGGTCATTAATTCCCTACCTTTATGATGAATTTCACCTCACTTATGGAGGTGGTAGCGCAATCTGCCGGCCTTATAGAGCCTGTCAGGATGTGCTACCTTTGTGAAAAAATAGTCTGGCCAGCAGGGGGGGCTCTTTCTCTGTCATGTACCTATGGGATCGAAAGCCATAATACAATGAGGCAGATTCTGGGCCTTGAAAAGGAGCAAATGTTTTTATGAAACCTTAATCCGGCCCTTGTAAAAAGAAACATCTTTAGGATGAGGCATTAAACAGGCCTCCTGACTTTCTGTGGTCATTAATTCCCTACCTTTATGATGAATTTGACCTTTTTTATGGAGGTGGTAGCACATTCTGCTGGCCTGATTGAACCTGTCAGGATGTGCTACCCCTCTATCAGAGCAGTTTCTTCAGCCAAAAAGGAAACGTTCAACTGCTGTTTACAGTAGTCAGATTTTGGTTACTCTGTAAAGCTAAGCAGGCCCAAGTCTGCTCTGTGCATGGATGGGAGACCCTTTGTTGAAAACTAGCTTCCTGCGGGAGATAGTTTTAGTCCAGCCAGCAGGGGTTGCTCATTCCCTGACATGTACTTTAGGTTCCAAAAGTCCAAATATACAAAAATGACTTCTGCGGTGTAAGGCTTTTGATGAAGCATTAAACCGCCCCATGTAAAAATGAGTGTCCTTCGGATGAGGCATTAAAAAGGCCTCCTGACTTTCTGTGGACATTAATTCCCTACCTTTATGATGATTTTCACCTCAATTATGGAGGTGGTAGCGCAATCTGCCGGCCTTATAGAGCCTGTCAGGATGCGCTACCTTTGTGAAAAAATAGTCTGGCCAGCAGGGGGTGCTCTTTCTCTGTCATGTACCTATGGGATCGAAAGTCCTAATACAACGAGGCAGATTCCAGGCCGTGAAAAGGAGCAAATGTTTGATGAAACCTTAATCCGGCAGCTGTCAAAGGAGCGTCCTTCGCTTGAGGCATTAAACTGGCCTCCTGGCTTTCTGTGGTCATTAATTCCCTACCTTAATGATGAATTTGACCTCATGTATGTAGGTGGTAGCACATTCCGCTGGCCTAATTGAACCTGTCAGGATGCGCTACCCCTCTATCAGAGCAGTTTCTTCAACCAAGAGGAACAAATTCAACTGTTGTTTGCAGTAGTCAGATTCTGGTTACTCTGTAAAGCTAAGCAGGCCCAAGCCTGCTCTGTGCATGGATGGGAGACCCTTTGTGGAAAACTAGCTTCCTGCGAGAGACAGTTTTAGTCCAGCCAGCAGGGGTTGCTCATTCCCTGACATGTACTTTAGGTTCCAAAAGTCCAAATATACAAAAATGACTTCTGCGGTGTAAGGCTTTTGATGAAACATTACACCACCCCATGTAAAAATGAGTTTCCTTTGGATGAGGCATTAAACAGGCCTCCTGACTTTCTGTGGTCATTAATTCCCTACCTTTATGATGAATTTCACCTCACTTATGGAGGTGGTAGCGCAATCTGCCGGCCTTATAGAGCCTGTCAGGTAGAGCCCTGCATTTGAGCCCGAGCCCGTCGGGGCCCGACTTTTTTTTGCCCCTAGGGCCGGGCTTCGGGCCAGTTTTCACGTCATAACTTGCACGCATATCGGGCTTCGGGCCTGCTTTAGAAAAAAAAAACTGAAAAAAAAAAAAAAAGTTTAATGAGATTTAATGCGTGCGGTCCCCGGAAGCGCCAGTGATGCCTAACTCGCGCATAGCAGAGTATGAGCGGAGCGCGGAGTGGAGCGGTGTGATTTTTGAATGGAGGAAGGAGCGGATTTTTTTTTATGTCGGAGCGTCATGGTTTTCACTCTCTTCAAGAGCGCTCCACCACCGCTCCATCATGAGTACAATTCATGCCAATGGTCCGTAATATAACTGCATATTAAGCAGGAAATCATATGTTAAACATGTTTAGCTTGATAGAGATGGATCACTCAAATCAGTTATCAATTATTTTCATTACAAACTTTGCACTGGATAAAGCAGCAATACTCTTTTAATGCTGACAATAATTAGCTGTGGTCGGAACAAATATTGCACACTATGTTTGAAACTCTCCTGTTATTTTATTGTATTAAATTTTATGAACAAGACTGTTACATTTCAAACATACTTAATTATTTTTTTTGACGCGGAGCGGTGTTTCTGATATCAGTGAGCGAGGAGTGGAGCTGGAGAGGAGCGAATATTAAATGCAAGATGCGCGGGGGGAAATTGTTGCAGTTCCACTCGGCTCACATACTCTGCGCAGCACAGAGATTGTTGTGTTTTTGAAGTTTTCTATATTATTATTTATTCTTTATTTGTTCATTATTCGTTTACTTTACCACTGCGACTTTGTATGTTCCGGTTTTGCGCAGCAGAGCTGCCTGCCCTGTTCGAAATGCCTTTGTTCTGAGATGGTGATAATAAACTTTAAATCTAACATTGTGATATATTGATGTTTGTTTTATATCTGTGGATTGCATTGTAGACCAATCAATTGTTGATTTGATATATAGGTTAAATTGAGTAAACTCACTGTGGACCACATACCGCTTGGATATCGATGTCACTTAAACTAAAACTTACATTTAAAAAACAAACAAACAAACACACAAAAAACTCTAAACATTTCTCTAAATTGTTCTGATAAAAAAAAAAACGAAACGAAAAAACATAAACTTTCTATTAAATACGAATGTGGTCTATTTTAATGGCTGTAACAGTATAAGCTGTTTGGCGGAAAAAAAGACGGGCTTCGGGTCGGACCCGGGCCAAAGATTTTGATAAGCTGTCGGACACGGGCCGGGCTACAGCCTGTGCGTCTCGGGCCAGGGCTTAGATTTAAGGCCCGTGCAGGGCTCTACTGTCAGGATGTGCTACCTTTGTGAAAAAATAGTCTGGCCAGCAGGGGGGGCTCTTTCTCTGTCATGTACCTATGGGATCGAAAGCCATAATACAATGAGGCAGATTCTGGGCCTTGAAAAGGAGCAAATGTTTTTATGAAACCTTAATCCGGCCCTTGTAAAAAGAAACATCTTTAGGATGAGGCATTAAACAGGCCTCCTGACTTTCTGTGGTCATTAATTCCCTACCTTTATGATGAATTTCACCTCACTTATGGAGGTGGTAGCGCAATCTGCCGGCCTTATAGAGCCTGTCAGGATGCGCTACCTTTGTGAAAAAATAGTCTGGCCAGAAGGGGGTGCTCTTTCTCTGTCATGTACCTATGGGATCAAAAGCCCTAATACAACGAGGCAGATTCTGGGCCTTGAAAAGGAGCAAATGTTTTTTATGAAACCTTAATCCGACCCTTGTAAAAAGAAACATCTTTCGGATGAGGCATTAAACAGGCCTCCTGACTTTCAGTGGTCATGAATTCCCTACCTTTATGATGAATTTGACCTTTTTTATGGAGGTGGTAGCACATTCCGCTGGCCTGATTGAACCTGTCAGGATGTGCTACCCCTCTATCAGAGCAGTTTCTTCAGTCAAGAAGAAAAAGTTCAACTGCTGTTTGCAGTAGTCAGATTCTGGTTACTCTGTAAAGCTAAGCAGGCCCAAGTCTGCTCTGTGCATGGATGGGAGACCCTTTGTTGAAAACTAGCTTCCTGCGGGAGATATTTTTAGTCCAGCCAGCAGGGGTTGCTCATTCCCTGACATGTACTTTAGGTTCCAAAAGTCTAAATATACAAAAATGACTTCTGCGGTGTAAGGCTTTTGATGAAGCATTAAACCGCCCCATGTAAAAATGAGTGTCCTTCGGATGAGGCATTAAAAAGGCCTCCTGACTTTCTGTGGACATTAATTCCCTACCTTTATGATGATTTTCACCTCAATTATGGAGGTGGTAGCGCAATCTGCCGGCCTTATAGAGCCTGTCAGGATGCGCTACCTTTGTGAAAAAATAGCCTGGCCAGCAGGGGGTGCTTTTTCTCTGTCATGTACCTATGGGATCGAAAGCCATAATACAATGAGGCAGATTCTGGGACTTGAAAAGGAGCAAATGTTTTTATAAACCTTAATCCGGCCCTTGTAAAAAGAAACATCTTTAGGATGAGGCATTAAACAGGCCTCCTGACTTTCTGTGGTCATTAATTCCCTACCTTTATGATGAATTTCACCTCACTTATGGAGGTGGTAGCGCAATCTGCCGGCCTTATAGAGCCTGTCAGGATGTGCTACCTTTGTGAAAAACTAGTCTGGCCAGCAGGGGGGGCTCTTTCCCTGATATGTACTTATGGGTAAAAAAGTCCTAATACAACGAGGCAGATTCCAGGCCGTGAAAAGGAGCAAATGTTTGATGAAACCTTAATCCGGCAGCTGCAAAAGGAGCGTCCTTCGCTTGAGGCATTAAACTGGCCTCCTGGCTTTCTGTGGTCATTAATTCCCTACCTTAATGATGAATTTGACCTCATGTATGTAGGTGGTAGCACATTCCGCTGGCCTAATTGAACCTGTCAGGATGCGCTACCCCTCTATCAGAGCAGTTTCTTCAACCAAGAGGAACAAATTCAACTGTTGTTTGCAGTAGTCAGATTCTGGTTACTCTGTAAAGCTAAGCAGGCCCAACCCTGCTCTGTACATGGATGGGACACCCTTTGTGGAAAACTAGCTTCCTGCGAGAGACAGTTTTAGTCCAGCCAGCAGGGGTAGCTCATTCCCTGACATGTACTTTAGGTTCCAAAAGTCCAAATATACAAAAATGACCTCTGCGGTGTAAGGCTTTTGATGAAGCATTACACCATCCCATGTAAAAATGAGTTTCCTTTGGATGAGGCATTAAAAAGGCCTCCTGACTTTCTGTGGACATTAATTCCCTACCTTTATGATGATTTTCACCTCAATTATGGAGGTGGTAGCGCAATCTGCCGGCCTTATAGAGCCTGTCAGGATGTGCTACCTTTGTGAAAAAATAGTCTGGCCAGCAGGGGGGGCTCTTTCTCTGTCATGTACCTATGGGATCGAAAGCCATAATACAATGAGGCAGATTCTGGGCCTTGAAAAGGAGCAAATGTTTTTATGAAACCTTAATCCGGCCCTTGTAAAAAGAAACATCTTTAGGATGAGGCATTAAATAGGCCTCCTGACTTTCTGTGGTCATTAATTCCCTACCTTTATGATGAATTTCACCTCACTTATGGAGGTGGTAGCGCAATCTGCCGGCCTTATAGAGCCTGTCAGGATGCGCTACCTTTGTGAAAAAATAGTCTGGCCAGAAAGGGGTGCTCTTTCTCTGTCATGTACCTATGGGATCAAAAGCCCTAATACAACGAGGCAGATTCTGGGCCTTGAAAAGGAGCAAATGTTTTTTATGAAACCTTAATCCGACCCTTGTAAAAAGAAACATCTTTCGGATGAGGCATTAAACAGGCCTCCTGACTTTCAGTGGTCATGAATTCCCTACCTTTATGATGAATTTGACCTTTTTTATGGAGGTGGTAGCACATTCCGCTGGCCTGATTGAACCTGTCAGGATGTGCTACCCCTCTATCAGAGCAGTTTCTTCAGTCAAGAAGAAAAAGTTCAACTGCTGTTTGCAGTAGTCAGATTCTGGTTACTCTGTAAAGCTAAGCAGGCCCAAGTCTGCTCTGTGCATGGATGGGAGACCCTTTGTTGAAAACTAGCTTCCTGCGGGAGATATTTTTAGTCCAGCCAGCAGGGGTTGCTCATTCCCTGACATGTACTTTAGGTTCCAAAAGTCTAAATATACAAAAATGACTTCTGCGGTGTAAGGCTTTTGATGAAGCATTAAACCGCCCCATGTAAAAATGAGTGTCCTTCGGATGAGGCATTAAAAAGGCCTCCTGACTTTCTGTGGACATTAATTCCCTACCTTTATGATGATTTTCACCTCAATTATGGAGGTGGTAGCGCAATCTGCCGGCCTTATAGAGCCTGTCAGGATGTGCTACCTTTGTGAAAAAATAGTCTGGCCAGCAGGGGGGGCTCTTTCTCTGTCATGTACCTATGGGATCGAAAGCCATAATACAATGAGGCAGATTCTGGGCCTTGAAAAGGAGCAAATGTTTTTATGAAACCTTAATCCGGCCCTTGTAAAAAGAAACATCTTTAGGATGAGGCATTAAATAGGCCTCCTGACTTTCTGTGGTCATTAATTCCCTACCTTTATGATGAATTTCACCTCACTTATGGAGGTGGTAGCGCAATCTGCCGGCCTTATAGAGCCTGTCAGGATGCGCTACCTTTGTGAAAAAATAGTCTGGCCAGAAGGGGGTGCTCTTTCTCTGTCATGTACCTATGGGATCAAAAGCCCTAATACAACGAGGCAGATTCTGGGCCTTGAAAAGGAGCAAATGTTTTTTATGAAACCTTAATCCGACCCTTGTAAAAAGAAACATCTTTCGGATGAGGCATTAAACAGGCCTCCTGACTTTCAGTGGTCATGAATTCCCTACCTTTATGATGAATTTGACCTTTTTTATGGAGGTGGTAGCACATTCCGCTGGCCTGATTGAACCTGTCAGGATGTGCTACCCCTCTATCAGAGCAGTTTCTTCAGTCAAGAAGAAAAAGTTCAACTGCTGTTTGCAGTAGTCAGATTCTGGTTACTCTGTAAAGCTAAGCAGGCCCAAGTCTGCTCTGTGCATGGATGGGAGACCCTTTGTTGAAAACTAGCTTCCTGCGGGAGATATTTTTAGTCCAGCCAGCAGGGGTTGCTCATTCCCTGACATGTACTTTAGGTTCCAAAAGTCTAAATATACAAAAATGACTTCTGCGGTGTAAGGCTTTTGATGAAGCATTAAACCGCCCCATGTAAAAATGAGTGTCCTTCGGATGAGGCATTAAAAAGGCCTCCTGACTTTCTGTGGACATTAATTCCCTACCTTTATGATGATTTTCACCTCAATTATGGAGGTGGTAGCGCAATCTGCCGGCCTTATAGAGCCTGTCAGGATGCGCTACCTTTGTGAAAAAATAGCCTGGCCAGCAGGGGGTGCTTTTTCTCTGTCATGTACCTATGGGATCGAAAGCCATAATACAATGAGGCAGATTCTGGGACTTGAAAAGGAGCAAATGTTTTTATAAACCTTAATCCGGCCCTTGTAAAAAGAAACATCTTTAGGATGAGGCATTAAACAGGCCTCCTGACTTTCTGTGGTCATTAATTCCCTACCTTTATGATGAATTTCACCTCACTTATGGAGGTGGTAGCGCAATCTGCCGGCCTTATAGAGCCTGTCAGGATGTGCTACCTTTGTGAAAAAATAGTCTGGCCAGCAGAGGGGGCTCTTTCCCTGATATGTACTTATGGGTAAAAAAGTCCTAATACAACGAGGCAGATTCCAGGCCGTGAAAAGGAGCAAATGTTTGATGAAACCTTAATCCGGCAGCTGCAAAAGGAGCGTCCTTCGCTTGAGGCATTAAACTGGCCTCCTGGCTTTCTGTGGTCATTAATTCCCTACCTTAATGATGAATTTGACCTCATGTATGTAGGTGGTAGCACATTCCGCTGGCCTAATTGAACCTGTCAGGATGCGCTACCCCTCTATCAGAGCAGTTTCTTCAACCAAGAGGAACAAATTCAACTGTTGTTTGCAGTAGTCAGATTCTGGTTACTCTGTAAAGCTAAGCAGGCCCAAGCCTGCTCTGTACATGGATGGGACACCCTTTGTGGAAAACTAGCTTCCTGCGAGAGACAGTTTTAGTCCAGCCAGCAGGGGTAGCTCATTCCCTGACATGTACTTTAGGTTCCAAAAGTCCAAATATACAAAAATGACCTCTGCGGTGTAAGGCTTTTGATGAAGCATTACACCATCCCATGTAAAAATGAGTTTCCTTTGGATGAGGCATTAAAAAGGCCTCCTGACTTTCTGTGGACATTAATTCCCTACCTTTATGATGATTTTCACCTCAATTATGGAGGTGGTAGCGCAATCTGCCGGCCTTATAGAGCCTGTCAGGATGCGCTACCTTTGTGAAAAAATAGCCTGGCCAGCAGGCGGTGCTTTTTCTCTGTCATGTACCTATGGGATCGAAAGCCATAATACAATGAGGCAGATTCTGGGACTTGAAAAGGAGCAAATGTTTTTATAAACCTTAATCCGGCCCTTGTAAAAAGAAACATCTTTAGGATGAGGCATTAAACAGGCCTCCTGACTTTCTGTGGTCATTAATTCCCTACCTTTATGATGAATTTCACCTCACTTATGGAGGTGGTAGCGCAATCTGCCGGCCTTATAGAGCCTGTCAGGATGTGCTACCTTTGTGAAAAAATAGTCTGGCCAGCAGGGGGGGCTCTTTCCCTGATATGTACTTATGGGTAAAAAAGTCCTAATACAACGAGGCAGATTCCAGGCCGTGAAAAGGAGCAAATGTTTGATGAAACCTTAATCCGGCAGCTGCAAAAGGAGCGTCCTTCGCTTGAGGCATTAAACTGGCCTCCTGGCTTTCTGTGGTCATTAATTCCGTACCTTAATGATGAATTTGACCTCATGTATGTAGGTGGTAGCACATTCCGCTGGCCTAATTGAACCTGTCAGGATGCGCTACCCCTCTATCAGAGCAGTTTCTTCAACCAAGAGAAACAAATTCAACTGTTGTTTGCAGTAGTCAGATTCTGGTTACTCTGTAAAGCTATGCAGGCCCAAGTCTGCTCTGTGCATGGATGGGAGACCCTTTGTTGAAAACTAGCTTCCTGCGGGAGATAGTTTTAGTCCAGCAAGCAGGGGTTGCTCATTCCCTGACATGTACTTTAGGTTCCAAAAGTCCAAATATACAAAAATGACTTCTGCGGTGTAAGGCTTTTGATGAAGCATTAAACTGCCCCATGTAAAAATGAGTGTCCTTCGGATGAGGCATTAAAAAGGCCTCCTGACTTTCTGTGGACATTAATTCCCTACCTTTATGATGATTTTCACCTCAATTATGGAGGTGGTAGCGCAATCTGCCGGCCTTATAGAGCCTGTCAGGATGTGCTACCTTTGTGAAAAAATAGTCTGGCCAGCAGGGGGGGCTCTTTCTCTGTCATGTACCTATGGGATCGAAAGCCATAATACAATGAGGCAGATTCTGGGCCTTGAAAAGGAGCAAATGTTTTTATGAAACCTTAATCCGGCCCTTGTAAAAAGAAACATCTTTAGGATGAGGCATTAAATAGGCCTCCTGACTTTCTGTGGTCATTAATTCCCTACCTTTATGATGAATTTCACCTCACTTATGGAGGTGGTAGCGCAATCTGCCGGCCTTATAGAGCCTGTCAGGATGCGCTACCTTTGTGAAAAAATAGTCTGGCCAGAAGGGGGTGCTCTTTCTCTGTCATGTACCTATGGGATCAAAAGCCCTAATACAACGAGGCAGATTCTGGGCCTTGAAAAGGAGCAAATGTTTTTTATGAAACCTTAATCCGACCCTTGTAAAAAGAAACATCTTTCGGATGAGGCATTAAACAGGCCTCCTGACTTTCAGTGGTCATGAATTCCCTACCTTTATGATGAATTTGACCTTTTTTATGGAGGTGGTAGCACATTCCGCTGGCCTGATTGAACCTGTCAGGATGTGCTACCCCTCTATCAGAGCAGTTTCTTCAGTCAAGAAGAAAAAGTTCAACTGCTGTTTGCAGTAGTCAGATTCTGGTTACTCTGTAAAGCTAAGCAGGCCCAAGTCTGCTCTGTGCATGGATGGGAGACCCTTTGTTGAAAACTAGCTTCCTGCGGGAGATATTTTTAGTCCAGCCAGCAGGGGTTGCTCATTCCCTGACATGTACTTTAGGTTCCAAAAGTCTAAATATACAAAAATGACTTCTGCGGTGTAAGGCTTTTGATGAAGCATTAAACCGCCCCATGTAAAAATGAGTGTCCTTCGGATGAGGCATTAAAAAGGCCTCCTGACTTTCTGTGGACATTAATTCCCTACCTTTATGATGATTTTCACCTCAATTATGGAGGTGGTAGCGCAATCTGCCGGCCTTATAGAGCCTGTCAGGATGCGCTACCTTTGTGAAAAAATAGCCTGGCCAGCAGGGGGTGCTTTTTCTCTGTCATGTACCTATGGGATCGAAAGCCATAATACAATGAGGCAGATTCTGGGACTTGAAAAGGAGCAAATGTTTTTATAAACCTTAATCCGGCCCTTGTAAAAAGAAACATCTTTAGGATGAGGCATTAAACAGGCCTCCTGACTTTCTGTGGTCATTAATTCCCTACCTTTATGATGAATTTCACCTCACTTATGGAGGTGGTAGCGCAATCTGCCGGCCTTATAGAGCCTGTCAGGATGTGCTACCTTTGTGAAAAACTAGTCTGGCCAGCAGGGGGGGCTCTTTCCCTGATATGTACTTATGGGTAAAAAAGTCCTAATACAACGAGGCAGATTCCAGGCCGTGAAAAGGAGCAAATGTTTGATGAAACCTTAATCCGGCAGCTGCAAAAGGAGCGACCTTCGCTTGAGGCATTAAACTGGCCTCCTGGCTTTCTGTGGTCATTAATTCCCTACCTTAATGATGAATTTGACCTCATGTATGTAGGTGGTAGCACATTCCGCTGGCCTAATTGAACCTGTCAGGATGCGCTACCCCTCTATCAGAGCAGTTTCTTCAACCAAGAGGAACAAATTCAACTGTTGTTTGCAGTAGTCAGATTCTGGTTACTCTGTAAAGCTAAGCAGGCCCAAGCCTGCTCTGTACATGGATGGGACACCCTTTGTGGAAAACTAGCTTCCTGCGAGAGACAGTTTTAGTCCAGCCAGCAGGGGTAGCTCATTCCCTGACATGTACTTTAGGTTCCAAAAGTCCAAATATACAAAAATGACCTCTGCGGTGTAAGGCTTTTGATGAAGCATTACACCATCCCATGTAAAAATGAGTTTCCTTTGGATGAGGCATTAAAAAGGCCTCCTGACTTTCTGTGGACATTAATTCCCTACCTTTATGATGATTTTCACCTCAATTATGGAGGTGGTAGCGCAATCTGCCGGCCTTATAGAGCCTGTCAGGATGCGCTACCTTTGTGAAAAAATAGCCTGGCCAGCAGGGGGTGCTTTTTCTCTGTCATGTACCTATGGGATCGAAAGCCATAATACAATGAGGCAGATTCTGGGACTTGAAAAGGAGCAAATGTTTTTATAAACCTTAATCCGGCCCTTGTAAAAAGAAACATCTTTAGGATGAGGCATTAAACAGGCCTCCTGACTTTCTGTGGTCATTAATTCCCTACCTTTATGATGAATTTCACCTCACTTATGGAGGTGGTAGCGCAATCTGCCGGCCTTATAGAGCCTGTCAGGATGTGCTACCTTTGTGAAAAAATAGTCTGGCCAGCAGAGGGGGCTCTTTCCCTGATATGTACTTATGGGTAAAAAAGTCCTAATACAACGAGGCAGATTCCAGGCCGTGAAAAGGAGCAAATGTTTGATGAAACCTTAATCCGGCAGCTGCAAAAGGAGCGTCCTTCGCTTGAGGCATTAAACTGGCCTCCTGGCTTTCTGTGGTTATTAATTCCGTACCTTAATGATGAATTTGACCTCATGTATGTAGGTGGTAGCACATTCCGCTGGCCTAATTGAACCTGTCAGGATGCGCTACCCCTCTATCAGAGCAGTTTCTTCAACCAAGAGAAACAAATTCAACTGTTGTTTGCAGTAGTCAGATTCTGGTTACTCTGTAAAGCTATGCAGGCTCAAGTCTGCTCTGTGCATGGATGGGAGACCCTTTGTTGAAAACTAGCTTCCTGCGGGAGATAGTTTTAGTCCAGCAAGCAGGGGTTGCTCATTCCCTGACATGTACTTTAGGTTCCAAAAGTCCAAATATACAAAAATGACTTCTGCGGTGTAAGGCTTTTGATGAAGCATTAAACCGCCCCATGTAAAAATGAGTGTCCTTCGGATGAGGCATTAAAAAGGCCTCCTGACTTTCTGTGGACATTAATTCCCTACCTTTATGATGATTTTCACCTCAATTATGGAGGTGGTAGCGCAATCTGCCGGCCTTATAGAGCCTGTCAGGATGCGCTACCTTTGTGAAAAAATAGTCTGGCCAGCAGGGGGTGCTCTTTCTCTGTCATGTACCTATGGGATCGAAAGCCATAATACAATGAGGCAGATTCTGGGCCTTGAAAAGGAGCAAATGTTTTTATGAAACCTTAATCCGGCCCTTGTAAAAAGAAACATCTTTAGGATGAGGCATTAAACAGGCCTCCTGACTTTCTGTGGTCATTAATTCCCTACCTTTATGATGAATTTCACCTCACTTATGGAGGTGGTAGCGCAATCTGCCGGCCTTATAGAGCCTGTCAGGATGCGCTACCTTTGTGAAAAAATAGTCTGGCCAGAAGGGGGTGCTCTTTCTCTGTCATGTACCTATGGGATCAAAAGCCCTAATACAACGAGGCAGATTCTGGGCCTTGAAAAGGAGCAAATGTTTTTTATGAAACCTTAATCCGACCCTTGTAAAAAGAAACATCTTTCGGATGAGGCATTAAACAGGCCTCCTGACTTTCAGTGGTCATGAATTCCCTACCTTTATGATGAATTTGACCTTTTTTATGGAGGTGGTAGCACATTCCGCTGGCCTGATTGAACCTGTCAGGATGTGCTACCCCTCTATCAGAGCAGTTTCTTCAGTCAAGAAGAAAAAGTTCAACTGCTGTTTGCAGTAGTCAGATTCTGGTTACTCTGTAAAGCTAAGCAGGCCCAAGTCTGCTCTGTGCATGGATGGGAGACCCTTTGTTGAAAACTAGCTTCCTGCGGGAGATATTTTTAGTCCAGCCAGCAGGGGTTGCTCATTCCCTGACATGTACTTTAGGTTCCAAAAGTCTAAATATACAAAAATGACTTCTGCGGTGTAAGGCTTTTGATGAAGCATTAAACCGCCCCATGTAAAAATGAGTGTCCTTCGGATGAGGCATTAAAAAGGCCTCCTGACTTTCTGTGGACATTAATTCCCTACCTTTATGATGATTTTCACCTCAATTATGGAGGTGGTAGCGCAATCTGCCGGCCTTATAGAGCCTGTCAGGATGCGCTACCTTTGTGAAAAAATAGCCTGGCCAGCAGGGGGTGCTTTTTCTCTGTCATGTACCTATGGGATCGAAAGCCATAATACAATGAGGCAGATTCTGGGACTTGAAAAGGAGCAAATGTTTTTATAAACCTTAATCCGGCCCTTGTAAAAAGAAACATCTTTAGGATGAGGCATTAAACAGGCCTCCTGACTTTCTGTGGTCATTAATTCCCTACCTTTATGATGAATTTCACCTCACTTATGGAGGTGGTAGCGCAATCTGCCGGCCTTATAGAGCCTGTCAGGATGTGCTACCTTTGTGAAAAACTAGTCTGGCCAGCAGGGGGGGCTCTTTCCCTGATATGTACTTATGGGTAAAAAAGTCCTAATACAACGAGGCAGATTCCAGGCCGTGAAAAGGAGCAAATGTTTGATGAAACCTTAATCCGGCAGCTGCAAAAGGAGCGACCTTCGCTTGAGGCATTAAACTGGCCTCCTGGCTTTCTGTGGTCATTAATTCCCTACCTTAATGATGAATTTGACCTCATGTATGTAGGTGGTAGCACATTCCGCTGGCCTAATTGAACCTGTCAGGATGCGCTACCCCTCTATCAGAGCAGTTTCTTCAACCAAGAGGAACAAATTCAACTGTTGTTTGCAGTAGTCAGATTCTGGTTACTCTGTAAAGCTAAGCAGGCCCAAGCCTGCTCTGTACATGGATGGGACACCCTTTGTGGAAAACTAGCTTCCTGCGAGAGACAGTTTTAGTCCAGCCAGCAGGGGTAGCTCATTCCCTGACATGTACTTTAGGTTCCAAAAGTCCAAATATACAAAAATGACCTCTGCGGTGTAAGGCTTTTGATGAAGCATTACACCATCCCATGTAAAAATGAGTTTCCTTTGGATGAGGCATTAAAAAGGCCTCCTGACTTTCTGTGGACATTAATTCCCTACCTTTATGATGATTTTCACCTCAATTATGGAGGTGGTAGCGCAATCTGCCGGCCTTATAGAGCCTGTCAGGATGCGCTACCTTTGTGAAAAAATAGCCTGGCCAGCAGGGGGTGCTTTTTCTCTGTCATGTACCTATGGGATCGAAAGCCATAATACAATGAGGCAGATTCTGGGACTTGAAAAGGAGCAAATGTTTTTATAAACCTTAATCCGGCCCTTGTAAAAAGAAACATCTTTAGGATGAGGCATTAAACAGGCCTCCTGACTTTCTGTGGTCATTAATTCCCTACCTTTATGATGAATTTCACCTCACTTATGGAGGTGGTAGCGCAATCTGCCGGCCTTATAGAGCCTGTCAGGATGTGCTACCTTTGTGAAAAAATAGTCTGGCCAGCAGAGGGGGCTCTTTCCCTGATATGTACTTATGGGTAAAAAAGTCCTAATACAACGAGGCAGATTCCAGGCCGTGAAAAGGAGCAAATGTTTGATGAAACCTTAATCCGGCAGCTGCAAAAGGAGCGTCCTTCGCTTGAGGCATTAAACTGGCCTCCTGGCTTTCTGTGGTTATTAATTCCGTACCTTAATGATGAATTTGACCTCATGTATGTAGGTGGTAGCACATTCCGCTGGCCTAATTGAACCTGTCAGGATGCGCTACCCCTCTATCAGAGCAGTTTCTTCAACCAAGAGAAACAAATTCAACTGTTGTTTGCAGTAGTCAGATTCTGGTTACTCTGTAAAGCTATGCAGGCTCAAGTCTGCTCTGTGCATGGATGGGAGACCCTTTGTTGAAAACTAGCTTCCTGCGGGAGATAGTTTTAGTCCAGCAAGCAGGGGTTGCTCATTCCCTGACATGTACTTTAGGTTCCAAAAGTCCAAATATACAAAAATGACTTCTGCGGTGTAAGGCTTTTGATGAAGCATTAAACCGCCCCATGTAAAAATGAGTGTCCTTCGGATGAGGCATTAAAAAGGCCTCCTGACTTTCTGTGGACATTAATTCCCTACCTTTATGATGATTTTCACCTCAATTATGGAGGTGGTAGCGCAATCTGCCGGCCTTATAGAGCCTGTCAGGATGCGCTACCTTTGTGAAAAAATAGTCTGGCCAGCAGGGGGTGCTCTTTCTCTGTCATGTACCTATGGGATCGAAAGCCATAATACAATGAGGCAGATTCTGGGCCTTGAAAAGGAGCAAATGTTTTTATGAAACCTTAATCCGGCCCTTGTAAAAAGAAACATCTTTAGGATGAGGCATTAAACAGGCCTCCTGACTTTCTGTGGTCATTAATTCCCTACCTTTATGATGAATTTCACCTCACTTATGGAGGTGGTAGCGCAATCTGCCGGCCTTATAGAGCCTGTCAGGATGCGCTACCTTTGTGAAAAAATAGTCTGGCCAGAAGGGGGTGCTCTTTCTCTGTCATGTACCTATGGGATCAAAAGCCCTAATACAACGAGGCAGATTCTGGGCCTTGAAAAGGAGCAAATGTTTTTTATGAAACCTTAATCCGACCCTTGTAAAAAGAAACATCTTTCGGATGAGGCATTAAACAGGCCTCCTGACTTTCAGTGGTCATGAATTCCCTACCTTTATGATGAATTTGACCTTTTTTATGGAGGTGGTAGCACATTCCGCTGGCCTGATTGAACCTGTCAGGATGTGCTACCCCTCTATCAGAGCAGTTTCTTCAGTCAAGAAGAAAAAGTTCAACTGCTGTTTGCAGTAGTCAGATTCTGGTTACTCTGTAAAGCTAAGCAGGCCCAAGTCTGCTCTGTGCATGGATGGGAGACCCTTTGTTGAAAACTAGCTTCCTGCGGGAGATATTTTTAGTCCAGCCAGCAGGGGTTGCTCATTCCCTGACATGTACTTTAGGTTCCAAAAGTCTAAATATACAAAAATGACTTCTGCGGTGTAAGGCTTTTGATGAAGCATTAAACCGCCCCATGTAAAAATGAGTGTCCTTCGGATGAGGCATTAAAAAGGCCTCCTGACTTTCTGTGGACATTAATTCCCTACCTTTATGATGATTTTCACCTCAATTATGGAGGTGGTAGCGCAATCTGCCGGCCTTATAGAGCCTGTCAGGATGCGCTACCTTTGTGAAAAAATAGCCTGGCCAGCAGGGGGTGCTTTTTCTCTGTCATGTACCTATGGGATCGAAAGCCATAATACAATGAGGCAGATTCTGGGACTTGAAAAGGAGCAAATGTTTTTATAAACCTTAATCCGGCCCTTGTAAAAAGAAACATCTTTAGGATGAGGCATTAAACAGGCCTCCTGACTTTCTGTGGTCATTAATTCCCTACCTTTATGATGAATTTCACCTCACTTATGGAGGTGGTAGCGCAATCTGCCGGCCTTATAGAGCCTGTCAGGATGTGCTACCTTTGTGAAAAACTAGTCTGGCCAGCAGGGGGGGCTCTTTCCCTGATATGTACTTATGGGTAAAAAAGTCCTAATACAACGAGGCAGATTCCAGGCCGTGAAAAGGAGCAAATGTTTGATGAAACCTTAATCCGGCAGCTGCAAAAGGAGCGTCCTTCGCTTGAGGCATTAAACTGGCCTCCTGGCTTTCTGTGGTCATTAATTCCCTACCTTAATGATGAATTTGACCTCATGTATGTAGGTGGTAGCACATTCCGCTGGCCTAATTGAACCTGTCAGGATGCGCTACCCCTCTATCAGAGCAGTTTCTTCAACCAAGAGGAACAAATTCAACTGTTGTTTGCAGTAGTCAGATTCTGGTTACTCTGTAAAGCTAAGCAGGCCCAAGCCTGCTCTGTACATGGATGGGACACCCTTTGTGGAAAACTAGCTTCCTGCGAGAGACAGTTTTAGTCCAGCCAGCAGGGGTAGCTCATTCCCTGACATGTACTTTAGGTTCCAAAAGTCCAAATATACAAAAATGACCTCTGCGGTGTAAGGCTTTTGATGAAGCATTACACCATCCCATGTAAAAATGAGTTTCCTTTGGATGAGGCATTAAAAAGGCCTCCTGACTTTCTGTGGACATTAATTCCCTACCTTTATGATGATTTTCACCTCAATTATGGAGGTGGTAGCGCAATCTGCCGGCCTTATAGAGCCTGTCAGGATGCGCTACCTTTGTGAAAAAATAGCCTGGCCAGCAGGCGGTGCTTTTTCTCTGTCATGTACCTATGGGATCGAAAGCCATAATACAATGAGGCAGATTCTGGGACTTGAAAAGGAGCAAATGTTTTTATAAACCTTAATCCGGCCCTTGTAAAAAGAAACATCTTTAGGATGAGGCATTAAACAGGCCTCCTGACTTTCTGTGGTCATTAATTCCCTACCTTTATGATGAATTTCACCTCACTTATGGAGGTGGTAGCGCAATCTGCCGGCCTTATAGAGCCTGTCAGGATGTGCTACCTTTGTGAAAAAATAGTCTGGCCAGCAGGGGGGGCTCTTTCCCTGATATGTACTTATGGGTAAAAAAGTCCTAATACAACGAGGCAGATTCCAGGCCGTGAAAAGGAGCAAATGTTTGATGAAACCTTAATCCGGCAGCTGCAAAAGGAGCGTCCTTCGCTTGAGGCATTAAACTGGCCTCCTGGCTTTCTGTGGTCATTAATTCCGTACCTTAATGATGAATTTGACCTCATGTATGTAGGTGGTAGCACATTCCGCTGGCCTAATTGAACCTGTCAGGATGCGCTACCCCTCTATCAGAGCAGTTTCTTCAACCAAGAGAAACAAATTCAACTGTTGTTTGCAGTAGTCAGATTCTGGTTACTCTGTAAAGCTATGCAGGCCCAAGTCTGCTCTGTGCATGGATGGGAGACCCTTTGTTGAAAACTAGCTTCCTGCGGGAGATAGTTTTAGTCCAGCAAGCAGGGGTTGCTCATTCCCTGACATGTACTTTAGGTTCCAAAAGTCCAAATATACAAAAATGACTTCTGCGGTGTAAGGCTTTTGATGAAGCATTAAACTGCCCCATGTAAAAATGAGTGTCCTTCGGATGAGGCATTAAAAAGGCCTCCTGACTTTCTGTGGACATTAATTCCCTACCTTTATGATGATTTTCACCTCAATTATGGAGGTGGTAGCGCAATCTGCCGGCCTTATAGAGCCTGTCAGGATGTGCTACCTTTGTGAAAAAATAGTCTGGCCAGCAGGGGGGGCTCTTTCTCTGTCATGTACCTATGGGATCGAAAGCCATAATACAATGAGGCAGATTCTGGGCCTTGAAAAGGAGCAAATGTTTTTATGAAACCTTAATCCGGCCCTTGTAAAAAGAAACATCTTTAGGATGAGGCATTAAATAGGCCTCCTGACTTTCTGTGGTCATTAATTCCCTACCTTTATGATGAATTTCACCTCACTTATGGAGGTGGTAGCGCAATCTGCCGGCCTTATAGAGCCTGTCAGGATGCGCTACCTTTGTGAAAAAATAGTCTGGCCAGAAGGGGGTGCTCTTTCTCTGTCATGTACCTATGGGATCAAAAGCCCTAATACAACGAGGCAGATTCTGGGCCTTGAAAAGGAGCAAATGTTTTTTATGAAACCTTAATCCGACCCTTGTAAAAAGAAACATCTTTCGGATGAGGCATTAAACAGGCCTCCTGACTTTCAGTGGTCATGAATTCCCTACCTTTATGATGAATTTGACCTTTTTTATGGAGGTGGTAGCACATTCCGCTGGCCTGATTGAACCTGTCAGGATGTGCTACCCCTCTATCAGAGCAGTTTCTTCAGTCAAGAAGAAAAAGTTCAACTGCTGTTTGCAGTAGTCAGATTCTGGTTACTCTGTAAAGCTAAGCAGGCCCAAGTCTGCTCTGTGCATGGATGGGAGACCCTTTGTTGAAAACTAGCTTCCTGCGGGAGATATTTTTAGTCCAGCCAGCAGGGGTTGCTCATTCCCTGACATGTACTTTAGGTTCCAAAAGTCTAAATATACAAAAATGACTTCTGCGGTGTAAGGCTTTTGATGAAGCATTAAACCGCCCCATGTAAAAATGAGTGTCCTTCGGATGAGGCATTAAAAAGGCCTCCTGACTTTCTGTGGACATTAATTCCCTACCTTTATGATGATTTTCACCTCAATTATGGAGGTGGTAGCGCAATCTGCCGGCCTTATAGAGCCTGTCAGGATGCGCTACCTTTGTGAAAAAATAGCCTGGCCAGCAGGGGGTGCTTTTTCTCTGTCATGTACCTATGGGATCGAAAGCCATAATACAATGAGGCAGATTCTGGGACTTGAAAAGGAGCAAATGTTTTTATAAACCTTAATCCGGCCCTTGTAAAAAGAAACATCTTTAGGATGAGGCATTAAACAGGCCTCCTGACTTTCTGTGGTCATTAATTCCCTACCTTTATGATGAATTTCACCTCACTTATGGAGGTGGTAGCGCAATCTGCCGGCCTTATAGAGCCTGTCAGGATGTGCTACCTTTGTGAAAAACTAGTCTGGCCAGCAGGGGGGGCTCTTTCCCTGATATGTACTTATGGGTAAAAAAGTCCTAATACAACGAGGCAGATTCCAGGCCGTGAAAAGGAGCAAATGTTTGATGAAACCTTAATCCGGCAGCTGCAAAAGGAGCGTCCTTCGCTTGAGGCATTAAACTGGCCTCCTGGCTTTCTGTGGTCATTAATTCCCTACCTTAATGATGAATTTGACCTCATGTATGTAGGTGGTAGCACATTCCGCTGGCCTAATTGAACCTGTCAGGATGCGCTACCCCTCTATCAGAGCAGTTTCTTCAACCAAGAGGAACAAATTCAACTGTTGTTTGCAGTAGTCAGATTCTGGTTACTCTGTAAAGCTAAGCAGGCCCAACCCTGCTCTGTACATGGATGGGACACCCTTTGTGGAAAACTAGCTTCCTGCGAGAGACAGTTTTAGTCCAGCCAGCAGGGGTAGCTCATTCCCTGACATGTACTTTAGGTTCCAAAAGTCCAAATATACAAAAATGACCTCTGCGGTGTAAGGCTTTTGATGAAGCATTACACCATCCCATGTAAAAATGAGTTTCCTTTGGATGAGGCATTAAAAAGGCCTCCTGACTTTCTGTGGACATTAATTCCCTACCTTTATGATGATTTTCACCTCAATTATGGAGGTGGTAGCGCAATCTGCCGGCCTTATAGAGCCTGTCAGGATGTGCTACCTTTGTGAAAAAATAGTCTGGCCAGCAGGGGGGGCTCTTTCTCTGTCATGTACCTATGGGATCGAAAGCCATAATACAATGAGGCAGATTCTGGGCCTTGAAAAGGAGCAAATGTTTTTATGAAACCTTAATCCGGCCCTTGTAAAAAGAAACATCTTTAGGATGAGGCATTAAATAGGCCTCCTGACTTTCTGTGGTCATTAATTCCCTACCTTTATGATGAATTTCACCTCACTTATGGAGGTGGTAGCGCAATCTGCCGGCCTTATAGAGCCTGTCAGGATGCGCTACCTTTGTGAAAAAATAGTCTGGCCAGAAAGGGGTGCTCTTTCTCTGTCATGTACCTATGGGATCAAAAGCCCTAATACAACGAGGCAGATTCTGGGCCTTGAAAAGGAGCAAATGTTTTTTATGAAACCTTAATCCGACCCTTGTAAAAAGAAACATCTTTCGGATGAGGCATTAAACAGGCCTCCTGACTTTCAGTGGTCATGAATTCCCTACCTTTATGATGAATTTGACCTTTTTTATGGAGGTGGTAGCACATTCCGCTGGCCTGATTGAACCTGTCAGGATGTGCTACCCCTCTATCAGAGCAGTTTCTTCAGTCAAGAAGAAAAAGTTCAACTGCTGTTTGCAGTAGTCAGATTCTGGTTACTCTGTAAAGCTAAGCAGGCCCAAGTCTGCTCTGTGCATGGATGGGAGACCCTTTGTTGAAAACTAGCTTCCTGCGGGAGATATTTTTAGTCCAGCCAGCAGGGGTTGCTCATTCCCTGACATGTACTTTAGGTTCCAAAAGTCTAAATATACAAAAATGACTTCTGCGGTGTAAGGCTTTTGATGAAGCATTAAACCGCCCCATGTAAAAATGAGTGTCCTTCGGATGAGGCATTAAAAAGGCCTCCTGACTTTCTGTGGACATTAATTCCCTACCTTTATGATGATTTTCACCTCAATTATGGAGGTGGTAGCGCAATCTGCCGGCCTTATAGAGCCTGTCAGGATGTGCTACCTTTGTGAAAAAATAGTCTGGCCAGCAGGGGGGGCTCTTTCTCTGTCATGTACCTATGGGATCGAAAGCCATAATACAATGAGGCAGATTCTGGGCCTTGAAAAGGAGCAAATGTTTTTATGAAACCTTAATCCGGCCCTTGTAAAAAGAAACATCTTTAGGATGAGGCATTAAATAGGCCTCCTGACTTTCTGTGGTCATTAATTCCCTACCTTTATGATGAATTTCACCTCACTTATGGAGGTGGTAGCGCAATCTGCCGGCCTTATAGAGCCTGTCAGGATGCGCTACCTTTGTGAAAAAATAGTCTGGCCAGAAGGGGGTGCTCTTTCTCTGTCATGTACCTATGGGATCAAAAGCCCTAATACAACGAGGCAGATTCTGGGCCTTGAAAAGGAGCAAATGTTTTTTATGAAACCTTAATCCGACCCTTGTAAAAAGAAACATCTTTCGGATGAGGCATTAAACAGGCCTCCTGACTTTCAGTGGTCATGAATTCCCTACCTTTATGATGAATTTGACCTTTTTTATGGAGGTGGTAGCACATTCCGCTGGCCTGATTGAACCTGTCAGGATGTGCTACCCCTCTATCAGAGCAGTTTCTTCAGTCAAGAAGAAAAAGTTCAACTGCTGTTTGCAGTAGTCAGATTCTGGTTACTCTGTAAAGCTAAGCAGGCCCAAGTCTGCTCTGTGCATGGATGGGAGACCCTTTGTTGAAAACTAGCTTCCTGCGGGAGATATTTTTAGTCCAGCCAGCAGGGGTTGCTCATTCCCTGACATGTACTTTAGGTTCCAAAAGTCTAAATATACAAAAATGACTTCTGCGGTGTAAGGCTTTTGATGAAGCATTAAACCGCCCCATGTAAAAATGAGTGTCCTTCGGATGAGGCATTAAAAAGGCCTCCTGACTTTCTGTGGACATTAATTCCCTACCTTTATGATGATTTTCACCTCAATTATGGAGGTGGTAGCGCAATCTGCCGGCCTTATAGAGCCTGTCAGGATGCGCTACCTTTGTGAAAAAATAGCCTGGCCAGCAGGGGGTGCTTTTTCTCTGTCATGTACCTATGGGATCGAAAGCCATAATACAATGAGGCAGATTCTGGGACTTGAAAAGGAGCAAATGTTTTTATAAACCTTAATCCGGCCCTTGTAAAAAGAAACATCTTTAGGATGAGGCATTAAACAGGCCTCCTGACTTTCTGTGGTCATTAATTCCCTACCTTTATGATGAATTTCACCTCACTTATGGAGGTGGTAGCGCAATCTGCCGGCCTTATAGAGCCTGTCAGGATGTGCTACCTTTGTGAAAAAATAGTCTGGCCAGCAGAGGGGGCTCTTTCCCTGATATGTACTTATGGGTAAAAAAGTCCTAATACAACGAGGCAGATTCCAGGCCGTGAAAAGGAGCAAATGTTTGATGAAACCTTAATCCGGCAGCTGCAAAAGGAGCGTCCTTCGCTTGAGGCATTAAACTGGCCTCCTGGCTTTCTGTGGTCATTAATTCCCTACCTTAATGATGAATTTGACCTCATGTATGTAGGTGGTAGCACATTCCGCTGGCCTAATTGAACCTGTCAGGATGCGCTACCCCTCTATCAGAGCAGTTTCTTCAACCAAGAGGAACAAATTCAACTGTTGTTTGCAGTAGTCAGATTCTGGTTACTCTGTAAAGCTAAGCAGGCCCAAGCCTGCTCTGTACATGGATGGGACACCCTTTGTGGAAAACTAGCTTCCTGCGAGAGACAGTTTTAGTCCAGCCAGCAGGGGTAGCTCATTCCCTGACATGTACTTTAGGTTCCAAAAGTCCAAATATACAAAAATGACCTCTGCGGTGTAAGGCTTTTGATGAAGCATTACACCATCCCATGTAAAAATGAGTTTCCTTTGGATGAGGCATTAAAAAGGCCTCCTGACTTTCTGTGGACATTAATTCCCTACCTTTATGATGATTTTCACCTCAATTATGGAGGTGGTAGCGCAATCTGCCGGCCTTATAGAGCCTGTCAGGATGCGCTACCTTTGTGAAAAAATAGCCTGGCCAGCAGGCGGTGCTTTTTCTCTGTCATGTACCTATGGGATCGAAAGCCATAATACAATGAGGCAGATTCTGGGACTTGAAAAGGAGCAAATGTTTTTATAAACCTTAATCCGGCCCTTGTAAAAAGAAACATCTTTAGGATGAGGCATTAAACAGGCCTCCTGACTTTCTGTGGTCATTAATTCCCTACCTTTATGATGAATTTCACCTCACTTATGGAGGTGGTAGCGCAATCTGCCGGCCTTATAGAGCCTGTCAGGATGTGCTACCTTTGTGAAAAAATAGTCTGGCCAGCAGGGGGGGCTCTTTCCCTGATATGTACTTATGGGTAAAAAAGTCCTAATACAACGAGGCAGATTCCAGGCCGTGAAAAGGAGCAAATGTTTGATGAAACCTTAATCCGGCAGCTGCAAAAGGAGCGTCCTTCGCTTGAGGCATTAAACTGGCCTCCTGGCTTTCTGTGGTCATTAATTCCGTACCTTAATGATGAATTTGACCTCATGTATGTAGGTGGTAGCACATTCCGCTGGCCTAATTGAACCTGTCAGGATGCGCTACCCCTCTATCAGAGCAGTTTCTTCAACCAAGAGAAACAAATTCAACTGTTGTTTGCAGTAGTCAGATTCTGGTTACTCTGTAAAGCTATGCAGGCCCAAGTCTGCTCTGTGCATGGATGGGAGACCCTTTGTTGAAAACTAGCTTCCTGCGGGAGATAGTTTTAGTCCAGCAAGCAGGGGTTGCTCATTCCCTGACATGTACTTTAGGTTCCAAAAGTCCAAATATACAAAAATGACTTCTGCGGTGTAAGGCTTTTGATGAAGCATTAAACTGCCCCATGTAAAAATGAGTGTCCTTCGGATGAGGCATTAAAAAGGCCTCCTGACTTTCTGTGGACATTAATTCCCTACCTTTATGATGATTTTCACCTCAATTATGGAGGTGGTAGCGCAATCTGCCGGCCTTATAGAGCCTGTCAGGATGTGCTACCTTTGTGAAAAAATAGTCTGGCCAGCAGGGGGGGCTCTTTCTCTGTCATGTACCTATGGGATCGAAAGCCATAATACAATGAGGCAGATTCTGGGCCTTGAAAAGGAGCAAATGTTTTTATGAAACCTTAATCCGGCCCTTGTAAAAAGAAACATCTTTAGGATGAGGCATTAAATAGGCCTCCTGACTTTCTGTGGTCATTAATTCCCTACCTTTATGATGAATTTCACCTCACTTATGGAGGTGGTAGCGCAATCTGCCGGCCTTATAGAGCCTGTCAGGATGCGCTACCTTTGTGAAAAAATAGTCTGGCCAGAAGGGGGTGCTCTTTCTCTGTCATGTACCTATGGGATCAAAAGCCCTAATACAACGAGGCAGATTCTGGGCCTTGAAAAGGAGCAAATGTTTTTTATGAAACCTTAATCCGACCCTTGTAAAAAGAAACATCTTTCGGATGAGGCATTAAACAGGCCTCCTGACTTTCAGTGGTCATGAATTCCCTACCTTTATGATGAATTTGACCTTTTTTATGGAGGTGGTAGCACATTCCGCTGGCCTGATTGAACCTGTCAGGATGTGCTACCCCTCTATCAGAGCAGTTTCTTCAGTCAAGAAGAAAAAGTTCAACTGCTGTTTGCAGTAGTCAGATTCTGGTTACTCTGTAAAGCTAAGCAGGCCCAAGTCTGCTCTGTGCATGGATGGGAGACCCTTTGTTGAAAACTAGCTTCCTGCGGGAGATATTTTTAGTCCAGCCAGCAGGGGTTGCTCATTCCCTGACATGTACTTTAGGTTCCAAAAGTCTAAATATACAAAAATGACTTCTGCGGTGTAAGGCTTTTGATGAAGCATTAAACCGCCCCATGTAAAAATGAGTGTCCTTCGGATGAGGCATTAAAAAGGCCTCCTGACTTTCTGTGGACATTAATTCCCTACCTTTATGATGATTTTCACCTCAATTATGGAGGTGGTAGCGCAATCTGCCGGCCTTATAGAGCCTGTCAGGATGCGCTACCTTTGTGAAAAAATAGCCTGGCCAGCAGGGGGTGCTTTTTCTCTGTCATGTACCTATGGGATCGAAAGCCATAATACAATGAGGCAGATTCTGGGACTTGAAAAGGAGCAAATGTTTTTATAAACCTTAATCCGGCCCTTGTAAAAAGAAACATCTTTAGGATGAGGCATTAAACAGGCCTCCTGACTTTCTGTGGTCATTAATTCCCTACCTTTATGATGAATTTCACCTCACTTATGGAGGTGGTAGCGCAATCTGCCGGCCTTATAGAGCCTGTCAGGATGTGCTACCTTTGTGAAAAACTAGTCTGGCCAGCAGGGGGGGCTCTTTCCCTGATATGTACTTATGGGTAAAAAAGTCCTAATACAACGAGGCAGATTCCAGGCCGTGAAAAGGAGCAAATGTTTGATGAAACCTTAATCCGGCAGCTGCAAAAGGAGCGACCTTCGCTTGAGGCATTAAACTGGCCTCCTGGCTTTCTGTGGTCATTAATTCCCTACCTTAATGATGAATTTGACCTCATGTATGTAGGTGGTAGCACATTCCGCTGGCCTAATTGAACCTGTCAGGATGCGCTACCCCTCTATCAGAGCAGTTTCTTCAACCAAGAGGAACAAATTCAACTGTTGTTTGCAGTAGTCAGATTCTGGTTACTCTGTAAAGCTAAGCAGGCCCAAGCCTGCTCTGTACATGGATGGGACACCCTTTGTGGAAAACTAGCTTCCTGCGAGAGACAGTTTTAGTCCAGCCAGCAGGGGTAGCTCATTCCCTGACATGTACTTTAGGTTCCAAAAGTCCAAATATACAAAAATGACCTCTGCGGTGTAAGGCTTTTGATGAAGCATTACACCATCCCATGTAAAAATGAGTTTCCTTTGGATGAGGCATTAAAAAGGCCTCCTGACTTTCTGTGGACATTAATTCCCTACCTTTATGATGATTTTCACCTCAATTATGGAGGTGGTAGCGCAATCTGCCGGCCTTATAGAGCCTGTCAGGATGCGCTACCTTTGTGAAAAAATAGCCTGGCCAGCAGGGGGTGCTTTTTCTCTGTCATGTACCTATGGGATCGAAAGCCATAATACAATGAGGCAGATTCTGGGACTTGAAAAGGAGCAAATGTTTTTATAAACCTTAATCCGGCCCTTGTAAAAAGAAACATCTTTAGGATGAGGCATTAAACAGGCCTCCTGACTTTCTGTGGTCATTAATTCCCTACCTTTATGATGAATTTCACCTCACTTATGGAGGTGGTAGCGCAATCTGCCGGCCTTATAGAGCCTGTCAGGATGTGCTACCTTTGTGAAAAAATAGTCTGGCCAGCAGAGGGGGCTCTTTCCCTGATATGTACTTATGGGTAAAAAAGTCCTAATACAACGAGGCAGATTCCAGGCCGTGAAAAGGAGCAAATGTTTGATGAAACCTTAATCCGGCAGCTGCAAAAGGAGCGTCCTTCGCTTGAGGCATTAAACTGGCCTCCTGGCTTTCTGTGGTTATTAATTCCGTACCTTAATGATGAATTTGACCTCATGTATGTAGGTGGTAGCACATTCCGCTGGCCTAATTGAACCTGTCAGGATGCGCTACCCCTCTATCAGAGCAGTTTCTTCAACCAAGAGAAACAAATTCAACTGTTGTTTGCAGTAGTCAGATTCTGGTTACTCTGTAAAGCTATGCAGGCTCAAGTCTGCTCTGTGCATGGATGGGAGACCCTTTGTTGAAAACTAGCTTCCTGCGGGAGATAGTTTTAGTCCAGCAAGCAGGGGTTGCTCATTCCCTGACATGTACTTTAGGTTCCAAAAGTCCAAATATACAAAAATGACTTCTGCGGTGTAAGGCTTTTGATGAAGCATTAAACCGCCCCATGTAAAAATGAGTGTCCTTCGGATGAGGCATTAAAAAGGCCTCCTGACTTTCTGTGGACATTAATTCCCTACCTTTATGATGATTTTCACCTCAATTATGGAGGTGGTAGCGCAATCTGCCGGCCTTATAGAGCCTGTCAGGATGCGCTACCTTTGTGAAAAAATAGTCTGGCCAGCAGGGGGTGCTCTTTCTCTGTCATGTACCTATGGGATCGAAAGCCATAATACAATGAGGCAGATTCTGGGCCTTGAAAAGGAGCAAATGTTTTTATGAAACCTTAATCCGGCCCTTGTAAAAAGAAACATCTTTAGGATGAGGCATTAAACAGGCCTCCTGACTTTCTGTGGTCATTAATTCCCTACCTTTATGATGAATTTCACCTCACTTATGGAGGTGGTAGCGCAATCTGCCGGCCTTATAGAGCCTGTCAGGATGCGCTACCTTTGTGAAAAAATAGTCTGGCCAGAAGGGGGTGCTCTTTCTCTGTCATGTACCTATGGGATCAAAAGCCCTAATACAACGAGGCAGATTCTGGGCCTTGAAAAGGAGCAAATGTTTTTTATGAAACCTTAATCCGACCCTTGTAAAAAGAAACATCTTTCGGATGAGGCATTAAACAGGCCTCCTGACTTTCAGTGGTCATGAATTCCCTACCTTTATGATGAATTTGACCTTTTTTATGGAGGTGGTAGCACATTCCGCTGGCCTGATTGAACCTGTCAGGATGTGCTACCCCTCTATCAGAGCAGTTTCTTCAGTCAAGAAGAAAAAGTTCAACTGCTGTTTGCAGTAGTCAGATTCTGGTTACTCTGTAAAGCTAAGCAGGCCCAAGTCTGCTCTGTGCATGGATGGGAGACCCTTTGTTGAAAACTAGCTTCCTGCGGGAGATATTTTTAGTCCAGCCAGCAGGGGTTGCTCATTCCCTGACATGTACTTTAGGTTCCAAAAGTCTAAATATACAAAAATGACTTCTGCGGTGTAAGGCTTTTGATGAAGCATTAAACCGCCCCATGTAAAAATGAGTGTCCTTCGGATGAGGCATTAAAAAGGCCTCCTGACTTTCTGTGGACATTAATTCCCTACCTTTATGATGATTTTCACCTCAATTATGGAGGTGGTAGCGCAATCTGCCGGCCTTATAGAGCCTGTCAGGATGCGCTACCTTTGTGAAAAAATAGCCTGGCCAGCAGGGGGTGCTTTTTCTCTGTCATGTACCTATGGGATCGAAAGCCATAATACAATGAGGCAGATTCTGGGACTTGAAAAGGAGCAAATGTTTTTATAAACCTTAATCCGGCCCTTGTAAAAAGAAACATCTTTAGGATGAGGCATTAAACAGGCCTCCTGACTTTCTGTGGTCATTAATTCCCTACCTTTATGATGAATTTCACCTCACTTATGGAGGTGGTAGCGCAATCTGCCGGCCTTATAGAGCCTGTCAGGATGTGCTACCTTTGTGAAAAAATAGTCTGGCCAGCAGAGGGGGCTCTTTCCCTGATATGTACTTATGGGTAAAAAAGTCCTAATACAACGAGGCAGATTCCAGGCCGTGAAAAGGAGCAAATGTTTGATGAAACCTTAATCCGGCAGCTGCAAAAGGAGCGTCCTTCGCTTGAGGCATTAAACTGGCCTCCTGGCTTTCTGTGGTCATTAATTCCCTACCTTAATGATGAATTTGACCTCATGTATGTAGGTGGTAGCACATTCCGCTGGCCTAATTGAACCTGTCAGGATGCGCTACCCCTCTATCAGAGCAGTTTCTTCAACCAAGAGGAACAAATTCAACTGTTGTTTGCAGTAGTCAGATTCTGGTTACTCTGTAAAGCTAAGCAGGCCCAAGCCTGCTCTGTACATGGATGGGACACCCTTTGTGGAAAACTAGCTTCCTGCGAGAGACAGTTTTAGTCCAGCCAGCAGGGGTAGCTCATTCCCTGACATGTACTTTAGGTTCCAAAAGTCCAAATATACAAAAATGACCTCTGCGGTGTAAGGCTTTTGATGAAGCATTACACCATCCCATGTAAAAATGAGTTTCCTTTGGATGAGGCATTAAAAAGGCCTCCTGACTTTCTGTGGACATTAATTCCCTACCTTTATGATGATTTTCACCTCAATTATGGAGGTGGTAGCGCAATCTGCCGGCCTTATAGAGCCTGTCAGGATGCGCTACCTTTGTGAAAAAATAGCCTGGCCAGCAGGCGGTGCTTTTTCTCTGTCATGTACCTATGGGATCGAAAGCCATAATACAATGAGGCAGATTCTGGGACTTGAAAAGGAGCAAATGTTTTTATAAACCTTAATCCGGCCCTTGTAAAAAGAAACATCTTTAGGATGAGGCATTAAACAGGCCTCCTGACTTTCTGTGGTCATTAATTCCCTACCTTTATGATGAATTTCACCTCACTTATGGAGGTGGTAGCGCAATCTGCCGGCCTTATAGAGCCTGTCAGGATGTGCTACCTTTGTGAAAAAATAGTCTGGCCAGCAGGGGGGGCTCTTTCCCTGATATGTACTTATGGGTAAAAAAGTCCTAATACAACGAGGCAGATTCCAGGCCGTGAAAAGGAGCAAATGTTTGATGAAACCTTAATCCGGCAGCTGCAAAAGGAGCGTCCTTCGCTTGAGGCATTAAACTGGCCTCCTGGCTTTCTGTGGTCATTAATTCCGTACCTTAATGATGAATTTGACCTCATGTATGTAGGTGGTAGCACATTCCGCTGGCCTAATTGAACCTGTCAGGATGCGCTACCCCTCTATCAGAGCAGTTTCTTCAACCAAGAGAAACAAATTCAACTGTTGTTTGCAGTAGTCAGATTCTGGTTACTCTGTAAAGCTATGCAGGCCCAAGTCTGCTCTGTGCATGGATGGGAGACCCTTTGTTGAAAACTAGCTTCCTGCGGGAGATAGTTTTAGTCCAGCAAGCAGGGGTTGCTCATTCCCTGACATGTACTTTAGGTTCCAAAAGTCCAAATATACAAAAATGACTTCTGCGGTGTAAGGCTTTTGATGAAGCATTAAACTGCCCCATGTAAAAATGAGTGTCCTTCGGATGAGGCATTAAAAAGGCCTCCTGACTTTCTGTGGACATTAATTCCCTACCTTTATGATGATTTTCACCTCAATTATGGAGGTGGTAGCGCAATCTGCCGGCCTTATAGAGCCTGTCAGGATGTGCTACCTTTGTGAAAAAATAGTCTGGCCAGCAGGGGGGGCTCTTTCTCTGTCATGTACCTATGGGATCGAAAGCCATAATACAATGAGGCAGATTCTGGGCCTTGAAAAGGAGCAAATGTTTTTATGAAACCTTAATCCGGCCCTTGTAAAAAGAAACATCTTTAGGATGAGGCATTAAATAGGCCTCCTGACTTTCTGTGGTCATTAATTCCCTACCTTTATGATGAATTTCACCTCACTTATGGAGGTGGTAGCGCAATCTGCCGGCCTTATAGAGCCTGTCAGGATGCGCTACCTTTGTGAAAAAATAGTCTGGCCAGAAGGGGGTGCTCTTTCTCTGTCATGTACCTATGGGATCAAAAGCCCTAATACAACGAGGCAGATTCTGGGCCTTGAAAAGGAGCAAATGTTTTTTATGAAACCTTAATCCGACCCTTGTAAAAAGAAACATCTTTCGGATGAGGCATTAAACAGGCCTCCTGACTTTCAGTGGTCATGAATTCCCTACCTTTATGATGAATTTGACCTTTTTTATGGAGGTGGTAGCACATTCCGCTGGCCTGATTGAACCTGTCAGGATGTGCTACCCCTCTATCAGAGCAGTTTCTTCAGTCAAGAAGAAAAAGTTCAACTGCTGTTTGCAGTAGTCAGATTCTGGTTACTCTGTAAAGCTAAGCAGGCCCAAGTCTGCTCTGTGCATGGATGGGAGACCCTTTGTTGAAAACTAGCTTCCTGCGGGAGATATTTTTAGTCCAGCCAGCAGGGGTTGCTCATTCCCTGACATGTACTTTAGGTTCCAAAAGTCTAAATATACAAAAATGACTTCTGCGGTGTAAGGCTTTTGATGAAGCATTAAACCGCCCCATGTAAAAATGAGTGTCCTTCGGATGAGGCATTAAAAAGGCCTCCTGACTTTCTGTGGACATTAATTCCCTACCTTTATGATGATTTTCACCTCAATTATGGAGGTGGTAGCGCAATCTGCCGGCCTTATAGAGCCTGTCAGGATGCGCTACCTTTGTGAAAAAATAGCCTGGCCAGCAGGGGGTGCTTTTTCTCTGTCATGTACCTATGGGATCGAAAGCCATAATACAATGAGGCAGATTCTGGGACTTGAAAAGGAGCAAATGTTTTTATAAACCTTAATCCGGCCCTTGTAAAAAGAAACATCTTTAGGATGAGGCATTAAACAGGCCTCCTGACTTTCTGTGGTCATTAATTCCCTACCTTTATGATGAATTTCACCTCACTTATGGAGGTGGTAGCGCAATCTGCCGGCCTTATAGAGCCTGTCAGGATGTGCTACCTTTGTGAAAAACTAGTCTGGCCAGCAGGGGGGGCTCTTTCCCTGATATGTACTTATGGGTAAAAAAGTCCTAATACAACGAGGCAGATTCCAGGCCGTGAAAAGGAGCAAATGTTTGATGAAACCTTAATCCGGCAGCTGCAAAAGGAGCGACCTTCGCTTGAGGCATTAAACTGGCCTCCTGGCTTTCTGTGGTCATTAATTCCCTACCTTAATGATGAATTTGACCTCATGTATGTAGGTGGTAGCACATTCCGCTGGCCTAATTGAACCTGTCAGGATGCGCTACCCCTCTATCAGAGCAGTTTCTTCAACCAAGAGGAACAAATTCAACTGTTGTTTGCAGTAGTCAGATTCTGGTTACTCTGTAAAGCTAAGCAGGCCCAAGCCTGCTCTGTACATGGATGGGACACCCTTTGTGGAAAACTAGCTTCCTGCGAGAGACAGTTTTAGTCCAGCCAGCAGGGGTAGCTCATTCCCTGACATGTACTTTAGGTTCCAAAAGTCCAAATATACAAAAATGACCTCTGCGGTGTAAGGCTTTTGATGAAGCATTACACCATCCCATGTAAAAATGAGTTTCCTTTGGATGAGGCATTAAAAAGGCCTCCTGACTTTCTGTGGACATTAATTCCCTACCTTTATGATGATTTTCACCTCAATTATGGAGGTGGTAGCGCAATCTGCCGGCCTTATAGAGCCTGTCAGGATGCGCTACCTTTGTGAAAAAATAGCCTGGCCAGCAGGGGGTGCTTTTTCTCTGTCATGTACCTATGGGATCGAAAGCCATAATACAATGAGGCAGATTCTGGGACTTGAAAAGGAGCAAATGTTTTTATAAACCTTAATCCGGCCCTTGTAAAAAGAAACATCTTTAGGATGAGGCATTAAACAGGCCTCCTGACTTTCTGTGGTCATTAATTCCCTACCTTTATGATGAATTTCACCTCACTTATGGAGGTGGTAGCGCAATCTGCCGGCCTTATAGAGCCTGTCAGGATGTGCTACCTTTGTGAAAAAATAGTCTGGCCAGCAGAGGGGGCTCTTTCCCTGATATGTACTTATGGGTAAAAAAGTCCTAATACAACGAGGCAGATTCCAGGCCGTGAAAAGGAGCAAATGTTTGATGAAACCTTAATCCGGCAGCTGCAAAAGGAGCGTCCTTCGCTTGAGGCATTAAACTGGCCTCCTGGCTTTCTGTGGTTATTAATTCCGTACCTTAATGATGAATTTGACCTCATGTATGTAGGTGGTAGCACATTCCGCTGGCCTAATTGAACCTGTCAGGATGCGCTACCCCTCTATCAGAGCAGTTTCTTCAACCAAGAGAAACAAATTCAACTGTTGTTTGCAGTAGTCAGATTCTGGTTACTCTGTAAAGCTATGCAGGCTCAAGTCTGCTCTGTGCATGGATGGGAGACCCTTTGTTGAAAACTAGCTTCCTGCGGGAGATAGTTTTAGTCCAGCAAGCAGGGGTTGCTCATTCCCTGACATGTACTTTAGGTTCCAAAAGTCCAAATATACAAAAATGACTTCTGCGGTGTAAGGCTTTTGATGAAGCATTAAACCGCCCCATGTAAAAATGAGTGTCCTTCGGATGAGGCATTAAAAAGGCCTCCTGACTTTCTGTGGACATTAATTCCCTACCTTTATGATGATTTTCACCTCAATTATGGAGGTGGTAGCGCAATCTGCCGGCCTTATAGAGCCTGTCAGGATGCGCTACCTTTGTGAAAAAATAGTCTGGCCAGCAGGGGGTGCTCTTTCTCTGTCATGTACCTATGGGATCGAAAGCCATAATACAATGAGGCAGATTCTGGGCCTTGAAAAGGAGCAAATGTTTTTATGAAACCTTAATCCGGCCCTTGTAAAAAGAAACATCTTTAGGATGAGGCATTAAACAGGCCTCCTGACTTTCTGTGGTCATTAATTCCCTACCTTTATGATGAATTTCACCTCACTTATGGAGGTGGTAGCGCAATCTGCCGGCCTTATAGAGCCTGTCAGGATGCGCTACCTTTGTGAAAAAATAGTCTGGCCAGAAGGGGGTGCTCTTTCTCTGTCATGTACCTATGGGATCAAAAGCCCTAATACAACGAGGCAGATTCTGGGCCTTGAAAAGGAGCAAATGTTTTTTATGAAACCTTAATCCGACCCTTGTAAAAAGAAACATCTTTCGGATGAGGCATTAAACAGGCCTCCTGACTTTCAGTGGTCATGAATTCCCTACCTTTATGATGAATTTGACCTTTTTTATGGAGGTGGTAGCACATTCCGCTGGCCTGATTGAACCTGTCAGGATGTGCTACCCCTCTATCAGAGCAGTTTCTTCAGTCAAGAAGAAAAAGTTCAACTGCTGTTTGCAGTAGTCAGATTCTGGTTACTCTGTAAAGCTAAGCAGGCCCAAGTCTGCTCTGTGCATGGATGGGAGACCCTTTGTTGAAAACTAGCTTCCTGCGGGAGATATTTTTAGTCCAGCCAGCAGGGGTTGCTCATTCCCTGACATGTACTTTAGGTTCCAAAAGTCTAAATATACAAAAATGACTTCTGCGGTGTAAGGCTTTTGATGAAGCATTAAACCGCCCCATGTAAAAATGAGTGTCCTTCGGATGAGGCATTAAAAAGGCCTCCTGACTTTCTGTGGACATTAATTCCCTACCTTTATGATGATTTTCACCTCAATTATGGAGGTGGTAGCGCAATCTGCCGGCCTTATAGAGCCTGTCAGGATGCGCTACCTTTGTGAAAAAATAGCCTGGCCAGCAGGGGGTGCTTTTTCTCTGTCATGTACCTATGGGATCGAAAGCCATAATACAATGAGGCAGATTCTGGGACTTGAAAAGGAGCAAATGTTTTTATAAACCTTAATCCGGCCCTTGTAAAAAGAAACATCTTTAGGATGAGGCATTAAACAGGCCTCCTGACTTTCTGTGGTCATTAATTCCCTACCTTTATGATGAATTTCACCTCACTTATGGAGGTGGTAGCGCAATCTGCCGGCCTTATAGAGCCTGTCAGGATGTGCTACCTTTGTGAAAAACTAGTCTGGCCAGCAGGGGGGGCTCTTTCCCTGATATGTACTTATGGGTAAAAAAGTCCTAATACAACGAGGCAGATTCCAGGCCGTGAAAAGGAGCAAATGTTTGATGAAACCTTAATCCGGCAGCTGCAAAAGGAGCGTCCTTCGCTTGAGGCATTAAACTGGCCTCCTGGCTTTCTGTGGTCATTAATTCCCTACCTTAATGATGAATTTGACCTCATGTATGTAGGTGGTAGCACATTCCGCTGGCCTAATTGAACCTGTCAGGATGCGCTACCCCTCTATCAGAGCAGTTTCTTCAACCAAGAGGAACAAATTCAACTGTTGTTTGCAGTAGTCAGATTCTGGTTACTCTGTAAAGCTAAGCAGGCCCAACCCTGCTCTGTACATGGATGGGACACCCTTTGTGGAAAACTAGCTTCCTGCGAGAGACAGTTTTAGTCCAGCCAGCAGGGGTAGCTCATTCCCTGACATGTACTTTAGGTTCCAAAAGTCCAAATATACAAAAATGACCTCTGCGGTGTAAGGCTTTTGATGAAGCATTACACCATCCCATGTAAAAATGAGTTTCCTTTGGATGAGGCATTAAAAAGGCCTCCTGACTTTCTGTGGACATTAATTCCCTACCTTTATGATGATTTTCACCTCAATTATGGAGGTGGTAGCGCAATCTGCCGGCCTTATAGAGCCTGTCAGGATGTGCTACCTTTGTGAAAAAATAGTCTGGCCAGCAGGGGGGGCTCTTTCTCTGTCATGTACCTATGGGATCGAAAGCCATAATACAATGAGGCAGATTCTGGGCCTTGAAAAGGAGCAAATGTTTTTATGAAACCTTAATCCGGCCCTTGTAAAAAGAAACATCTTTAGGATGAGGCATTAAATAGGCCTCCTGACTTTCTGTGGTCATTAATTCCCTACCTTTATGATGAATTTCACCTCACTTATGGAGGTGGTAGCGCAATCTGCCGGCCTTATAGAGCCTGTCAGGATGCGCTACCTTTGTGAAAAAATAGTCTGGCCAGAAAGGGGTGCTCTTTCTCTGTCATGTACCTATGGGATCAAAAGCCCTAATACAACGAGGCAGATTCTGGGCCTTGAAAAGGAGCAAATGTTTTTTATGAAACCTTAATCCGACCCTTGTAAAAAGAAACATCTTTCGGATGAGGCATTAAACAGGCCTCCTGACTTTCAGTGGTCATGAATTCCCTACCTTTATGATGAATTTGACCTTTTTTATGGAGGTGGTAGCACATTCCGCTGGCCTGATTGAACCTGTCAGGATGTGCTACCCCTCTATCAGAGCAGTTTCTTCAGTCAAGAAGAAAAAGTTCAACTGCTGTTTGCAGTAGTCAGATTCTGGTTACTCTGTAAAGCTAAGCAGGCCCAAGTCTGCTCTGTGCATGGATGGGAGACCCTTTGTTGAAAACTAGCTTCCTGCGGGAGATATTTTTAGTCCAGCCAGCAGGGGTTGCTCATTCCCTGACATGTACTTTAGGTTCCAAAAGTCTAAATATACAAAAATGACTTCTGCGGTGTAAGGCTTTTGATGAAGCATTAAACCGCCCCATGTAAAAATGAGTGTCCTTCGGATGAGGCATTAAAAAGGCCTCCTGACTTTCTGTGGACATTAATTCCCTACCTTTATGATGATTTTCACCTCAATTATGGAGGTGGTAGCGCAATCTGCCGGCCTTATAGAGCCTGTCAGGATGTGCTACCTTTGTGAAAAAATAGTCTGGCCAGCAGGGGGGGCTCTTTCTCTGTCATGTACCTATGGGATCGAAAGCCATAATACAATGAGGCAGATTCTGGGCCTTGAAAAGGAGCAAATGTTTTTATGAAACCTTAATCCGGCCCTTGTAAAAAGAAACATCTTTAGGATGAGGCATTAAACAGGCCTCCTGACTTTCTGTGGTCATTAATTCCCTACCTTTATGATGAATTTCACCTCACTTATGGAGGTGGTAGCGCAATCTGCCGGCCTTATAGAGCCTGTCAGGATGTGCTACCTTTGTGAAAAAATAGTCTGGCCAGCAGGGGGGGCTCTTTCCCTGATATGTACTTATGGGTAAAAAAGTCCTAATACAACGAGGCAGATTCCAGGCCGTGAAAAGGAGCAAATGTTTGATGAAACCTTAATCCGGCAGCTGCAAAAGGAGCGTCCTTCGCTTGAGGCATTAAACTGGCCTCCTGGCTTTCTGTGGTCATTAATTCCGTACCTTAATGATGAATTTGACCTCATGTATGTAGGTGGTAGCACATTCCGCTGGCCTAATTGAACCTGTCAGGATGCGCTACCCCTCTATCAGAGCAGTTTCTTCAACCAAGAGAAACAAATTCAACTGTTGTTTGCAGTAGTCAGATTCTGGTTACTCTGTAAAGCTATGCAGGCCCAAGTCTGCTCTGTGCATGGATGGGAGACCCTTTGTTGAAAACTAGCTTCCTGCGGGAGATAGTTTTAGTCCAGCAAGCAGGGGTTGCTCATTCCCTGACATGTACTTTAGGTTCCAAAAGTCCAAATATACAAAAATGACTTCTGCGGTGTAAGGCTTTTGATGAAGCATTAAACTGCCCCATGTAAAAATGAGTGTCCTTCGGATGAGGCATTAAAAAGGCCTCCTGACTTTCTGTGGACATTAATTCCCTACCTTTATGATGATTTTCACCTCAATTATGGAGGTGGTAGCGCAATCTGCCGGCCTTATAGAGCCTGTCAGGATGTGCTACCTTTGTGAAAAAATAGTCTGGCCAGCAGGGGGGGCTCTTTCTCTGTCATGTACCTATGGGATCGAAAGCCATAATACAATGAGGCAGATTCTGGGCCTTGAAAAGGAGCAAATGTTTTTATGAAACCTTAATCCGGCCCTTGTAAAAAGAAACATCTTTAGGATGAGGCATTAAATAGGCCTCCTGACTTTCTGTGGTCATTAATTCCCTACCTTTATGATGAATTTCACCTCACTTATGGAGGTGGTAGCGCAATCTGCCGGCCTTATAGAGCCTGTCAGGATGCGCTACCTTTGTGAAAAAATAGTCTGGCCAGAAGGGGGTGCTCTTTCTCTGTCATGTACCTATGGGATCAAAAGCCCTAATACAACGAGGCAGATTCTGGGCCTTGAAAAGGAGCAAATGTTTTTTATGAAACCTTAATCCGACCCTTGTAAAAAGAAACATCTTTCGGATGAGGCATTAAACAGGCCTCCTGACTTTCAGTGGTCATGAATTCCCTACCTTTATGATGAATTTGACCTTTTTTATGGAGGTGGTAGCACATTCCGCTGGCCTGATTGAACCTGTCAGGATGTGCTACCCCTCTATCAGAGCAGTTTCTTCAGTCAAGAAGAAAAAGTTCAACTGCTGTTTGCAGTAGTCAGATTCTGGTTACTCTGTAAAGCTAAGCAGGCCCAAGTCTGCTCTGTGCATGGATGGGAGACCCTTTGTTGAAAACTAGCTTCCTGCGGGAGATATTTTTAGTCCAGCCAGCAGGGGTTGCTCATTCCCTGACATGTACTTTAGGTTCCAAAAGTCTAAATATACAAAAATGACTTCTGCGGTGTAAGGCTTTTGATGAAGCATTAAACCGCCCCATGTAAAAATGAGTGTCCTTCGGATGAGGCATTAAAAAGGCCTCCTGACTTTCTGTGGACATTAATTCCCTACCTTTATGATGATTTTCACCTCAATTATGGAGGTGGTAGCGCAATCTGCCGGCCTTATAGAGCCTGTCAGGATGCGCTACCTTTGTGAAAAAATAGCCTGGCCAGCAGGGGGTGCTTTTTCTCTGTCATGTACCTATGGGATCGAAAGCCATAATACAATGAGGCAGATTCTGGGACTTGAAAAGGAGCAAATGTTTTTATAAACCTTAATCCGGCCCTTGTAAAAAGAAACATCTTTAGGATGAGGCATTAAACAGGCCTCCTGACTTTCTGTGGTCATTAATTCCCTACCTTTATGATGAATTTCACCTCACTTATGGAGGTGGTAGCGCAATCTGCCGGCCTTATAGAGCCTGTCAGGATGTGCTACCTTTGTGAAAAACTAGTCTGGCCAGCAGGGGGGGCTCTTTCCCTGATATGTACTTATGGGTAAAAAAGTCCTAATACAACGAGGCAGATTCCAGGCCGTGAAAAGGAGCAAATGTTTGATGAAACCTTAATCCGGCAGCTGCAAAAGGAGCGACCTTCGCTTGAGGCATTAAACTGGCCTCCTGGCTTTCTGTGGTCATTAATTCCCTACCTTAATGATGAATTTGACCTCATGTATGTAGGTGGTAGCACATTCCGCTGGCCTAATTGAACCTGTCAGGATGCGCTACCCCTCTATCAGAGCAGTTTCTTCAACCAAGAGGAACAAATTCAACTGTTGTTTGCAGTAGTCAGATTCTGGTTACTCTGTAAAGCTAAGCAGGCCCAAGCCTGCTCTGTACATGGATGGGACACCCTTTGTGGAAAACTAGCTTCCTGCGAGAGACAGTTTTAGTCCAGCCAGCAGGGGTAGCTCATTCCCTGACATGTACTTTAGGTTCCAAAAGTCCAAATATACAAAAATGACCTCTGCGGTGTAAGGCTTTTGATGAAGCATTACACCATCCCATGTAAAAATGAGTTTCCTTTGGATGAGGCATTAAAAAGGCCTCCTGACTTTCTGTGGACATTAATTCCCTACCTTTATGATGATTTTCACCTCAATTATGGAGGTGGTAGCGCAATCTGCCGGCCTTATAGAGCCTGTCAGGATGCGCTACCTTTGTGAAAAAATAGCCTGGCCAGCAGGGGGTGCTTTTTCTCTGTCATGTACCTATGGGATCGAAAGCCATAATACAATGAGGCAGATTCTGGGACTTGAAAAGGAGCAAATGTTTTTATAAACCTTAATCCGGCCCTTGTAAAAAGAAACATCTTTAGGATGAGGCATTAAACAGGCCTCCTGACTTTCTGTGGTCATTAATTCCCTACCTTTATGATGAATTTCACCTCACTTATGGAGGTGGTAGCGCAATCTGCCGGCCTTATAGAGCCTGTCAGGATGTGCTACCTTTGTGAAAAAATAGTCTGGCCAGCAGAGGGGGCTCTTTCCCTGATATGTACTTATGGGTAAAAAAGTCCTAATACAACGAGGCAGATTCCAGGCCGTGAAAAGGAGCAAATGTTTGATGAAACCTTAATCCGGCAGCTGCAAAAGGAGCGTCCTTCGCTTGAGGCATTAAACTGGCCTCCTGGCTTTCTGTGGTTATTAATTCCGTACCTTAATGATGAATTTGACCTCATGTATGTAGGTGGTAGCACATTCCGCTGGCCTAATTGAACCTGTCAGGATGCGCTACCCCTCTATCAGAGCAGTTTCTTCAACCAAGAGAAACAAATTCAACTGTTGTTTGCAGTAGTCAGATTCTGGTTACTCTGTAAAGCTATGCAGGCTCAAGTCTGCTCTGTGCATGGATGGGAGACCCTTTGTTGAAAACTAGCTTCCTGCGGGAGATAGTTTTAGTCCAGCAAGCAGGGGTTGCTCATTCCCTGACATGTACTTTAGGTTCCAAAAGTCCAAATATACAAAAATGACTTCTGCGGTGTAAGGCTTTTGATGAAGCATTAAACCGCCCCATGTAAAAATGAGTGTCCTTCGGATGAGGCATTAAAAAGGTCTCCTGACTTTCTGTGGACATTAATTCCCTACCTTTATGATGATTTTCACCTCAATTATGGAGGTGGTAGCGCAATCTGCCGGCCTTATAGAGCCTGTCAGGATGCGCTACCTTTGTGAAAAAATAGTCTGGCCAGCAGGGGGTGCTCTTTCTCTGTCATGTACCTATGGGATCGAAAGCCATAATACAATGAGGCAGATTCTGGGCCTTGAAAAGGAGCAAATGTTTTTATGAAACCTTAATCCGGCCCTTGTAAAAAGAAACATCTTTAGGATGAGGCATTAAACAGGCCTCCTGACTTTCTGTGGTCATTAATTCCCTACCTTTATGATGAATTTCACCTCACTTATGGAGGTGGTAGCGCAATCTGCCGGCCTTATAGAGCCTGTCAGGATGCGCTACCTTTGTGAAAAAATAGTCTGGCCAGAAGGGGGTGCTCTTTCTCTGTCATGTACCTATGGGATCAAAAGCCCTAATACAACGAGGCAGATTCTGGGCCTTGAAAAGGAGCAAATGTTTTTTATGAAACCTTAATCCGACCCTTGTAAAAAGAAACATCTTTCGGATGAGGCATTAAACAGGCCTCCTGACTTTCAGTGGTCATGAATTCCCTACCTTTATGATGAATTTGACCTTTTTTATGGAGGTGGTAGCACATTCCGCTGGCCTGATTGAACCTGTCAGGATGTGCTACCCCTCTATCAGAGCAGTTTCTTCAGTCAAGAAGAAAAAGTTCAACTGCTGTTTGCAGTAGTCAGATTCTGGTTACTCTGTAAAGCTAAGCAGGCCCAAGTCTGCTCTGTGCATGGATGGGAGACCCTTTGTTGAAAACTAGCTTCCTGCGGGAGATATTTTTAGTCCAGCCAGCAGGGGTTGCTCATTCCCTGACATGTACTTTAGGTTCCAAAAGTCTAAATATACAAAAATGACTTCTGCGGTGTAAGGCTTTTGATGAAGCATTAAACCGCCCCATGTAAAAATGAGTGTCCTTCGGATGAGGCATTAAAAAGGCCTCCTGACTTTCTGTGGACATTAATTCCCTACCTTTATGATGATTTTCACCTCAATTATGGAGGTGGTAGCGCAATCTGCCGGCCTTATAGAGCCTGTCAGGATGCGCTACCTTTGTGAAAAAATAGCCTGGCCAGCAGGGGGTGCTTTTTCTCTGTCATGTACCTATGGGATCGAAAGCCATAATACAATGAGGCAGATTCTGGGACTTGAAAAGGAGCAAATGTTTTTATAAACCTTAATCCGGCCCTTGTAAAAAGAAACATCTTTAGGATGAGGCATTAAACAGGCCTCCTGACTTTCTGTGGTCATTAATTCCCTACCTTTATGATGAATTTCACCTCACTTATGGAGGTGGTAGCGCAATCTGCCGGCCTTATAGAGCCTGTCAGGATGTGCTACCTTTGTGAAAAACTAGTCTGGCCAGCAGGGGGGGCTCTTTCCCTGATATGTACTTATGGGTAAAAAAGTCCTAATACAACGAGGCAGATTCCAGGCCGTGAAAAGGAGCAAATGTTTGATGAAACCTTAATCCGGCAGCTGCAAAAGGAGCGACCTTCGCTTGAGGCATTAAACTGGCCTCCTGGCTTTCTGTGGTCATTAATTCCCTACCTTAATGATGAATTTGACCTCATGTATGTAGGTGGTAGCACATTCCGCTGGCCTAATTGAACCTGTCAGGATGCGCTACCCCTCTATCAGAGCAGTTTCTTCAACCAAGAGGAACAAATTCAACTGTTGTTTGCAGTAGTCAGATTCTGGTTACTCTGTAAAGCTAAGCAGGCCCAAGCCTGCTCTGTACATGGATGGGACACCCTTTGTGGAAAACTAGCTTCCTGCGAGAGACAGTTTTAGTCCAGCCAGCAGGGGTAGCTCATTCCCTGACATGTACTTTAGGTTCCAAAAGTCCAAATATACAAAAATGACCTCTGCGGTGTAAGGCTTTTGATGAAGCATTACACCATCCCATGTAAAAATGAGTTTCCTTTGGATGAGGCATTAAAAAGGCCTCCTGACTTTCTGTGGACATTAATTCCCTACCTTTATGATGATTTTCACCTCAATTATGGAGGTGGTAGCGCAATCTGCCGGCCTTATAGAGCCTGTCAGGATGCGCTACCTTTGTGAAAAAATAGCCTGGCCAGCAGGGGGTGCTTTTTCTCTGTCATGTACCTATGGGATCGAAAGCCATAATACAATGAGGCAGATTCTGGGACTTGAAAAGGAGCAAATGTTTTTATAAACCTTAATCCGGCCCTTGTAAAAAGAAACATCTTTAGGATGAGGCATTAAACAGGCCTCCTGACTTTCTGTGGTCATTAATTCCCTACCTTTATGATGAATTTCACCTCACTTATGGAGGTGGTAGCGCAATCTGCCGGCCTTATAGAGCCTGTCAGGATGTGCTACCTTTGTGAAAAAATAGTCTGGCCAGCAGAGGGGGCTCTTTCCCTGATATGTACTTATGGGTAAAAAAGTCCTAATACAACGAGGCAGATTCCAGGCCGTGAAAAGGAGCAAATGTTTGATGAAACCTTAATCCGGCAGCTGCAAAAGGAGCGTCCTTCGCTTGAGGCATTAAACTGGCCTCCTGGCTTTCTGTGGTTATTAATTCCGTACCTTAATGATGAATTTGACCTCATGTATGTAGGTGGTAGCACATTCCGCTGGCCTAATTGAACCTGTCAGGATGCGCTACCCCTCTATCAGAGCAGTTTCTTCAACCAAGAGAAACAAATTCAACTGTTGTTTGCAGTAGTCAGATTCTGGTTACTCTGTAAAGCTATGCAGGCTCAAGTCTGCTCTGTGCATGGATGGGAGACCCTTTGTTGAAAACTAGCTTCCTGCGGGAGATAGTTTTAGTCCAGCAAGCAGGGGTTGCTCATTCCCTGACATGTACTTTAGGTTCCAAAAGTCCAAATATACAAAAATGACTTCTGCGGTGTAAGGCTTTTGATGAAGCATTAAACCGCCCCATGTAAAAATGAGTGTCCTTCGGATGAGGCATTAAAAAGGCCTCCTGACTTTCTGTGGACATTAATTCCCTACCTTTATGATGATTTTCACCTCAATTATGGAGGTGGTAGCGCAATCTGCCGGCCTTATAGAGCCTGTCAGGATGCGCTACCTTTGTGAAAAAATAGTCTGGCCAGCAGGGGGTGCTCTTTCTCTGTCATGTACCTATGGGATCGAAAGCCATAATACAATGAGGCAGATTCTGGGCCTTGAAAAGGAGCAAATGTTTTTATGAAACCTTAATCCGGCCCTTGTAAAAAGAAACATCTTTAGGATGAGGCATTAAACAGGCCTCCTGACTTTCTGTGGTCATTAATTCCCTACCTTTATGATGAATTTCACCTCACTTATGGAGGTGGTAGCGCAATCTGCCGGCCTTATAGAGCCTGTCAGGATGCGCTACCTTTGTGAAAAAATAGTCTGGCCAGAAGGGGGTGCTCTTTCTCTGTCATGTACCTATGGGATCAAAAGCCCTAATACAACGAGGCAGATTCTGGGCCTTGAAAAGGAGCAAATGTTTTTTATGAAACCTTAATCCGACCCTTGTAAAAAGAAACATCTTTCGGATGAGGCATTAAACAGGCCTCCTGACTTTCAGTGGTCATGAATTCCCTACCTTTATGATGAATTTGACCTTTTTTATGGAGGTGGTAGCACATTCCGCTGGCCTGATTGAACCTGTCAGGATGTGCTACCCCTCTATCAGAGCAGTTTCTTCAGTCAAGAAGAAAAAGTTCAACTGCTGTTTGCAGTAGTCAGATTCTGGTTACTCTGTAAAGCTAAGCAGGCCCAAGTCTGCTCTGTGCATGGATGGGAGACCCTTTGTTGAAAACTAGCTTCCTGCGGGAGATATTTTTAGTCCAGCCAGCAGGGGTTGCTCATTCCCTGACATGTACTTTAGGTTCCAAAAGTCTAAATATACAAAAATGACTTCTGCGGTGTAAGGCTTTTGATGAAGCATTAAACCGCCCCATGTAAAAATGAGTGTCCTTCGGATGAGGCATTAAAAAGGCCTCCTGACTTTCTGTGGACATTAATTCCCTACCTTTATGATGATTTTCACCTCAATTATGGAGGTGGTAGCGCAATCTGCCGGCCTTATAGAGCCTGTCAGGATGCGCTACCTTTGTGAAAAAATAGCCTGGCCAGCAGGGGGTGCTTTTTCTCTGTCATGTACCTATGGGATCGAAAGCCATAATACAATGAGGCAGATTCTGGGACTTGAAAAGGAGCAAATGTTTTTATAAACCTTAATCCGGCCCTTGTAAAAAGAAACATCTTTAGGATGAGGCATTAAACAGGCCTCCTGACTTTCTGTGGTCATTAATTCCCTACCTTTATGATGAATTTCACCTCACTTATGGAGGTGGTAGCGCAATCTGCCGGCCTTATAGAGCCTGTCAGGATGTGCTACCTTTGTGAAAAACTAGTCTGGCCAGCAGGGGGGGCTCTTTCCCTGATATGTACTTATGGGTAAAAAAGTCCTAATACAACGAGGCAGATTCCAGGCCGTGAAAAGGAGCAAATGTTTGATGAAACCTTAATCCGGCAGCTGCAAAAGGAGCGTCCTTCGCTTGAGGCATTAAACTGGCCTCCTGGCTTTCTGTGGTCATTAATTCCCTACCTTAATGATGAATTTGACCTCATGTATGTAGGTGGTAGCACATTCCGCTGGCCTAATTGAACCTGTCAGGATGCGCTACCCCTCTATCAGAGCAGTTTCTTCAACCAAGAGGAACAAATTCAACTGTTGTTTGCAGTAGTCAGATTCTGGTTACTCTGTAAAGCTAAGCAGGCCCAAGCCTGCTCTGTACATGGATGGGACACCCTTTGTGGAAAACTAGCTTCCTGCGAGAGACAGTTTTAGTCCAGCCAGCAGGGGTAGCTCATTCCCTGACATGTACTTTAGGTTCCAAAAGTCCAAATATACAAAAATGACCTCTGCGGTGTAAGGCTTTTGATGAAGCATTACACCATCCCATGTAAAAATGAGTTTCCTTTGGATGAGGCATTAAAAAGGCCTCCTGACTTTCTGTGGACATTAATTCCCTACCTTTATGATGATTTTCACCTCAATTATGGAGGTGGTAGCGCAATCTGCCGGCCTTATAGAGCCTGTCAGGATGCGCTACCTTTGTGAAAAAATAGCCTGGCCAGCAGGCGGTGCTTTTTCTCTGTCATGTACCTATGGGATCGAAAGCCATAATACAATGAGGCAGATTCTGGGACTTGAAAAGGAGCAAATGTTTTTATAAACCTTAATCCGGCCCTTGTAAAAAGAAACATCTTTAGGATGAGGCATTAAACAGGCCTCCTGACTTTCTGTGGTCATTAATTCCCTACCTTTATGATGAATTTCACCTCACTTATGGAGGTGGTAGCGCAATCTGCCGGCCTTATAGAGCCTGTCAGGATGTGCTACCTTTGTGAAAAAATAGTCTGGCCAGCAGGGGGGGCTCTTTCCCTGATATGTACTTATGGGTAAAAAAGTCCTAATACAACGAGGCAGATTCCAGGCCGTGAAAAGGAGCAAATGTTTGATGAAACCTTAATCCGGCAGCTGCAAAAGGAGCGTCCTTCGCTTGAGGCATTAAACTGGCCTCCTGGCTTTCTGTGGTCATTAATTCCGTACCTTAATGATGAATTTGACCTCATGTATGTAGGTGGTAGCACATTCCGCTGGCCTAATTGAACCTGTCAGGATGCGCTACCCCTCTATCAGAGCAGTTTCTTCAACCAAGAGAAACAAATTCAACTGTTGTTTGCAGTAGTCAGATTCTGGTTACTCTGTAAAGCTATGCAGGCCCAAGTCTGCTCTGTGCATGGATGGGAGACCCTTTGTTGAAAACTAGCTTCCTGCGGGAGATAGTTTTAGTCCAGCAAGCAGGGGTTGCTCATTCCCTGACATGTACTTTAGGTTCCAAAAGTCCAAATATACAAAAATGACTTCTGCGGTGTAAGGCTTTTGATGAAGCATTAAACTGCCCCATGTAAAAATGAGTGTCCTTCGGATGAGGCATTAAAAAGGCCTCCTGACTTTCTGTGGACATTAATTCCCTACCTTTATGATGATTTTCACCTCAATTATGGAGGTGGTAGCGCAATCTGCCGGCCTTATAGAGCCTGTCAGGATGTGCTACCTTTGTGAAAAAATAGTCTGGCCAGCAGGGGGGGCTCTTTCTCTGTCATGTACCTATGGGATCGAAAGCCATAATACAATGAGGCAGATTCTGGGCCTTGAAAAGGAGCAAATGTTTTTATGAAACCTTAATCCGGCCCTTGTAAAAAGAAACATCTTTAGGATGAGGCATTAAATAGGCCTCCTGACTTTCTGTGGTCATTAATTCCCTACCTTTATGATGAATTTCACCTCACTTATGGAGGTGGTAGCGCAATCTGCCGGCCTTATAGAGCCTGTCAGGATGCGCTACCTTTGTGAAAAAATAGTCTGGCCAGAAGGGGGTGCTCTTTCTCTGTCATGTACCTATGGGATCAAAAGCCCTAATACAACGAGGCAGATTCTGGGCCTTGAAAAGGAGCAAATGTTTTTTATGAAACCTTAATCCGACCCTTGTAAAAAGAAACATCTTTCGGATGAGGCATTAAACAGGCCTCCTGACTTTCAGTGGTCATGAATTCCCTACCTTTATGATGAATTTGACCTTTTTTATGGAGGTGGTAGCACATTCCGCTGGCCTGATTGAACCTGTCAGGATGTGCTACCCCTCTATCAGAGCAGTTTCTTCAGTCAAGAAGAAAAAGTTCAACTGCTGTTTGCAGTAGTCAGATTCTGGTTACTCTGTAAAGCTAAGCAGGCCCAAGTCTGCTCTGTGCATGGATGGGAGACCCTTTGTTGAAAACTAGCTTCCTGCGGGAGATATTTTTAGTCCAGCCAGCAGGGGTTGCTCATTCCCTGACATGTACTTTAGGTTCCAAAAGTCTAAATATACAAAAATGACTTCTGCGGTGTAAGGCTTTTGATGAAGCATTAAACCGCCCCATGTAAAAATGAGTGTCCTTCGGATGAGGCATTAAAAAGGCCTCCTGACTTTCTGTGGACATTAATTCCCTACCTTTATGATGATTTTCACCTCAATTATGGAGGTGGTAGCGCAATCTGCCGGCCTTATAGAGCCTGTCAGGATGCGCTACCTTTGTGAAAAAATAGCCTGGCCAGCAGGGGGTGCTTTTTCTCTGTCATGTACCTATGGGATCGAAAGCCATAATACAATGAGGCAGATTCTGGGACTTGAAAAGGAGCAAATGTTTTTATAAACCTTAATCCGGCCCTTGTAAAAAGAAACATCTTTAGGATGAGGCATTAAACAGGCCTCCTGACTTTCTGTGGTCATTAATTCCCTACCTTTATGATGAATTTCACCTCACTTATGGAGGTGGTAGCGCAATCTGCCGGCCTTATAGAGCCTGTCAGGATGTGCTACCTTTGTGAAAAACTAGTCTGGCCAGCAGGGGGGGCTCTTTCCCTGATATGTACTTATGGGTAAAAAAGTCCTAATACAACGAGGCAGATTCCAGGCCGTGAAAAGGAGCAAATGTTTGATGAAACCTTAATCCGGCAGCTGCAAAAGGAGCGTCCTTCGCTTGAGGCATTAAACTGGCCTCCTGGCTTTCTGTGGTCATTAATTCCCTACCTTAATGATGAATTTGACCTCATGTATGTAGGTGGTAGCACATTCCGCTGGCCTAATTGAACCTGTCAGGATGCGCTACCCCTCTATCAGAGCAGTTTCTTCAACCAAGAGGAACAAATTCAACTGTTGTTTGCAGTAGTCAGATTCTGGTTACTCTGTAAAGCTAAGCAGGCCCAAGCCTGCTCTGTACATGGATGGGACACCCTTTGTGGAAAACTAGCTTCCTGCGAGAGACAGTTTTAGTCCAGCCAGCAGGGGTAGCTCATTCCCTGACATGTACTTTAGGTTCCAAAAGTCCAAATATACAAAAATGACCTCTGCGGTGTAAGGCTTTTGATGAAGCATTACACCATCCCATGTAAAAATGAGTTTCCTTTGGATGAGGCATTAAAAAGGCCTCCTGACTTTCTGTGGACATTAATTCCCTACCTTTATGATGATTTTCACCTCAATTATGGAGGTGGTAGCGCAATCTGCCGGCCTTATAGAGCCTGTCAGGATGCGCTACCTTTGTGAAAAAATAGCCTGGCCAGCAGGCGGTGCTTTTTCTCTGTCATGTACCTATGGGATCGAAAGCCATAATACAATGAGGCAGATTCTGGGACTTGAAAAGGAGCAAATGTTTTTATAAACCTTAATCCGGCCCTTGTAAAAAGAAACATCTTTAGGATGAGGCATTAAACAGGCCTCCTGACTTTCTGTGGTCATTAATTCCCTACCTTTATGATGAATTTCACCTCACTTATGGAGGTGGTAGCGCAATCTGCCGGCCTTATAGAGCCTGTCAGGATGTGCTACCTTTGTGAAAAAATAGTCTGGCCAGCAGGGGGGGCTCTTTCCCTGATATGTACTTATGGGTAAAAAAGTCCTAATACAACGAGGCAGATTCCAGGCCGTGAAAAGGAGCAAATGTTTGATGAAACCTTAATCCGGCAGCTGCAAAAGGAGCGTCCTTCGCTTGAGGCATTAAACTGGCCTCCTGGCTGTCTGTGGTCATTAATTCCGTACCTTAATGATGAATTTGACCTCATGTATGTAGGTGGTAGCACATTCCGCTGGCCTAATTGAACCTGTCAGGATGCGCTACCCCTCTATCAGAGCAGTTTCTTCAACCAAGAGAAACAAATTCAACTGTTGTTTGCAGTAGTCAGATTCTGGTTACTCTGTAAAGCTATGCAGGCCCAAGTCTGCTCTGTGCATGGATGGGAGACCCTTTGTTGAAAACTAGCTTCCTGCGGGAGATAGTTTTAGTCCAGCAAGCAGGGGTTGCTCATTCCCTGACATGTACTTTAGGTTCCAAAAGTCCAAATATACAAAAATGACTTCTGCGGTGTAAGGCTTTTGATGAAGCATTAAACCGCCCCATGTAAAAATGAGTGTCCTTCGGATGAGGCATTAAAAAGGCCTCCTGACTTTCTGTGGACATTAATTCCCTACCTTTATGATGAATTTCACCTGACTTATGGAGGTGGTAGCGCAATCTGCCGGCCTTATAGAGCCTGTCAGGATGTGCTACCTTTGTGAAAAAATAGTCTGGCCAGCAGGGGGGGCTCTTTCTCTGTCATGTACCTATGGGATCGAAAGCCATAATACAATGAGGCAGATTCTGGGCCTTGAAAAGGAGCAAATGTTTTTATGAAACCTTAATCCGGCCCTTGTAAAAAGAAACATCTTTAGGATGAGGCATTAAACAGGCCTCCTGACTTTCTGTGGTCATTAATTCCCTACCTTTATGATGAATTTCACCTGACTTATGGAGGTGGTAGCGCAATCTGCCGGCCTTATAGAGCCTGTCAGGATGTGCTACCTTTGTGAAAAAATAGTCTGGCCAGCAGGGGGGGCTCTTTCTCTGTCATGTACCTATGGGATCGAAAGCCATAATACAATGAGGCAGATTCTGGGCCTTGAAAAGGAGCAAATGTTTTTATGAAACCTTAATCCGGCCCTTGTAAAAAGAAACATCTTTAGGATGAGGCATTAAACAGGCCTCCTGACTTTCTGTGGTCATTAATTCCCTACCTTTATGATGAATTTCACCTCACTTATGGAGGTGGTAGCGCAATCTGCCGGCCTTATAGAGCCTGTCAGGATGCGCTACCTTTGTGAAAAAATAGTCTGGCCAGAAGGGGGTGCTCTTTCTCTGTCATGTACCTATGGGATCAAAAGCCCTAATACAACGAGGCAGATTCTGGGCCTTGAAAAGGAGCAAATGTTTTTTATGAAACCTTAATCCGACCCTTGTAAAAAGAAACATCTTTCGGATGAGGCATTAAACAGGCCTCCTGACTTTCAGTGGTCATGAATTCCCTACCTTTATGATGAATTTGACCTTTTTTATGGAGGTGGTAGCACATTCCGCTGGCCTGGTTGAACCTGTCAGGATGTGCTACCCCTCTATCAGAGCAGTTTCTTCAGCCAAGAAGAAAAATTTCAACTGCTCTTTGCAGTAGTCAGATTCTGGTTACTCTGTAAAGCTAAGCAGGCCCAAGTCTGCTCTGTGCATGGATGGGAGACCCTTTGTTGAAAACTAGCTTCCTGCGGGAGATAGTTTTAGTCCAGCCAGCAGGGGTTGCTCATTCCCTGACATGTACTTTAGGTTCCAAAAGTCCAAATATACAAAAATGACTTCTGCGGTGTAAGGCTTTTGATGAAGCATTAAACCGCCCCATGTAAAAATGAGTGTCCTTCGGATGAGGCATTAAAAAGGCCTCCTGACTTTCTGTGGACATTAATTCCCTACCTTTATGATGATTTTCACCTCAATTATGGAGGTGGTAGCGCAATCTGCCGGCCTTATAGAGCCTGTCAGGATGTGCTACCTTTGTTAAAAAATAGTCTGGCCAGCAGGGGGGGCTCTTTCTCTGTCATGTACCTATGGGATCGAAAGCCATAATACAATGAGGCAGATTCTGGGCCTTGAAAAGGAGCAAATGTTTTTATGAAACCTTAATCCGGCCCTTGTAAAAAGAAACATCTTTAGGATGAGGCATTAAATAGGCCTCCTGACTTTCTGTGGTCATTAATTCCCTACCTTTATGATGAATTTCACCTCACTTATGGAGGTGGTAGCGCAATCTGCCGGCCTTATAGAGCCTGTCAGGATGCGCTACCTTTGTGAAAAAATTGTCTGGCCAGAAGGGGGTGCTCTTTCTCTGTCATGTACCTATGGGATCAAAAGCCCTAATACAACGAGGCAGATTCTGGGCCTTGAAAAGGAGCAAATGTTTTTTATGAAACCTTAATCCGACCCTTGTAAAAAGAAACATCTTTCGGATGAGGCATTAAACAGGCCTCCTGACTTTCAGTGGTCATGAATTCCCTACCTTTATGATGAATTTGACCTTTTTTATGGAGGTGGTAGCACATTCCGCTGGCCTGATTGAACCTGTCAGGATGTGCTACCCCTCTATCAGAGCAGTTTCTTCAGTCAAGAAGAAAAAGTTCAACTGCTGTTTGCAGTAGTCAGATTCTGGTTACTCTGTAAAGCTAAGCAGGCCCAAGTCTGCTCTGTGCATGGATGGGAGACCCTTTGTTGAAAACTAGCTTCCTGCGGGAGATATTTTTAGTCCAGCCAGCAGGGGTTGCTCATTCCCTGACATGTACTTTAGGTTCCAAAAGTCTAAATATACAAAAATGACTTCTGCGGTGTAAGGCTTTTGATGAAGCATTAAACCGCCCCATGTAAAAATGAGTGTCCTTCGGATGAGGCATTAAAAAGGCCTCCTGACTTTCTGTGGACATTAATTCCCTACCTTTATGATGATTTTCACCTCAATTATGGAGGTGGTAGCGCAATCTGCCGGCCTTATAGAGCCTGTCAGGATGCGCTACCTTTGTGAAAAAATAGCCTGGCCAGCAGGGGGTGCTTTTTCTCTGTCATGTACCTATGGGATCGAAAGCCATAATACAATGAGGCAGATTCTGGGACTTGAAAAGGAGCAAATGTTTTTATAAACCTTAATCCGGCCCTTGTAAAAAGAAACATCTTTAGGATGAGGCATTAAACAGGCCTCCTGACTTTCTGTGGTCATTAATTCCCTACCTTTATGATGAATTTCACCTCACTTATGGAGGTGGTAGCGCAATCTGCCGGCCTTATAGAGCCTGTCAGGATGTGCTACCTTTGTGAAAAAATAGTCTGGCCAGCAGAGGGGGCTCTTTCCCTGATATGTACTTATGGGTAAAAAAGTCCTAATACAACGAGGCAGATTCCAGGCCGTGAAAAGGAGCAAATGTTTGATGAAACCTTAATCCGGCAGCTGCAAAAGGAGCGTCCTTCGCTTGAGGCATTAAACTGGCCTCCTGGCTTTCTGTGGTTATTAATTCCGTACCTTAATGATGAATTTGACCTCATGTATGTAGGTGGTAGCACATTCCGCTGGCCTAATTGAACCTGTCAGGATGCGCTACCCCTCTATCAGAGCAGTTTCTTCAACCAAGAGAAACAAATTCAACTGTTGTTTGCAGTAGTCAGATTCTGGTTACTCTGTAAAGCTATGCAGGCTCAAGTCTGCTCTGTGCATGGATGGGAGACCCTTTGTTGAAAACTAGCTTCCTGCGGGAGATAGTTTTAGTCCAGCAAGCAGGGGTTGCTCATTCCCTGACATGTACTTTAGGTTCCAAAAGTCCAAATATACAAAAATGACTTCTGCGGTGTAAGGCTTTTGATGAAGCATTAAACCGCCCCATGTAAAAATGAGTGTCCTTCGGATGAGGCATTAAAAAGGCCTCCTGACTTTCTGTGGACATTAATTCCCTACCTTTATGATGATTTTCACCTCAATTATGGAGGTGGTAGCGCAATCTGCCGGCCTTATAGAGCCTGTCAGGATGCGCTACCTTTGTGAAAAAATAGTCTGGCCAGCAGGGGGTGCTCTTTCTCTGTCATGTACCTATGGGATCGAAAGCCATAATACAATGTGGCAGATTCTGGGCCTTGAAAAGGAGCAAATGTTTTTATGAAACCTTAATCCGGCCCTTGTAAAAAGAAACATCTTTAGGATGAGGCATTAAACAGGACTTCAACCTTTGTGAAAAACTAGTCTGGCCAGCAGGGGGGGCTCTTTCCCTGATATGTACTTATGGGTAAAAAAGTCCTAATACAACGAGGCAGATTCCAGGCCGTGAAAAGGAGCAAATGTTTGATGAAACCTTAATCCGGCAGCTGCAAAAGGAGCGACCTTCGCTTGAGGCATTAAACTGGCCTCCTGGCTTTCTGTGGTCATTAATTCCCTACCTTAATGATGAATTTGACCTCATGTATGTAGGTGGTAGCACATTCCGCTGGCCTAATTGAACCTGTCAGGATGCGCTACCCCTCTATCAGAGCAGTTTCTTCAACCAAGAGGAACAAATTCAACTGTTGTTTGCAGTAGTCAGATTCTGGTTACTCTGTAAAGCTAAGCAGGCCCAAGCCTGCTCTGTACATGGATGGGACACCCTTTGTGGAAAACTAGCTTCCTGCGAGAGACAGTTTTAGTCCAGCCAGCAGGGGTAGCTCATTCCCTGACATGTACTTTAGGTTCCAAAAGTCCAAATATACAAAAATGACCTCTGCGGTGTAAGGCTTTTGATGAAGCATTACACCATCCCATGTAAAAATGAGTTTCCTTTGGATGAGGCATTAAAAAGGCCTCCTGACTTTCTGTGGACATTAATTCCCTACCTTTATGATGATTTTCACCTCAATTATGGAGGTGGTAGCGCAATCTGCCGGCCTTATAGAGCCTGTCAGGATGCGCTACCTTTGTGAAAAAATAGCCTGTCAGGATGCGCTACCTTTGTGAAAAAATAGCCTGGCCAGCAGGGGGTGCTTTTTCTCTGTCATGTACCTATGGGATCGAAAGCCATAATACAATGAGGCAGATTCTGGGACTTGAAAAGGAGCAAATGTTTTTATAAACCTTAATCCGGCCCTTGTAAAAAGAAACATCTTTAGGATGAGGCATTAAACAGGCCTCCTGACTTTCTGTGGTCATTAATTCCCTACCTTTATGATGAATTTCACCTCACTTATGGAGGTGGTAGCGCAATCTGCCGGCCTTATAGAGCCTGTCAGGATGTGCTACCTTTGTGAAAAACTAGTCTGGCCAGCAGGGGGGGCTCTTTCCCTGATATGTACTTATGGGTAAAAAAGTCCTAATACAACGAGGCAGATTCCAGGCCGTGAAAAGGAGCAAATGTTTGATGAAACCTTAATCCGGCAGCTGCAAAAGGAGCGACCTTCGCTTGAGGCATTAAACTGGCCTCCTGGCTTTCTGTGGTCATTAATTCCCTACCTTAATGATGAATTTGACCTCATGTATGTAGGTGGTAGCACATTCCGCTGGCCTAATTGAACCTGTCAGGATGCGCTACCCCTCTATCAGAGCAGTTTCTTCAACCAAGAGGAACAAATTCAACTGTTGTTTGCAGTAGTCAGATTCTGGTTACTCTGTAAAGCTAAGCAGGCCCAAGCCTGCTCTGTACATGGATGGGACACCCTTTGTGGAAAACTAGCTTCCTGCGAGAGACAGTTTTAGTCCAGCCAGCAGGGGTAGCTCATTCCCTGACATGTACTTTAGGTTCCAAAAGTCCAAATATACAAAAATGACCTCTGCGGTGTAAGGCTTTTGATGAAGCATTACACCATCCCATGTAAAAATGAGTTTCCTTTGGATGAGGCATTAAAAAGGCCTCCTGACTTTCTGTGGACATTAATTCCCTACCTTTATGATGATTTTCACCTCAATTATGGAGGTGGTAGCGCAATCTGCCGGCCTTATAGAGCCTGTCAGGATGCGCTACCTTTGTGAAAAAATAGCCTGGCCAGCAGGGGGTGCTTTTTCTCTGTCATGTACCTATGGGATCGAAAGCCATAATACAATGAGGCAGATTCTGGGACTTGAAAAGGAGCAAATGTTTTTATAAACCTTAATCCGGCCCTTGTAAAAAGAAACATCTTTAGGATGAGGCATTAAACAGGCCTCCTGACTTTCTGTGGTCATTAATTCCCTACCTTTATGATGAATTTCACCTCACTTATGGAGGTGGTAGCGCAATCTGCCGGCCTTATAGAGCCTGTCAGGATGTGCTACCTTTGTGAAAAACTAGTCTGGCCAGCAGGGGGGGCTCTTTCCCTGATATGTACTTATGGGTAAAAAAGTCCTAATACAACGAGGCAGATTCCAGGCCGTGAAAAGGAGCAAATGTTTGATGAAACCTTAATCCGGCAGCTGCAAAAGGAGCGACCTTCGCTTGAGGCATTAAACTGGCCTCCTGGCTTTCTGTGGTCATTAATTCCCTACCTTAATGATGAATTTGACCTCATGTATGTAGGTGGTAGCACATTCCGCTGGCCTAATTGAACCTGTCAGGATGCGCTACCCCTCTATCAGAGCAGTTTCTTCAACCAAGAGGAACAAATTCAACTGTTGTTTGCAGTAGTCAGATTCTGGTTACTCTGTAAAGCTAAGCAGGCCCAAGCCTGCTCTGTACATGGATGGGACACCCTTTATGGAAAACTAGCTTCCTGCGAGAGACAGTTTTAGTCCAGCCAGCAGGGGTAGCTCATTCCCTGACATGTACTTTAGGTTCCAAAAGTCCAAATATACAAAAATGACCTCTGCGGTGTAAGGCTTTTGATGAAGCATTACACCATCCCATGTAAAAATGAGTTTCCTTTGGATGAGGCATTAAAAAGGCCTCCTGACTTTCTGTGGACATTAATTCCCTACCTTTATGATGATTTTCACCTCAATTATGGAGGTGGTAGCGCAATCTGCCGGCCTTATAGAGCCTGTCAGGATGCGCTACCTTTGTGAAAAAATAGCCTGGCCAGCAGGGGGTGCTTTTTCTCTGTCATGTACCTATGGGATCGAAAGCCATAATACAATGAGGCAGATTCTGGGACTTGAAAAGGAGCAAATGTTTTTATAAACCTTAATCCGGCCCTTGTAAAAAGAAACATCTTTAGGATGAGGCATTAAACAGGCCTCCTGACTTTCTGTGGTCATTAATTCCCTACCTTTATGATGAATTTCACCTCACTTATGGAGGTGGTAGCGCAATCTGCCGGCCTTATAGAGCCTGTCAGGATGTGCTACCTTTGTGAAAAAATAGTCTGGCCAGCAGAGGGGGCTCTTTCCCTGATATGTACTTATGGGTAAAAAAGTCCTAATACAACGAGGCAGATTCCAGGCCGTGAAAAGGAGCAAATGTTTGATGAAACCTTAATCCGGCAGCTGCAAAAGGAGCGTCCTTCGCTTGAGGCATTAAACTGGCCTCCTGGCTTTCTGTGGTTATTAATTCCGTACCTTAATGATGAATTTGACCTCATGTATGTAGGTGGTAGCACATTCCGCTGGCCTAATTGAACCTGTCAGGATGCGCTACCCCTCTATCAGAGCAGTTTCTTCAACCAAGAGAAACAAATTCAACTGTTGTTTGCAGTAGTCAGATTCTGGTTACTCTGTAAAGCTATGCAGGCTCAAGTCTGCTCTGTGCATGGATGGGAGACCCTTTGTTGAAAACTAGCTTCCTGCGGGAGATAGTTTTAGTCCAGCAAGCAGGGGTTGCTCATTCCCTGACATGTACTTTAGGTTCCAAAAGTCCAAATATACAAAAATGACTTCTGCGGTGTAAGGCTTTTGATGAAGCATTAAACCGCCCCATGTAAAAATGAGTGTCCTTCGGATGAGGCATTAAAAAGGCCTCCTGACTTTCTGTGGGCATTAATTCCCTACCTTTATGATGATTTTCACCTCAATTATGGAGGTGGTAGCGCAATCTGCCGGCCTATAGAGCCTGTCAGGATGCGCTACCTTTGTGAAAAAATAGTCTGGCCAGCAGGGGGTGCTCTTTCTCTGTCATGTACCTATGGGATCGAAAGCCATAATACAATGAGGCAGATTCTGGGCCTTGAAAAGGAGCAAATGTTTTTATGAAACCTTAATCCGGCCCTTGTAAAAAGAAACATCTTTAGGATGAGGCATTAAACAGGCCTCCTGACTTTCTGTGGTCATTAATTCCCTACCTTTATGATGAATTTCACCTCACTTATGGAGGTGGTAGCGCAATCTGCCGGCCTTATAGAGCCTGTCAGGATGCGCTACCTTTGTGAAAAAATAGTCTGGCCAGAAGGGGGTGCTCTTTCTCTGTCATGTACCTATGGGATCAAAAGCCCTAATACAACGAGGCAGATTCTGGGCCTTGAAAAGGAGCAAATGTTTTTTATGAAACCTTAATCCGACCCTTGTAAAAAGAAACATCTTTCGGATGAGGCATTAAACAGGCCTCCTGACTTTCAGTGGTCATGAATTCCCTACCTTTATGATGAATTTGACCTTTTTTATGGAGGTGGTAGCACATTCCGCTGGCCTGATTGAACCTGTCAGGATGTGCTACCCCTCTATCAGAGCAGTTTCTTCAGTCAAGAAGAAAAAGTTCAACTGCTGTTTGCAGTAGTCAGATTCTGGTTACTCTGTAAAGCTAAGCAGGCCCAAGTCTGCTCTGTGCATGGATGGGAGACCCTTTGTTGAAAACTAGCTTCCTGCGGGAGATATTTTTAGTCCAGCCAGCAGGGGTTGCTCATTCCCTGACATGTACTTTAGGTTCCAAAAGTCTAAATATACAAAAATGACTTCTGCGGTGTAAGGCTTTTGATGAAGCATTAAACCGCCCCATGTAAAAATGAGTGTCCTTCGGATGAGGCATTAAAAAGGCCTCCTGACTTTCTGTGGACATTAATTCCCTACCTTTATGATGATTTTCACCTCAATTATGGAGGTGGTAGCGCAATCTGCCGGCCTTATAGAGCCTGTCAGGATGCGCTACCTTTGTGAAAAAATAGCCTGGCCAGCAGGGGGTGCTTTTTCTCTGTCATGTACCTATGGGATCGAAAGCCATAATACAATGAGGCAGATTCTGGGACTTGAAAAGGAGCAAATGTTTTTATAAACCTTAATCCGGCCCTTGTAAAAAGAAACATCTTTAGGATGAGGCATTAAACAGGCCTCCTGACTTTCTGTGGTCATTAATTCCCTACCTTTATGATGAATTTCACCTCACTTATGGAGGTGGTAGCGCAATCTGCCGGCCTTATAGAGCCTGTCAGGATGTGCTACCTTTGTGAAAAACTAGTCTGGCCAGCAGGGGGGGCTCTTTCCCTGATATGTACTTATGGGTAAAAAAGTCCTAATACAACGAGGCAGATTCCAGGCCGTGAAAAGGAGCAAATGTTTGATGAAACCTTAATCCGGCAGCTGCAAAAGGAGCGACCTTCGCTTGAGGCATTAAACTGGCCTCCTGGCTTTCTGTGGTCATTAATTCCCTACCTTAATGATGAATTTGACCTCATGTATGTAGGTGGTAGCACATTCCGCTGGCCTAATTGAACCTGTCAGGATGCGCTACCCCTCTATCAGAGCAGTTTCTTCAACCAAGAGGAACAAATTCAACTGTTGTTTGCAGTAGTCAGATTCTGGTTACTCTGTAAAGCTAAGCAGGCCCAAGCCTGCTCTGTACATGGATGGGACACCCTTTGTGGAAAACTAGCTTCCTGCGAGAGACAGTTTTAGTCCAGCCAGCAGGGGTAGCTCATTCCCTGACATGTACTTTAGGTTCCAAAAGTCCAAATATACAAAAATGACCTCTGCGGTGTAAGGCTTTTGATGAAGCATTACACCATCCCATGTAAAAATGAGTTTCCTTTGGATGAGGCATTAAAAAGGCCTCCTGACTTTCTGTGGACATTAATTCCCTACCTTTATGATGATTTTCACCTCAATTATGGAGGTGGTAGCGCAATCTGCCGGCCTTATAGAGCCTGTCAGGATGCGCTACCTTTGTGAAAAAATAGCCTGGCCAGCAGGGGGTGCTTTTTCTCTGTCATGTACCTATGGGATCGAAAGCCATAATACAATGAGGCAGATTCTGGGACTTGAAAAGGAGCAAATGTTTTTATAAACCTTAATCCGGCCCTTGTAAAAAGAAACATCTTTAGGATGAGGCATTAAACAGGCCTCCTGACTTTCTGTGGTCATTAATTCCCTACCTTTATGATGAATTTCACCTCACTTATGGAGGTGGTAGCGCAATCTGCCGGCCTTATAGAGCCTGTCAGGATGTGCTACCTTTGTGAAAAAATAGTCTGGCCAGCAGAGGGGGCTCTTTCCCTGATATGTACTTATGGGTAAAAAAGTCCTAATACAACGAGGCAGATTCCAGGCCGTGAAAAGGAGCAAATGTTTGATGAAACCTTAATCCGGCAGCTGCAAAAGGAGCGTCCTTCGCTTGAGGCATTAAACTGGCCTCCTGGCTTTCTGTGGTTATTAATTCCGTACCTTAATGATGAATTTGACCTCATGTATGTAGGTGGTAGCACATTCCGCTGGCCTAATTGAACCTGTCAGGATGCGCTACCCCTCTATCAGAGCAGTTTCTTCAACCAAGAGAAACAAATTCAACTGTTGTTTGCAGTAGTCAGATTCTGGTTACTCTGTAAAGCTATGCAGGCTCAAGTCTGCTCTGTGCATGGATGGGAGACCCTTTGTTGAAAACTAGCTTCCTGCGGGAGATAGTTTTAGTCCAGCAAGCAGGGGTTGCTCATTCCCTGACATGTACTTTAGGTTCCAAAAGTCCAAATATACAAAAATGACTTCTGCGGTGTAAGGCTTTTGATGAAGCATTAAACCGCCCCATGTAAAAATGAGTGTCCTTCGGATGAGGCATTAAAAAGGCCTCCTGACTTTCTGTGGACATTAATTCCCTACCTTTATGATGATTTTCACCTCAATTATGGAGGTGGTAGCGCAATCTGCCGGCCTTATAGAGCCTGTCAGGATGCGCTACCTTTGTGAAAAAATAGTCTGGCCAGCAGGGGGTGCTCTTTCTCTGTCATGTACCTATGGGATCGAAAGCCATAATACAATGAGGCAGATTCTGGGCCTTGAAAAGGAGCAAATGTTTTTATGAAACCTTAATCCGGCCCTTGTAAAAAGAAACATCTTTAGGATGAGGCATTAAACAGGCCTCCTGACTTTCTGTGGTCATTAATTCCCTACCTTTATGATGAATTTCACCTCACTTATGGAGGTGGTAGCGCAATCTGCCGGCCTTATAGAGCCTGTCAGGATGCGCTACCTTTGTGAAAAAATAGTCTGGCCAGAAGGGGGTGCTCTTTCTCTGTCATGTACCTATGGGATCAAAAGCCCTAATACAACGAGGCAGATTCTGGGCCTTGAAAAGGAGCAAATGTTTTTTATGAAACCTTAATCCGACCCTTGTAAAAAGAAACATCTTTCGGATGAGGCATTAAACAGGCCTCCTGACTTTCAGTGGTCATGAATTCCCTACCTTTATGATGAATTTGACCTTTTTTATGGAGGTGGTAGCACATTCCGCTGGCCTGATTGAACCTGTCAGGATGTGCTACCCCTCTATCAGAGCAGTTTCTTCAGTCAAGAAGAAAAAGTTCAACTGCTGTTTGCAGTAGTCAGATTCTGGTTACTCTGTAAAGCTAAGCAGGCCCAAGTCTGCTCTGTGCATGGATGGGAGACCCTTTGTTGAAAACTAGCTTCCTGCGGGAGATATTTTTAGTCCAGCCAGCAGGGGTTGCTCATTCCCTGACATGTACTTTAGGTTCCAAAAGTCTAAATATACAAAAATGACTTCTGCGGTGTAAGGCTTTTGATGAAGCATTAAACCGCCCCATGTAAAAATGAGTGTCCTTCGGATGAGGCATTAAAAAGGCCTCCTGACTTTCTGTGGACATTAATTCCCTACCTTTATGATGATTTTCACCTCAATTATGGAGGTGGTAGCGCAATCTGCCGGCCTTATAGAGCCTGTCAGGATGTGCTACCTTTGTGAAAAACTAGTCTGGCCAGCAGGGGGGGCTCTTTCCCTGATATGTACTTATGGGTAAAAAAGTCCTAATACAACGAGGCAGATTCCAGGCCGTGAAAAGGAGCAAATGTTTGATGAAACCTTAATCCGGCAGCTGCAAAAGGAGCGACCTTCGCTTGAGGCATTAAACTGGCCTCCTGGCTTTCTGTGGTCATTAATTCCCTACCTTAATGATGAATTTGACCTCATGTATGTAGGTGGTAGCACATTCCGCTGGCCTAATTGAACCTGTCAGGATGCGCTACCCCTCTATCAGAGCAGTTTCTTCAACCAAGAGGAACAAATTCAACTGTTGTTTGCAGTAGTCAGATTCTGGTTACTCTGTAAAGCTAAGCAGGCCCAAGCCTGCTCTGTACATGGATGGGACACCCTTTGTGGAAAACTAGCTTCCTGCGAGAGACAGTTTTAGTCCAGCCAGCAGGGGTAGCTCATTCCCTGACATGTACTTTAGGTTCCAAAAGTCCAAATATACAAAAATGACCTCTGCGGTGTAAGGCTTTTGATGAAGCATTACACCATCCCATGTAAAAATGAGTTTCCTTTGGATGAGGCATTAAAAAGGCCTCCTGACTTTCTGTGGACATTAATTCCCTACCTTTATGATGATTTTCACCTCAATTATGGAGGTGGTAGCGCAATCTGCCGGCCTTATAGAGCCTGTCAGGATGCGCTACCTTTGTGAAAAAATAGCCTGGCCAGCAGGGGGTGCTTTTTCTCTGTCATGTACCTATGGGATCGAAAGCCATAATACAATGAGGCAGATTCTGGGACTTGAAAAGGAGCAAATGTTTTTATAAACCTTAATCCGGCCCTTGTAAAAAGAAACATCTTTAGGATGAGGCATTAAACAGGCCTCCTGACTTTCTGTGGTCATTAATTCCCTACCTTTATGATGAATTTCACCTCACTTATGGAGGTGGTAGCGCAATCTGCCGGCCTTATAGAGCCTGTCAGGATGTGCTACCTTTGTGAAAAAATAGTCTGGCCAGCAGAGGGGGCTCTTTCCCTGATATGTACTTATGGGTAAAAAAGTCCTAATACAACGAGGCAGATTCCAGGCCGTGAAAAGGAGCAAATGTTTGATGAAACCTTAATCCGGCAGCTGCAAAAGGAGCGTCCTTCGCTTGAGGCATTAAACTGGCCTCCTGGCTTTCTGTGGTTATTAATTCCGTACCTTAATGATGAATTTGACCTCATGTATGTAGGTGGTAGCACATTCCGCTGGCCTAATTGAACCTGTCAGGATGCGCTACCCCTCTATCAGAGCAGTTTCTTCAACCAAGAGAAACAAATTCAACTGTTGTTTGCAGTAGTCAGATTCTGGTTACTCTGTAAAGCTATGCAGGCTCAAGTCTGCTCTGTGCATGGATGGGAGACCCTTTGTTGAAAACTAGCTTCCTGCGGGAGATAGTTTTAGTCCAGCAAGCAGGGGTTGCTCATTCCCTGACATGTACTTTAGGTTCCAAAAGTCCAAATATACAAAAATGACTTCTGCGGTGTAAGGCTTTTGATGAAGCATTAAACCGCCCCATGTAAAAATGAGTGTCCTTCGGATGAGGCATTAAAAAGGCCTCCTGACTTTCTGTGGACATTAATTCCCTACCTTTATGATGATTTTCACCTCAATTATGGAGGTGGTAGCGCAATCTGCCGGCCTTATAGAGCCTGTCAGGATGCGCTACCTTTGTGAAAAAATAGTCTGGCCAGCAGGGGGTGCTCTTTCTCTGTCATGTACCTATGGGATCGAAAGCCATAATACAATGAGGCAGATTCTGGGCCTTGAAAAGGAGCAAATGTTTTTATGAAACCTTAATCCGGCCCTTGTAAAAAGAAACATCTTTAGGATGAGGCATTAAACAGGCCTCCTGACTTTCTGTGGTCATTAATTCCCTACCTTTATGATGAATTTCACCTCACTTATGGAGGTGGTAGCGCAATCTGCCGGCCTTATAGAGCCTGTCAGGATGCGCTACCTTTGTGAAAAAATAGTCTGGCCAGAAGGGGGTGCTCTTTCTCTGTCATGTACCTATGGGATCAAAAGCCCTAATACAACGAGGCAGATTCTGGGCCTTGAAAAGGAGCAAATGTTTTTTATGAAACCTTAATCCGACCCTTGTAAAAAGAAACATCTTTCGGATGAGGCATTAAACAGGCCTCCTGACTTTCAGTGGTCATGAATTCCCTACCTTTATGATGAATTTGACCTTTTTTATGGAGGTGGTAGCACATTCCGCTGGCCTGATTGAACCTGTCAGGATGTGCTACCCCTCTATCAGAGCAGTTTCTTCAGTCAAGAAGAAAAAGTTCAACTGCTGTTTGCAGTAGTCAGATTCTGGTTACTCTGTAAAGCTAAGCAGGCCCAAGTCTGCTCTGTGCATGGATGGGAGACCCTTTGTTGAAAACTAGCTTCCTGCGGGAGATATTTTTAGTCCAGCCAGCAGGGGTTGCTCATTCCCTGACATGTACTTTAGGTTCCAAAAGTCTAAATATACAAAAATGACTTCTGCGGTGTAAGGCTTTTGATGAAGCATTAAACCGCCCCATGTAAAAATGAGTGTCCTTCGGATGAGGCATTAAAAAGGCCTCCTGACTTTCTGTGGACATTAATTCCCTACCTTTATGATGATTTTCACCTCAATTATGGAGGTGGTAGCGCAATCTGCCGGCCTTATAGAGCCTGTCAGGATGCGCTACCTTTGTGAAAAAATAGCCTGGCCAGCAGGGGGTGCTTTTTCTCTGTCATGTACCTATGGGATCGAAAGCCATAATACAATGAGGCAGATTCTGGGACTTGAAAAGGAGCAAATGTTTTTATAAACCTTAATCCGGCCCTTGTAAAAAGAAACATCTTTAGGATGAGGCATTAAACAGGCCTCCTGACTTTCTGTGGTCATTAATTCCCTACCTTTATGATGAATTTCACCTCACTTATGGAGGTGGTAGCGCAATCTGCCGGCCTTATAGAGCCTGTCAGGATGTGCTACCTTTGTGAAAAACTAGTCTGGCCAGCAGGGGGGGCTCTTTCCCTGATATGTACTTATGGGTAAAAAAGTCCTAATACAACGAGGCAGATTCCAGGCCGTGAAAAGGAGCAAATGTTTGATGAAACCTTAATCCGGCAGCTGCAAAAGGAGCGACCTTCGCTTGAGGCATTAAACTGGCCTCCTGGCTTTCTGTGGTCATTAATTCCCTACCTTAATGATGAATTTGACCTCATGTATGTAGGTGGTAGCACATTCCGCTGGCCTAATTGAACCTGTCAGGATGCGCTACCCCTCTATCAGAGCAGTTTCTTCAACCAAGAGGAACAAATTCAACTGTTGTTTGCAGTAGTCAGATTCTGGTTACTCTGTAAAGCTAAGCAGGCCCAAGCCTGCTCTGTACATGGATGGGACACCCTTTGTGGAAAACTAGCTTCCTGCGAGAGACAGTTTTAGTCCAGCCAGCAGGGGTAGCTCATTCCCTGACATGTACTTTAGGTTCCAAAAGTCCAAATATACAAAAATGACCTCTGCGGTGTAAGGCTTTTGATGAAGCATTACACCATCCCATGTAAAAATGAGTTTCCTTTGGATGAGGCATTAAAAAGGCCTCCTGACTTTCTGTGGACATTAATTCCCTACCTTTATGATGATTTTCACCTCAATTATGGAGGTGGTAGCGCAATCTGCCGGCCTTATAGAGCCTGTCAGGATGCGCTACCTTTGTGAAAAAATAGCCTGGCCAGCAGGGGGTGCTTTTTCTCTGTCATGTACCTATGGGATCGAAAGCCATAATACAATGAGGCAGATTCTGGGACTTGAAAAGGAGCAAATGTTTTTATAAACCTTAATCCGGCCCTTGTAAAAAGAAACATCTTTAGGATGAGGCATTAAACAGGCCTCCTGACTTTCTGTGGTCATTAATTCCCTACCTTTATGATGAATTTCACCTCACTTATGGAGGTGGTAGCGCAATCTGCCGGCCTTATAGAGCCTGTCAGGATGTGCTACCTTTGTGAAAAAATAGTCTGGCCAGCAGAGGGGGCTCTTTCCCTGATATGTACTTATGGGTAAAAAAGTCCTAATACAACGAGGCAGATTCCAGGCCGTGAAAAGGAGCAAATGTTTGATGAAACCTTAATCCGGCAGCTGCAAAAGGAGCGTCCTTCGCTTGAGGCATTAAACTGGCCTCCTGGCTTTCTGTGGTTATTAATTCCGTACCTTAATGATGAATTTGACCTCATGTATGTAGGTGGTAGCACATTCCGCTGGCCTAATTGAACCTGTCAGGATGCGCTACCCCTCTATCAGAGCAGTTTCTTCAACCAAGAGAAACAAATTCAACTGTTGTTTGCAGTAGTCAGATTCTGGTTACTCTGTAAAGCTATGCAGGCTCAAGTCTGCTCTGTGCATGGATGGGAGACCCTTTGTTGAAAACTAGCTTCCTGCGGGAGATAGTTTTAGTCCAGCAAGCAGGGGTTGCTCATTCCCTGACATGTACTTTAGGTTCCAAAAGTCCAAATATACAAAAATGACTTCTGCGGTGTAAGGCTTTTGATGAAGCATTAAACCGCCCCATGTAAAAATGAGTGTCCTTCGGATGAGGCATTAAAAAGGCCTCCTGACTTTCTGTGGACATTAATTCCCTACCTTTATGATGATTTTCACCTCAATTATGGAGGTGGTAGCGCAATCTGCCGGCCTTATAGAGCCTGTCAGGATGCGCTACCTTTGTGAAAAAATAGTCTGGCCAGCAGGGGGTGCTCTTTCTCTGTCATGTACCTATGGGATCGAAAGCCATAATACAATGAGGCAGATTCTGGGCCTTGAAAAGGAGCAAATGTTTTTATGAAACCTTAATCCGGCCCTTGTAAAAAGAAACATCTTTAGGATGAGGCATTAAACAGGCCTCCTGACTTTCTGTGGTCATTAATTCCCTACCTTTATGATGAATTTCACCTCACTTATGGAGGTGGTAGCGCAATCTGCCGGCCTTATAGAGCCTGTCAGGATGCGCTACCTTTGTGAAAAAATAGTCTGGCCAGAAGGGGGTGCTCTTTCTCTGTCATGTACCTATGGGATCAAAAGCCCTAATACAACGAGGCAGATTCTGGGCCTTGAAAAGGAGCAAATGTTTTTTATGAAACCTTAATCCGACCCTTGTAAAAAGAAACATCTTTCGGATGAGGCATTAAACAGGCCTCCTGACTTTCAGTGGTCATGAATTCCCTACCTTTATGATGAATTTGACCTTTTTTATGGAGGTGGTAGCACATTCCGCTGGCCTGATTGAACCTGTCAGGATGTGCTACCCCTCTATCAGAGCAGTTTCTTCAGTCAAGAAGAAAAAGTTCAACTGCTGTTTGCAGTAGTCAGATTCTGGTTACTCTGTAAAGCTAAGCAGGCCCAAGTCTGCTCTGTGCATGGATGGGAGACCCTTTGTTGAAAACTAGCTTCCTGCGGGAGATATTTTTAGTCCAGCCAGCAGGGGTTGCTCATTCCCTGACATGTACTTTAGGTTCCAAAAGTCTAAATATACAAAAATGACTTCTGCGGTGTAAGGCTTTTGATGAAGCATTAAACCGCCCCATGTAAAAATGAGTGTCCTTCGGATGAGGCATTAAAAAGGCCTCCTGACTTTCTGTGGACATTAATTCCCTACCTTTATGATGATTTTCACCTCAATTATGGAGGTGGTAGCGCAATCTGCCGGCCTTATAGAGCCTGTCAGGATGCGCTACCTTTGTGAAAAAATAGCCTGGCCAGCAGGGGGTGCTTTTTCTCTGTCATGTACCTATGGGATCGAAAGCCATAATACAATGAGGCAGATTCTGGGACTTGAAAAGGAGCAAATGTTTTTATAAACCTTAATCCGGCCCTTGTAAAAAGAAACATCTTTAGGATGAGGCATTAAACAGGCCTCCTGACTTTCTGTGGTCATTAATTCCCTACCTTTATGATGAATTTCACCTCACTTATGGAGGTGGTAGCGCAATCTGCCGGCCTTATAGAGCCTGTCAGGATGTGCTACCTTTGTGAAAAACTAGTCTGGCCAGCAGGGGGGGCTCTTTCCCTGATATGTACTTATGGGTAAAAAAGTCCTAATACAACGAGGCAGATTCCAGGCCGTGAAAAGGAGCAAATGTTTGATGAAACCTTAATCCGGCAGCTGCAAAAGGAGCGTCCTTCGCTTGAGGCATTAAACTGGCCTCCTGGCTTTCTGTGGTCATTAATTCCCTACCTTAATGATGAATTTGACCTCATGTATGTAGGTGGTAGCACATTCCGCTGGCCTAATTGAACCTGTCAGGATGCGCTACCCCTCTATCAGAGCAGTTTCTTCAACCAAGAGGAACAAATTCAACTGTTGTTTGCAGTAGTCAGATTCTGGTTACTCTGTAAAGCTAAGCAGGCCCAAGCCTGCTCTGTACATGGATGGGACACCCTTTGTGGAAAACTAGCTTCCTGCGAGAGACAGTTTTAGTCCAGCCAGCAGGGGTAGCTCATTCCCTGACATGTACTTTAGGTTCCAAAAGTCCAAATATACAAAAATGACCTCTGCGGTGTAAGGCTTTTGATGAAGCATTACACCATCCCATGTAAAAATGAGTTTCCTTTGGATGAGGCATTAAAAAGGCCTCCTGACTTTCTGTGGACATTAATTCCCTACCTTTATGATGATTTTCACCTCAATTATGGAGGTGGTAGCGCAATCTGCCGGCCTTATAGAGCCTGTCAGGATGCGCTACCTTTGTGAAAAAATAGCCTGGCCAGCAGGCGGTGCTTTTTCTCTGTCATGTACCTATGGGATCGAAAGCCATAATACAATGAGGCAGATTCTGGGACTTGAAAAGGAGCAAATGTTTTTATAAACCTTAATCCGGCCCTTGTAAAAAGAAACATCTTTAGGATGAGGCATTAAACAGGCCTCCTGACTTTCTGTGGTCATTAATTCCCTACCTTTATGATGAATTTCACCTCACTTATGGAGGTGGTAGCGCAATCTGCCGGCCTTATAGAGCCTGTCAGGATGTGCTACCTTTGTGAAAAAATAGTCTGGCCAGCAGGGGGGGCTCTTTCCCTGATATGTACTTATGGGTAAAAAAGTCCTAATACAACGAGGCAGATTCCAGGCCGTGAAAAGGAGCAAATGTTTGATGAAACCTTAATCCGGCAGCTGCAAAAGGAGCGTCCTTCGCTTGAGGCATTAAACTGGCCTCCTGGCTTTCTGTGGTCATTAATTCCGTACCTTAATGATGAATTTGACCTCATGTATGTAGGTGGTAGCACATTCCGCTGGCCTAATTGAACCTGTCAGGATGCGCTACCCCTCTATCAGAGCAGTTTCTTCAACCAAGAGAAACAAATTCAACTGTTGTTTGCAGTAGTCAGATTCTGGTTACTCTGTAAAGCTATGCAGGCCCAAGTCTGCTCTGTGCATGGATGGGAGACCCTTTGTTGAAAACTAGCTTCCTGCGGGAGATAGTTTTAGTCCAGCAAGCAGGGGTTGCTCATTCCCTGACATGTACTTTAGGTTCCAAAAGTCCAAATATACAAAAATGACTTCTGCGGTGTAAGGCTTTTGATGAAGCATTAAACTGCCCCATGTAAAAATGAGTGTCCTTCGGATGAGGCATTAAAAAGGCCTCCTGACTTTCTGTGGACATTAATTCCCTACCTTTATGATGATTTTCACCTCAATTATGGAGGTGGTAGCGCAATCTGCCGGCCTTATAGAGCCTGTCAGGATGTGCTACCTTTGTGAAAAAATAGTCTGGCCAGCAGGGGGGGCTCTTTCTCTGTCATGTACCTATGGGATCGAAAGCCATAATACAATGAGGCAGATTCTGGGCCTTGAAAAGGAGCAAATGTTTTTATGAAACCTTAATCCGGCCCTTGTAAAAAGAAACATCTTTAGGATGAGGCATTAAACAGGCCTCCTGACTTTCTGTGGTCATTAATTCCCTACCTTTATGATGAATTTCACCTCACTTATGGAGGTGGTAGCGCAATCTGCCGGCCTTATAGAGCCTGTCAGGATGCGCTACCTTTGTGAAAAAATAGTCTGGCCAGAAGGGGGTGCTCTTTCTCTGTCATGTACCTATGGGATCAAAAGCCCTAATACAACGAGGCAGATTCTGGGCCTTGAAAAGGAGCAAATGTTTTTTATGAAACCTTAATCCGACCCTTGTAAAAAGAAACATCTTTCGGATGAGGCATTAAACAGGCCTCCTGACTTTCAGTGGTCATGAATTCCCTACCTTTATGATGAATTTGACCTTTTTTATGGAGGTGGTAGCACATTCCGCTGGCCTGATTGAACCTGTCAGGATGTGCTACCCCTCTATCAGAGCAGTTTCTTCAGTCAAGAAGAAAAAGTTCAACTGCTGTTTGCAGTAGTCAGATTCTGGTTACTCTGTAAAGCTAAGCAGGCCCAAGTCTGCTCTGTGCATGGATGGGAGACCCTTTGTTGAAAACTAGCTTCCTGCGGGAGATATTTTTAGTCCAGCCAGCAGGGGTTGCTCATTCCCTGACATGTACTTTAGGTTCCAAAAGTCTAAATATACAAAAATGACTTCTGCGGTGTAAGGCTTTTGATGAAGCATTAAACCGCCCCATGTAAAAATGAGTGTCCTTCGGATGAGGCATTAAAAAGGCCTCCTGACTTTCTGTGGACATTAATTCCCTACCTTTATGATGATTTTCACCTCAATTATGGAGGTGGTAGCGCAATCTGCCGGCCTTATAGAGCCTGTCAGGATGCGCTACCTTTGTGAAAAAATAGCCTGGCCAGCAGGGGGTGCTTTTTCTCTGTCATGTACCTATGGGATCGAAAGCCATAATACAATGAGGCAGATTCTGGGACTTGAAAAGGAGCAAATGTTTTTATAAACCTTAATCCGGCCCTTGTAAAAAGAAACATCTTTAGGATGAGGCATTAAACAGGCCTCCTGACTTTCTGTGGTCATTAATTCCCTACCTTTATGATGAATTTCACCTCACTTATGGAGGTGGTAGCGCAATCTGCCGGCCTTATAGAGCCTGTCAGGATGTGCTACCTTTGTGAAAAACTAGTCTGGCCAGCAGGGGGGGCTCTTTCCCTGATATGTACTTATGGGTAAAAAAGTCCTAATACAACGAGGCAGATTCCAGGCCGTGAAAAGGAGCAAATGTTTGATGAAACCTTAATCCGGCAGCTGCAAAAGGAGCGTCCTTCGCTTGAGGCATTAAACTGGCCTCCTGGCTTTCTGTGGTCATTAATTCCCTACCTTAATGATGAATTTGACCTCATGTATGTAGGTGGTAGCACATTCCGCTGGCCTAATTGAACCTGTCAGGATGCGCTACCCCTCTATCAGAGCAGTTTCTTCAACCAAGAGGAACAAATTCAACTGTTGTTTGCAGTAGTCAGATTCTGGTTACTCTGTAAAGCTAAGCAGGCCCAAGCCTGCTCTGTACATGGATGGGACACCCTTTGTGGAAAACTAGCTTCCTGCGAGAGACAGTTTTAGTCCAGCCAGCAGGGGTAGCTCATTCCCTGACATGTACTTTAGGTTCCAAAAGTCCAAATATACAAAAATGACCTCTGCGGTGTAAGGCTTTTGATGAAGCATTACACCATCCCATGTAAAAATGAGTTTCCTTTGGATGAGGCATTAAAAAGGCCTCCTGACTTTCTGTGGACATTAATTCCCTACCTTTATGATGATTTTCACCTCAATTATGGAGGTGGTAGCGCAATCTGCCGGCCTTATAGAGCCTGTCAGGATGCGCTACCTTTGTGAAAAAATAGCCTGGCCAGCAGGCGGTGCTTTTTCTCTGTCATGTACCTATGGGATCGAAAGCCATAATACAATGAGGCAGATTCTGGGACTTGAAAAGGAGCAAATGTTTTTATAAACCTTAATCCGGCCCTTGTAAAAAGAAACATCTTTAGGATGAGGCATTAAACAGGCCTCCTGACTTTCTGTGGTCATTAATTCCCTACCTTTATGATGAATTTCACCTCACTTATGGAGGTGGTAGCGCAATCTGCCGGCCTTATAGAGCCTGTCAGGATGTGCTACCTTTGTGAAAAAATAGTCTGGCCAGCAGGGGGGGCTCTTTCCCTGATATGTACTTATGGGTAAAAAAGTCCTAATACAACGAGGCAGATTCCAGGCCGTGAAAAGGAGCAAATGTTTGATGAAACCTTAATCCGGCAGCTGCAAAAGGAGCGTCCTTCGCTTGAGGCATTAAACTGGCCTCCTGGCTGTCTGTGGTCATTAATTCCGTACCTTAATGATGAATTTGACCTCATGTATGTAGGTGGTAGCACATTCCGCTGGCCTAATTGAACCTGTCAGGATGCGCTACCCCTCTATCAGAGCAGTTTCTTCAACCAAGAGAAACAAATTCAACTGTTGTTTGCAGTAGTCAGATTCTGGTTACTCTGTAAAGCTATGCAGGCCCAAGTCTGCTCTGTGCATGGATGGGAGACCCTTTGTTGAAAACTAGCTTCCTGCGGGAGATAGTTTTAGTCCAGCAAGCAGGGGTTGCTCATTCCCTGACATGTACTTTAGGTTCCAAAAGTCCAAATATACAAAAATGACTTCTGCGGTGTAAGGCTTTTGATGAAGCATTAAACCGCCCCATGTAAAAATGAGTGTCCTTCGGATGAGGCATTAAAAAGGCCTCCTGACTTTCTGTGGACATTAATTCCCTACCTTTATGATGAATTTCACCTGACTTATGGAGGTGGTAGCGCAATCTGCCGGCCTTATAGAGCCTGTCAGGATGTGCTACCTTTGTGAAAAAATAGTCTGGCCAGCAGGGGGGGCTCTTTCTCTGTCATGTACCTATGGGATCGAAAGCCATAATACAATGAGGCAGATTCTGGGCCTTGAAAAGGAGCAAATGTTTTTATGAAACCTTAATCCGGCCCTTGTAAAAAGAAACATCTTTAGGATGAGGCATTAAACAGGCCTCCTGACTTTCTGTGGTCATTAATTCCCTACCTTTATGATGAATTTCACCTGACTTATGGAGGTGGTAGCGCAATCTGCCGGCCTTATAGAGCCTGTCAGGATGTGCTACCTTTGTGAAAAAATAGTCTGGCCAGCAGGGGGGGCTCTTTCTCTGTCATGTACCTATGGGATCGAAAGCCATAATACAATGAGGCAGATTCTGGGCCTTGAAAAGGAGCAAATGTTTTTATGAAACCTTAATCCGGCCCTTGTAAAAAGAAACATCTTTAGGATGAGGCATTAAACAGGCCTCCTGACTTTCTGTGGTCATTAATTCCCTACCTTTATGATGAATTTCACCTCACTTATGGAGGTGGTAGCGCAATCTGCCGGCCTTATAGAGCCTGTCAGGATGCGCTACCTTTGTGAAAAAATAGTCTGGCCAGAAGGGGGTGCTCTTTCTCTGTCATGTACCTATGGGATCAAAAGCCCTAATACAACGAGGCAGATTCTGGGCCTTGAAAAGGAGCAAATGTTTTTTATGAAACCTTAATCCGACCCTTGTAAAAAGAAACATCTTTCGGATGAGGCATTAAACAGGCCTCCTGACTTTCAGTGGTCATGAATTCCCTACCTTTATGATGAATTTGACCTTTTTTATGGAGGTGGTAGCACATTCCGCTGGCCTGGTTGAACCTGTCAGGATGTGCTACCCCTCTATCAGAGCAGTTTCTTCAGCCAAGAAGAAAAAGTTCAACTGCTCTTTGCAGTAGTCAGATTCTGGTTACTCTGTAAAGCTAAGCAGGCCCAAGTCTGCTCTGTGCATGGATGGGAGACCCTTTGTTGAAAACTAGCTTCCTGCGGGAGATAGTTTTAGTCCAGCCAGCAGGGGTTGCTCATTCCCTGACATGTACTTTAGGTTCCAAAAGTCCAAATATACAAAAATGACTTCTGCGGTGTAAGGCTTTTGATGAAGCATTAAACCGCCCCATGTAAAAATGAGTGTCCTTCGGATGAGGCATTAAAAAGGCCTCCTGACTTTCTGTGGACATTAATTCCCTACCTTTATGATGATTTTCACCTCAATTATGGAGGTGGTAGCGCAATCTGCCGGCCTTATAGAGCCTGTCAGGATGTGCTACCTTTGTTAAAAAATAGTCTGGCCAGCAGGGGGGGCTCTTTCTCTGTCATGTACCTATGGGATCGAAAGCCATAATACAATGAGGCAGATTCTGGGCCTTGAAAAGGAGCAAATGTTTTTATGAAACCTTAATCCGGCCCTTGTAAAAAGAAACATCTTTAGGATGAGGCATTAAATAGGCCTCCTGACTTTCTGTGGTCATTAATTCCCTACCTTTATGATGAATTTCACCTCACTTATGGAGGTGGTAGCGCAATCTGCCGGCCTTATAGAGCCTGTCAGGATGCGCTACCTTTGTGAAAAAATAGTCTGGCCAGAAGGGGGTGCTCTTTCTCTGTCATGTACCTATGGGATCAAAAGCCCTAATACAACGAGGCAGATTCTGGGCCTTGAAAAGGAGCAAATGTTTTTTATGAAACCTTAATCCGACCCTTGTAAAAAGAAACATCTTTCGGATGAGGCATTAAACAGGCCTCCTGACTTTCAGTGGTCATGAATTCCCTACCTTTATGATGAATTTGACCTTTTTTATGGAGGTGGTAGCACATTCCGCTGGCCTGATTGAACCTGTCAGGATGTGCTACCCCTCTATCAGAGCAGTTTCTTCAGTCAAGAAGAAAAAGTTCAACTGCTGTTTGCAGTAGTCAGATTCTGGTTACTCTGTAAAGCTAAGCAGGCCCAAGTCTGCTCTGTGCATGGATGGGAGACCCTTTGTTGAAAACTAGCTTCCTGCGGGAGATATTTTTAGTCCAGCCAGCAGGGGTTGCTCATTCCCTGACATGTACTTTAGGTTCCAAAAGTCTAAATATACAAAAATGACTTCTGCGGTGTAAGGCTTTTGATGAAGCATTAAACCGCCCCATGTAAAAATGAGTGTCCTTCGGATGAGGCATTAAAAAGGCCTCCTGACTTTCTGTGGACATTAATTCCCTACCTTTATGATGATTTTCACCTCAATTATGGAGGTGGTAGCGCAATCTGCCGGCCTTATAGAGCCTGTCAGGATGCGCTACCTTTGTGAAAAAATAGCCTGGCCAGCAGGGGGTGCTTTTTCTCTGTCATGTACCTATGGGATCGAAAGCCATAATACAATGAGGCAGATTCTGGGACTTGAAAAGGAGCAAATGTTTTTATAAACCTTAATCCGGCCCTTGTAAAAAGAAACATCTTTAGGATGAGGCATTAAACAGGCCTCCTGACTTTCTGTGGTCATTAATTCCCTACCTTTATGATGAATTTCACCTCACTTATGGAGGTGGTAGCGCAATCTGCCGGCCTTATAGAGCCTGTCAGGATGTGCTACCTTTGTGAAAAAATAGTCTGGCCAGCAGAGGGGGCTCTTTCCCTGATATGTACTTATGGGTAAAAAAGTCCTAATACAACGAGGCAGATTCCAGGCCGTGAAAAGGAGCAAATGTTTGATGAAACCTTAATCCGGCAGCTGCAAAAGGAGCGTCCTTCGCTTGAGGCATTAAACTGGCCTCCTGGCTTTCTGTGGTTATTAATTCCGTACCTTAATGATGAATTTGACCTCATGTATGTAGGTGGTAGCACATTCCGCTGGCCTAATTGAACCTGTCAGGATGCGCTACCCCTCTATCAGAGCAGTTTCTTCAACCAAGAGAAACAAATTCAACTGTTGTTTGCAGTAGTCAGATTCTGGTTACTCTGTAAAGCTATGCAGGCTCAAGTCTGCTCTGTGCATGGATGGGAGACCCTTTGTTGAAAACTAGCTTCCTGCGGGAGATAGTTTTAGTCCAGCAAGCAGGGGTTGCTCATTCCCTGACATGTACTTTAGGTTCCAAAAGTCCAAATATACAAAAATGACTTCTGCGGTGTAAGGCTTTTGATGAAGCATTAAACCGCCCCATGTAAAAATGAGTGTCCTTCGGATGAGGCATTAAAAAGGCCTCCTGACTTTCTGTGGACATTAATTCCCTACCTTTATGATGATTTTCACCTCAATTATGGAGGTGGTAGCGCAATCTGCCGGCCTTATAGAGCCTGTCAGGATGCGCTACCTTTGTGAAAAAATAGTCTGGCCAGCAGGGGGTGCTCTTTCTCTGTCATGTACCTATGGGATCGAAAGCCATAATACAATGAGGCAGATTCTGGGCCTTGAAAAGGAGCAAATGTTTTTATGAAACCTTAATCCGGCCCTTGTAAAAAGAAACATCTTTAGGATGAGGCATTAAACAGGACTTCAACCTTTGTGAAAAACTAGTCTGGCCAGCAGGGGGGGCTCTTTCCCTGATATGTACTTATGGGTAAAAAAGTCCTAATACAACGAGGCAGATTCCAGGCCGTGAAAAGGAGCAAATGTTTGATGAAACCTTAATCCGGCAGCTGCAAAAGGAGCGACCTTCGCTTGAGGCATTAAACTGGCCTCCTGGCTTTCTGTGGTCATTAATTCCCTACCTTAATGATGAATTTGACCTCATGTATGTAGGTGGTAGCACATTCCGCTGGCCTAATTGAACCTGTCAGGATGCGCTACCCCTCTATCAGAGCAGTTTCTTCAACCAAGAGGAACAAATTCAACTGTTGTTTGCAGTAGTCAGATTCTGGTTACTCTGTAAAGCTAAGCAGGCCCAAGCCTGCTCTGTACATGGATGGGACACCCTTTGTGGAAAACTAGCTTCCTGCGAGAGACAGTTTTAGTCCAGCCAGCAGGGGTAGCTCATTCCCTGACATGTACTTTAGGTTCCAAAAGTCCAAATATACAAAAATGACCTCTGCGGTGTAAGGCTTTTGATGAAGCATTACACCATCCCATGTAAAAATGAGTTTCCTTTGGATGAGGCATTAAAAAGGCCTCCTGACTTTCTGTGGACATTAATTCCCTACCTTTATGATGATTTTCACCTCAATTATGGAGGTGGTAGCGCAATCTGCCGGCCTTATAGAGCCTGTCAGGATGCGCTACCTTTGTGAAAAAATAGCCTGTCAGGATGCGCTACCTTTGTGAAAAAATAGCCTGGCCAGCAGGGGGTGCTTTTTCTCTGTCATGTACCTATGGGATCGAAAGCCATAATACAATGAGGCAGATTCTGGGACTTGAAAAGGAGCAAATGTTTTTATAAACCTTAATCTGGCCCTTGTAAAAAGAAACATCTTTAGGATGAGGCATTAAACAGGCCTCCTGACTTTCTGTGGTCATTAATTCCCTACCTTTATGATGAATTTCACCTCACTTATGGAGGTGGTAGCGCAATCTGCCGGCCTTATAGAGCCTGTCAGGATGTGCTACCTTTGTGAAAAACTAGTCTGGCCAGCAGGGGGGGCTCTTTCCCTGATATGTACTTATGGGTAAAAAAGTCCTAATACAACGAGGCAGATTCCAGGCCGTGAAAAGGAGCAAATGTTTGATGAAACCTTAATCCGGCAGCTGCAAAAGGAGCGACCTTCGCTTGAGGCATTAAACTGGCCTCCTGGCTTTCTGTGGTCATTAATTCCCTACCTTAATGATGAATTTGACCTCATGTATGTAGGTGGTAGCACATTCCGCTGGCCTAATTGAACCTGTCAGGATGCGCTACCCCTCTATCAGAGCAGTTTCTTCAACCAAGAAGAACAAATTCAACTGTTGTTTGCAGTAGTCAGATTCTGGTTACTCTGTAAAGCTATGCAGGCTCAAGTCTGCTCTGTGCATGGATGGGAGACCCTTTGTTGAAAACTAGCTTCCTGCGGGAGATAGTTTTAGTCCAGCAAGCAGGGGTTGCTCATTCCCTGACATGTACTTTAGGTTCCAAAAGTCCAAATATACAAAAATGACTTCTGCGGTGTAAGGCTTTTGATGAAGCATTAAACCGCCCCATGTAAAAATGAGTGTCCTTCGGATGAGGCATTAAAAAGGCCTCCTGACTTTCTGTGGGCATTAATTCCCTACCTTTATGATGATTTTCACCTCAATTATGGAGGTGGTAGCGCAATCTGCCGGCCTATAGAGCCTGTCAGGATGCGCTACCTTTGTGAAAAAATAGTCTGGCCAGCAGGGGGTGCTCTTTCTCTGTCATGTACCTATGGGATCGAAAGCCATAATACAATGAGGCAGATTCTGGGCCTTGAAAAGGAGCAAATGTTTTTATGAAACCTTAATCCGGCCCTTGTAAAAAGAAACATCTTTAGGATGAGGCATTAAACAGGCCTCCTGACTTTCTGTGGTCATTAATTCCCTACCTTTATGATGAATTTCACCTCACTTATGGAGGTGGTAGCGCAATCTGCCGGCCTTATAGAGCCTGTCAGGATGCGCTACCTTTGTGAAAAAATAGTCTGGCCAGAAGGGGGTGCTCTTTCTCTGTCATGTACCTATGGGATCAAAAGCCCTAATACAACGAGGCAGATTCTGGGCCTTGAAAAGGAGCAAATGTTTTTTATGAAACCTTAATCCGACCCTTGTAAAAAGAAACATCTTTCGGATGAGGCATTAAACAGGCCTCCTGACTTTCAGTGGTCATGAATTCCCTACCTTTATGATGAATTTGACCTTTTTTATGGAGGTGGTAGCACATTCCGCTGGCCTGATTGAACCTGTCAGGATGTGCTACCCCTCTATCAGAGCAGTTTCTTCAGTCAAGAAGAAAAAGTTCAACTGCTGTTTGCAGTAGTCAGATTCTGGTTACTCTGTAAAGCTAAGCAGGCCCAAGTCTGCTCTATGCATGGATGGGAGACCCTTTGTTGAAAACTAGCTTCCTGCGGGAGATATTTTTAGTCCAGCCAGCAGGGGTTGCTCATTCCCTGACATGTACTTTAGGTTCCAAAAGTCTAAATATACAAAAATGACTTCTGCGGTGTAAGGCTTTTGATGAAGCATTAAACCGCCCCATGTAAAAATGAGTGTCCTTCGGATGAGGCATTAAAAAGGCCTCCTGACTTTCTGTGGACATTAATTCCCTACCTTTATGATGATTTTCACCTCAATTATGGAGGTGGTAGCGCAATCTGCCGGCCTTATAGAGCCTGTCAGGATGCGCTACCTTTGTGAAAAAATAGCCTGGCCAGCAGGGGGTGCTTTTTCTCTGTCATGTACCTATGGGATCGAAAGCCATAATACAATGAGGCAGATTCTGGGACTTGAAAAGGAGCAAATGTTTTTATAAACCTTAATCCGGCCCTTGTAAAAAGAAACATCTTTAGGATGAGGCATTAAACAGGCCTCCTGACTTTCTGTGGTCATTAATTCCCTACCTTTATGATGAATTTCACCTCACTTATGGAGGTGGTAGCGCAATCTGCCGGCCTTATAGAGCCTGTCAGGATGTGCTACCTTTGTGAAAAACTAGTCTGGCCAGCAGGGGGGGCTCTTTCCCTGATATGTACTTATGGGTAAAAAAGTCCTAATACAACGAGGCAGATTCCAGGCCGTGAAAAGGAGCAAATGTTTGATGAAACCTTAATCCGGCAGCTGCAAAAGGAGCGTCCTTCGCTTGAGGCATTAAACTGGCCTCCTGGCTTTCTGTGGTCATTAATTCCCTACCTTAATGATGAATTTGACCTCATGTATGTAGGTGGTAGCACATTCCGCTGGCCTAATTGAACCTGTCAGGATGCGCTACCCCTCTATCAGAGCAGTTTCTTCAACCAAGAGGAACAAATTCAACTGTTGTTTGCAGTAGTCAGATTCTGGTTACTCTGTAAAGCTAAGCAGGCCCAAGCCTGCTCTGTACATGGATGGGACACCCTTTGTGGAAAACTAGCTTCCTGCGAGAGACAGTTTTAGTCCAGCCAGCAGGGGTAGCTCATTCCCTGACATGTACTTTAGGTTCCAAAAGTCCAAATATACAAAAATGACCTCTGCGGTGTAAGGCTTTTGATGAAGCATTACACCATCCCATGTAAAAATGAGTTTCCTTTGGATGAGGCATTAAAAAGGCCTCCTGACTTTCTGTGGACATTAATTCCCTACCTTTATGATGATTTTCACCTCAATTATGGAGGTGGTAGCGCAATCTGCCGGCCTTATAGAGCCTGTCAGGATGCGCTACCTTTGTGAAAAAATAGCCTGGCCAGCAGGCGGTGCTTTTTCTCTGTCATGTACCTATGGGATCGAAAGCCATAATACAATGAGGCAGATTCTGGGACTTGAAAAGGAGCAAATGTTTTTATAAACCTTAATCCGGCCCTTGTAAAAAGAAACATCTTTAGGATGAGGCATTAAACAGGCCTCCTGACTTTCTGTGGTCATTAATTCCCTACCTTTATGATGAATTTCACCTCACTTATGGAGGTGGTAGCGCAATCTGCCGGCCTTATAGAGCCTGTCAGGATGTGCTACCTTTGTGAAAAAATAGTCTGGCCAGCAGGGGGGGCTCTTTCCCTGATATGTACTTATGGGTAAAAAAGTCCTAATACAACGAGGCAGATTCCAGGCCGTGAAAAGGAGCAAATGTTTGATGAAACCTTAATCCGGCAGCTGCAAAAGGAGCGTCCTTCGCTTGAGGCATTAAACTGGCCTCCTGGCTTTCTGTGGTCATTAATTCCGTACCTTAATGATGAATTTGACCTCATGTATGTAGGTGGTAGCACATTCCGCTGGCCTAATTGAACCTGTCAGGATGCGCTACCCCTCTATCAGAGCAGTTTCTTCAACCAAGAGAAACAAATTCAACTGTTGTTTGCAGTAGTCAGATTCTGGTTACTCTGTAAAGCTATGCAGGCCCAAGTCTGCTCTGTGCATGGATGGGAGACCCTTTGTTGAAAACTAGCTTCCTGCGGGAGATAGTTTTAGTCCAGCAAGCAGGGGTTGCTCATTCCCTGACATGTACTTTAGGTTCCAAAAGTCCAAATATACAAAAATGACTTCTGCGGTGTAAGGCTTTTGATGAAGCATTAAACTGCCCCATGTAAAAATGAGTGTCCTTCGGATGAGGCATTAAAAAGGCCTCCTGACTTTCTGTGGACATTAATTCCCTACCTTTATGATGATTTTCACCTCAATTATGGAGGTGGTAGCGCAATCTGCCGGCCTTATAGAGCCTGTCAGGATGTGCTACCTTTGTGAAAAAATAGTCTGGCCAGCAGGGGGGGCTCTTTCTCTGTCATGTACCTATGGGATCGAAAGCCATAATACAATGAGGCAGATTCTGGGCCTTGAAAAGGAGCAAATGTTTTTATGAAACCTTAATCCGGCCCTTGTAAAAAGAAACATCTTTAGGATGAGGCATTAAATAGGCCTCCTGACTTTCTGTGGTCATTAATTCCCTACCTTTATGATGAATTTCACCTCACTTATGGAGGTGGTAGCGCAATCTGCCGGCCTTATAGAGCCTGTCAGGATGCGCTACCTTTGTGAAAAAATAGTCTGGCCAGAAGGGGGTGCTCTTTCTCTGTCATGTACCTATGGGATCAAAAGCCCTAATACAACGAGGCAGATTCTGGGCCTTGAAAAGGAGCAAATGTTTTTTATGAAACCTTAATCCGACCCTTGTAAAAAGAAACATCTTTCGGATGAGGCATTAAACAGGCCTCCTGACTTTCAGTGGTCATGAATTCCCTACCTTTATGATGAATTTGACCTTTTTTATGGAGGTGGTAGCACATTCCGCTGGCCTGATTGAACCTGTCAGGATGTGCTACCCCTCTATCAGAGCAGTTTCTTCAGTCAAGAAGAAAAAGTTCAACTGCTGTTTGCAGTAGTCAGATTCTGGTTACTCTGTAAAGCTAAGCAGGCCCAAGTCTGCTCTGTGCATGGATGGGAGACCCTTTGTTGAAAACTAGCTTCCTGCGGGAGATATTTTTAGTCCAGCCAGCAGGGGTTGCTCATTCCCTGACATGTACTTTAGGTTCCAAAAGTCTAAATATACAAAAATGACTTCTGCGGTGTAAGGCTTTTGATGAAGCATTAAACCGCCCCATGTAAAAATGAGTGTCCTTCGGATGAGGCATTAAAAAGGCCTCCTGACTTTCTGTGGACATTAATTCCCTACCTTTATGATGATTTTCACCTCAATTATGGAGGTGGTAGCGCAATCTGCCGGCCTTATAGAGCCTGTCAGGATGCGCTACCTTTGTGAAAAAATAGCCTGGCCAGCAGGGGGTGCTTTTTCTCTGTCATGTACCTATGGGATCGAAAGCCATAATACAATGAGGCAGATTCTGGGACTTGAAAAGGAGCAAATGTTTTTATAAACCTTAATCCGGCCCTTGTAAAAAGAAACATCTTTAGGATGAGGCATTAAACAGGCCTCCTGACTTTCTGTGGTCATTAATTCCCTACCTTTATGATGAATTTCACCTCACTTATGGAGGTGGTAGCGCAATCTGCCGGCCTTATAGAGCCTGTCAGGATGTGCTACCTTTGTGAAAAACTAGTCTGGCCAGCAGGGGGGGCTCTTTCCCTGATATGTACTTATGGGTAAAAAAGTCCTAATACAACGAGGCAGATTCCAGGCCGTGAAAAGGAGCAAATGTTTGATGAAACCTTAATCCGGCAGCTGCAAAAGGAGCGTCCTTCGCTTGAGGCATTAAACTGGCCTCCTGGCTTTCTGTGGTCATTAATTCCCTACCTTAATGATGAATTTGACCTCATGTATGTAGGTGGTAGCACATTCCGCTGGCCTAATTGAACCTGTCAGGATGCGCTACCCCTCTATCAGAGCAGTTTCTTCAACCAAGAGGAACAAATTCAACTGTTGTTTGCAGTAGTGAGATTCTGGTTACTCTGTAAAGCTAAGCAGGCCCAAGCCTGCTCTGTACATGGATGGGACACCCTTTGTGGAAAACTAGCTTCCTGCGAGAGACAGTTTTAGTCCAGCCAGCAGGGGTAGCTCATTCCCTGACATGTACTTTAGGTTCCAAAAGTCCAAATATACAAAAATGACCTCTGCGGTGTAAGGCTTTTGATGAAGCATTACACCATCCCATGTAAAAATGAGTTTCCTTTGGATGAGGCATTAAAAAGGCCTCCTGACTTTCTGTGGACATTAATTCCCTACCTTTATGATGATTTTCACCTCAATTATGGAGGTGGTAGCGCAATCTGCCGGCCTTATAGAGCCTGTCAGGATGCGCTACCTTTGTGAAAAAATAGCCTGGCCAGCAGGCGGTGCTTTTTCTCTGTCATGTACCTATGGGATCGAAAGCCATAATACAATGAGGCAGATTCTGGGACTTGAAAAGGA